>NC_052166.1:11556269-11856269 GCF_902713615.1 Scyliorhinus canicula | reverse complement strand
GCTCACTACAATGTGTCTGACAGTGAAAACATTGAGCAGCAGAATGAGGACAAATGGGATCGCTGGGTTTATAATGTAATGGAGGAACTCAATTGGTCCCCAGATCCGAGATAACTGTACGTGGAATGATACCTCACAAAACCAGAGGCTGTTCCTCCACCTGTACTGAGGCATGAACATAAAATACCAGAAAGTATTGTTCGCACAGCTTACCACAGTCACTGTTCCCAGAACAACAGCTGCCATTTTCTTAGTGCAGTATTTACTTTTCAGCTTCTCGCAACAAATGGCCACAAGTCGATCAAAGGTGAATGTGACAGTAAACCAGACAGAACAGTCAGTCACTGCATAAAGCAGGACAGCGTGGATATTACAGATGGGGAATGACCCACGGAAATAAAACATGTCATCAAAAGTAATTGGAATATGTCTGAATATCAGGTCAACGATCACGACCAGTAGATCCGCTGCTGCCATGGCCACCAGGTAGAAAGTGACACATTTGGAGAGACCACATTTTCCGTGGGTGAGAATCACAATGGTCACTATATTAACTGTAAGACGAGGAAAATTACACATCAGGTTTGGAGCAAAGGGACCAATTTCATTCAGCATTTATTGAGATTTTCAAGTGTGTTACCCTGTCCAATGATATATTCGAATGCCTGATCCTGAAAGAACAAATTGTAGGAACTGTGATTATGGTGGAAGACAGGAGAGTTTAATGATGTGTGGGATGTGACTGAAAATGTTGAAGGAAATGTTGATCAGAACCCATCCCTACTCCCTGGCCTTTATAAAACCTCTCTACATACTCTCAGTTCTGAGGATGGTTCAAGTAATGTGCCAATGTTTAACCCTACCTTTTCTGTTCGCTAAAACAGGAATTGCCTTCCCAGCTGCAGTGTGAGTCCTAATTTCAAGTTCTTAGGAAAGTTCTGCTCCTTTTGAATGTCAAGGGTGGAAGGCCTAACACCCGAGCTGTGTATTATCTTAATGACAGAAATAATGTTTTTATTTCTTTGAAATAAATTATTTGATGCAGTTTTAATTACAGTCCCTACACTCCACCGCTCACCCCAACTCTAACCCCACACTAGAGGACACCCCATCTGCTACACACCCTTTTGCCTCTCTCACTGCAGATACCCCCGGCTCTCTCCTGGCTACCACATGAATTTCCCACTTGTCTCTTCAGTCATCACTTCCATATTACTGGACCCTTATCGACATGGCCAGAACATCAGACGTTGGAGTTGAATGAGGAAGTCGTTCAAGTTTGCTACAGGTGGGATTCTGTGGAAGTGATCTGGGAATTCCACCGGAACTTGCGTGTGCTCAGTGAGGAGTCAGGAGTTCTGGAGGGGCAGAGACGTTGTGGAAGGAATGCCAGGTAAATGAAATAATGCCGGCGAGGAAAGGAGCCGAACATGTTGGCTGGGAGAGGTGCCAACGTGGTGGGCAATAGAGTAGAGAGCAGCTGTCGGTGGTGAGAAAATAGGGGGAAATGACGGTGTAAGAGTGGAGAGAAGCTGTCAGGGATGGGGAGGTAGTGTTATTGGGAGTACCAGAGTCTTAGTAATATTTTCACACTTGGGTTGGTGGAAACAACTGGAACTGCTGGGAACAGAAAAACAGAAAAGGTGGTAAGACATGGGCCATAATTTCCAGCCAAAGGAGTAAAGTAACAGTTCGCTCGAAGGACAGGGGTTTAAAGCAAACTTACTGTCCTGGAAAACATAGAATCATAGAATTTACAGTGCAGAAGGAGGCTGCACCGGCTCTTGGAAAGAGCACTCTACTTAACCCCACCCTATCCCAGTAGCCCTGTTACCCTGTAACCCTATCCAACCTAAGGGAAATTTGGCAAGGCCAATCCACCTAACCTGCACATCTTTGGACTGTGGGAAGAAATCGGATTCACCTGGAGGGAACCCACGAACACATGGGGAAAACGTGCAGACTCCGCACAGACTGTGACGCAAGCAGAAATCGAACCTGGCACCCTGGCGCTGTGAAGCCATAGTACTAACTACTGTGCTACCGTGCTGCCCATTCATGCCATGGCTGATTGGAGCAGATTGGAGACTGCAGTGAAAGTGTTTCCCAAGACCACACCACAGTGCAACCCCAGTGAATCCAGAAACACCATGTCCCCAACATTCTATTGCATCAGCTTTTTTTTTAGCCTTCTTCTCTCCAAGGAGAACAGTGCCAAACTCTCCAAACTATCCTCAACTGAAGTTTCTCATCACTGGAACCATTCTTGTATATCTCTTCTGCATTCTCTCCAATGTGTTCACATCATTCCTATGGTGGTGGGTAGAACCGTACACAATATTCCCGCTTGTACAATGAAAACAGAAAATTGAGGATAAACTCAGCAGTCCTGGCCACATCTCTGGAGAGAGAAACAGAGTTAACGTTTTGAGTCCTAATGACCATTTAAAAGGATTCGCACAATTAATAACAGCAGCAAGGATGGAGGAATCAGTGACAGGAAGAGTATTGAATTAACAGCTGGATATAGAGACTTACCAGGAACACCAAACATAGCCAGCATAGGATAGTAAAAGTGCTGAATAATCTTCAATCCATAATAGATTCGATTTCCCAATGTACTCCATTGAGAATTCAAAGATATAACATAAAGCAAATAGGACAGATCTCTGTTCATTGTTGTAATGCTCCAATCTATTGTCCTCAGATTCTGATCTCTCTTCTCCCTTTCATTGGAGCTTTTGATCTTTGTCGCTGATGGAGTTGATGCTCCTGCTGACACTATGGATAACACATTGAAAGGAATCCCATATTAATAGAAGGGCAAAACCCTCCAGTGACACAATTAGGATCCATGGAGACATCCATTAATTACAGACACTGAACAAACAAGTTTGCTTTATCCATTTCAATCCAACACTTTTTATATCACAATAAAATAGAAGAGTTGCCTGGCCTGGGTGGGATGTGTGAGGGGTTCAAGAGTTAAGAATAGGTGAAGATATTTGAAACACTGGCCAAGGTCATTAATACTCCACAGAAATGGGATTGGTGCCAGAGGACTTCAGGCCTCTAAAGGTGCCATCCAGAAGATGGGAATAAAAATGGGCATCTCTTTGACAGCTTGGGTATTTCATATCGTTTTGAATGGACAGATGGTTGGATAGATAAAGTGGCCGATTCTGACCACATGATTGTAGTTCTGGAAGTTTCTGGGCAGTTTAAAAATAGACGAAGGATAACACTTCAAACCAATGGACTTTAATAACTCCTTGCATGGTATTAATGTTCCAGCCAATTCAACACAATGGATTGGTAGATGAGATGTCTGCACCAGCAAGCTATGGGGAAGGGAAGAACTATTTGTGACTCCTCATCACCAGTGTTGTGCTAATGGTACAGCTCAACCTCAAACCACCCTGCCACATGGCTGAGGCTTGAGCTGTTTGAATTGCTTTACTTGCTTTAGAATTTTCTCTTCAGTTGTCGTTTAGCCTTCAAAGAGCTACCGACGTGGTGGCGTGGCACTGCTGGTTGAAGAGAAAATTAACACAGTAGTGAGAAAGGATATTAGCTCTGACAATGTGGAATCTGTCTGGGTCGAGTTGAGAAATACCAAGGGGCAAAAACATTAGTGGGTGTCATATATCGACCCCCAAACTGCAGTGGTGAGGTTGGGAAACAAGAAATTAGAGATGCATGTAACAAGGGAATATCGGTGATCATGCGTGATTTTAATCTTCACATAGATTGTGCAAATCAAATTAGCCACAATGTAGAGGAGGAATTTGTGGAGTGTATAACGGGATGGTTTTCTTGACCAATATGTGGAGGAACCACCTAGGGAGCAGGACATCTTAGACTGAGTACTGTGTAATGAGAAGGTTGTCATTGCCAATCTGGCTGTACGAGACCCCTTGGGGATGAGCGACCATAACATGATAGAATTTTTTTATCAAGATGGAGCGTGAGGTAGTTGGTTCGGAGACGAGGGTGCAGAATCTTAATAAAGAGATCTATGAAGATATGAGGCGTGAGTTGGCCTTGATAGATTGAGGAGAGTTGCTTAAAGGGATTACAGTGGATAGACAATGGCAAACAGTAGGGCAGCACAGTAGCACAAGTGATTAGCACTGTGGCTTCACAGCATAAGGGTCTCAGGTTCGATTACCTGCTGGGTTACTGTGTGTGCGGAGTCTGCACGTTCTCCCCTGCATGGGTTTCCATTGGCTGCTCCGGTTTCCTCCCACAGTCCATCCACAGGTTCGGTGGATTGGCCATGATAAATTGCCCATAGTGACCAAAAAATGTTAGATGGGGTTATTGGGTTACGGGGATAGGGTGGAAGTAAGGGCTTAAATGGGTCGGTGCAGACTCGATGGGCTGAATGGCCTCCTTCTGCACTGTATGTTCTAATGTTCTACGGAATGATCTGTCTGGACTGTACACGGTACACGTGACGATAAACAAATCCAAACACTAACGGATTCCCCACTGTTACCAGACTCCTGAATGGCCTGTCATGGGCTGAGCATGACAGGCCATCTCTACGCATCGTTTCTACTGTTGGAGCACTATACTCTGTCTACTTCACCTGATGTCTATGTCTATACATTGTGCATGTCCTATGTTATTCATGTATGGAACATTCTTCCTGGACTGTACGCAGAACAATACTTTTCATTGTACCTCAGTACACATGACAATAAATCTAAATCTAAAGTTCTGAGGAACAAAGGGGCATTGATGTGTTTGTTTATAGATCTCTGAAGATGGAAGGACAGGTTAATAGGGTGGTCAAAAAGGCATATAGGCCTTTGTCAATCGGGGCATATATTACAAAAGCATAGAACATAGAACATAGAACACTACAGCGCAGTACGGGCCCTTCGGCCCTCGATGTTGCGCCGACCCGTGAAACCATCTGAAGCCTATCTGACCGACACTATTCCATTTTCATCCATATGTCTATCCAGTGACCACTTAAATGCCCTTAAAGTTGGCGAGTCTACTACTGTTGCAGGCAGGGCGTTCCACACCCCTACTACTCTCTGAGTAAAGAAACTGCCTCTGACATCTGTCCTATCACCCCTCAATTTAAAGCTATGTCCCCTCGTGTTGGTCATCACCATCCGAGGAAAAAGACTCTCACTGTCCACCCTATCTAACCCTCTGACTATCTTATATGTCTCTATTAAGTCACCTCTCAGCCTTCTCCTCTCTAACGAAAACAACCTCAATTCCCTGAGCCTTTCCTCGTAAGACCTTCCCTCCATACCAGGCAACATCCTAGTAAATCTCCTCTGAACCCTTTCCAAAGCTTCCACATCCTTCCTATAATGTGGTGACCAGAACTGCACGCAGTACTCCAGGTGCGGCCGCAACAGAGTTATGTACAGCTGCAGCATGACCTTGTGGTTCTGAAACTCAATCCCCCTGCTTATAAAGGCTAGCACACCATATGTCTTCTTAACAGCCCTATTAACCTGGGTGGCAACTTTCAGGGATTTATGTACCTGGATGCCGAGATCTCTCTGTTCATCTATACTACCAAGAATCTTGCCATTAGCCCAGTACTCTGCATTCCTGTTACTCCTTCCAAAGTGAACCACCTCACACTTTTCCGCATTAAACTCCATCTGCCACCTCCCGGCCCAGCTCTGCAGCTTATCTATGTCCCTCTGTATCCTATAACATCCTTCAGCACTATCCACAACTCCACCGACCTTCGTGTCATCTGCAAATTTACTAACCCATCCTTCTACACCCTCTTCCAGGTCATTTATAAAAATGACAAACAGCAGTGGCCCCAAAACAGATCCTTGCGGTACACCACTAGTAACTGAACTCCAGGATGAACATTTGCCATCAACCACCACCCTCTGTCTTCTTTCAGCTAGCCAATTTCTGATCCAAACCGCTAAATCACCTTCAATTCCATACTTCCTTATTTTCTGCAATAGCCTACCGTGGGGAACCTTATCAAATGCCTTAACGCATGCGGGGCATGTTGGAGTTCTACAGACCTTCAGTGTACAGTTCTGGTCGCCATAGGGGAAGGATGTGATGGCACTGGAGGGGGTGCAGAGGAGGTTCAGCAGGATGTTGCTGGGATGGAACATTTAAGTTATGAAGAGAGGTTGGATAGGCTTAGGTTGTTTTCATTGGACCATAGAAGACTGAGGTGCGACCTGATCGAGGTATATCAGATTATAAAGGGCGGATAGGGAGCAACTGTTCCCCATAGTTAAAGGGTCAGTCACGACGGACAGAAGTTTAAAGTTAGGGGGAATATGAGGAATAACCTTTTAACCCAGAGGGTGATGACAGTCTATAGTGCACTGCCTGAAAGAGTGGTGATGGCGGGTTACATCACATCCTTTAAAAAGTACCTGAATGAGCACTTGACACTTCCTCACAGTCAAATCTGAGGGCCAAGTAATGGCAATGGGATTAGGTAGGTAGGTCAGATGTTTTTCATGTGTCGATGCAGACCCGATGAGCAAAGTGCCTCTTTTTCATTGTGTGATTCTGTGATTCTACCGTAGAAAGTTCTTGTGAATAGCCATTGGGAGCTTAGTCACAAAAAAGGGGCTATATTAATATATCAGAACCTGTTCCTAACCAAGTAAACAACCCAAAACTAAACAATGGAAAAGAACAGTAACCAGTAACCTGACTCGAAAGCAAATTTTGAGCCTTAATCTGACCAGTGAGTGTTCAATAACTCTATCCTTAATCCAGTGTGTAAAACTGAGGGACGAATAAAATTATAAATTAGGCTATCAGACAAGTTCAAAGTATAACTGTATTAGTAACGATGACTACCAGGCACCTGATCTGCAACTTCAGGATGCTGAAGCACCGCTCGAACACGCCTCTGGTCGCTGCATGGGAGTCTTTATAGCGGATGTCCGCATCAGTCTGTGGCCTTCAGATAGGCATCATAAGTCATGACTGCAGCGGATAACCCCTGTTGCCCATGAGCCAAACCCCCAGCTGTGAATCATCGAGTGTGCCAGGATGAAGACACTGCCCGGGTATCGGGCGCAGACATGCACTGACAAACTACAATGATGTTGCACTTACAGAGACTTGTTAGAGGGAGGGACAGGATTGGCAGCTAAATGTTCCAGGATTTAGATGTTTAAGGTGAGATACAGAGAGATGTAAAAGGGGTGGGGGAGTTGCACTACTGGTTAAGGAGAATATCACAGCTTTTTGTACTGTACAATGTCACTTTTTCTATATGCCTAAAATACCTCAATAAAATTGTTTGTTAAAAAACTAAAATAAATAGGAGTCTGATGTAGAAGTCTTTGTTGTTGAGATGCTCTAGGGATGAGTGAAGGGCCAGGGAAATGGCATCTGCTGTGGGCCGGTTGCGGCGGGAGTGGTGGGATTCAGGTCAATTGGTTGGCTATTGGCCAATGATTGGCCAAAAAGCCATACTCTGCCCGGTAACAGATGATGATTGGATCCTACCTGAGTGGGATGGTTTTCAGAGAATCAGGGGAGACAGCTGGAGTGGTGGACACTCAGAGGAAAAGGACCTGCTCTCTCCTTCCCTCTTGTTTTCCTCTAGAATGGTTGTTTAGGTGTAGTATGTCTGAAACTGCGGAGAGCTGAATGAATCTACAGTGAAAACTATTACAGACTGGAAATAGAAATCTCAAACTGAAAGCCTTTCTTCAAAAGGTGTGCTAGAAACAGCAATCTGAAACAAAAACTCTTATCCTTTTACTTATTGTTTTTGAACCCCTCCTTTCCCCTCAGTGTTTGTTTGCCCATCTTGTTTGTGTGTGTATAGAGGATTAGGGCAATTTTAAGTGGGCGGGGGGCTTAAGAGTTAAATCATAGTTAACCTGTTGTATTTGCTGCATATTTAATCATAGTTATTGTTATTAATAAAATTAATTGTGTTTACATTTTTTTTAAAAAAGAAGAATATCACAGCTGTGCTGCCGGAGGCCACCTCAGAGGGCTCATGCAACAAGGCAATATGGGTCGAGCTCAGGAATAGGAAGGGTGCAGTTACAGTGTTGGGGTTTACTTCAGGCCTCCCAACAGCCAGGGGGAGATAATGGAGCAAACGTCGGCAGATTTTAGAAAGGTGTAAAAGCAATAGGATTGTTGTGATGGGTGATTTTAACTTCCCCGATATCGACTGGGACTCACTTAGTACTAGTGGCTGGGATGGGGCAGAGTTTGTAAGGAGAATCCAGGACGGCTTCTTCAAATAATATGTAAATATACCAACTAGGGTTGGGGCAGTACTGGACCTGGAATTGGAAGATAAGAACATAAGAACTAGGAGCAGGAGTAGGACATCTGGCCCCTCGAGCCTGCTCCGCCATTCAATGAGATCATGGCTGATCTTTTTGGACTCAGCTCCACTTTCCAGCCCGAGCACCATAACCATTAATCCCTTTATTCTTCAAAAAACTATCTATATTTATCTTAAAAACATTTAATGAAGGAACCTCAACTGCTTCACTGGGCAAGAAATTCCATAGATTCACAACCCTTTGGGTGAAGAAGTTTCTCCTAAACTCAGTCCTAAATCTACTTCCTCTTATTTTGAGGCGATGCCCCTCACTGGCTTTCACCTGCCAGTGGAAACAACCTGCCCGCATCTATCCTATCTATTCCCTTCATAATTTTATATGTTTCTATATGATCCCCCCTCATCCTTCTAAATTTCAACAAATACAGTCCCAGTCTACTCAACGTCTCCTCGTAATCAAACCCCCTCAGCTCTGGGATTAACCTAGTGAATCTCCTCTGCACACCCTCCAGTGCCAGTACGTCCTTTCTAAGGTAAGGAGACCAAAATTGAACACAATACTCCAGATGTGGCCTCACTAACACCGTAGACAATTGAAGCATAAACTCCTTAGTCTTAAACTCCAGCCCTCTAGCAATGAAGGACAAAGCTCATTCTTTCAGCGCATCCAGAAGAGAGGGGAGCGATCTGTGGAGGAGAGAGCTGGAAGGTAAGCTGAGTATTTGAGTTTTGACCTACTTTTTCAGAGCAGGAAACCGGAAGTCGGCCGTGGGGAGACCTGGGAAGGTTTGTATTACCCAATAAATTTGAACGGTGAGGAAACCCGAGACATTACACGTGTAGTGTCTCCCACCCTCCCTCCTCCTCTAACCTAAAAAAATGACTCTGTGCTATGATCGGGCAAGCTATTTACTTTTTTTTCTGGGAGACGAAGTAGAGGTGATGGCAGCGAGGGCAGTGGAATGTTCCTCCTGCATAATGTTCGAGGTAAGGGAGACCACCGGTATCCTTGCTGACTTCATCTGCGGCAAGAGCAGCCATCTCCAGCTCCTCACAGACCATGTTAGGGAACTGGAGCTGGAGCTGGATGAACTGAGGATCATTCGGGAAGCGGAGGGGTGATAGATAGAAGCTACAGGGACATAGTTACACCTGAGAACAAAGGTAGCTGGGTACCAGTTATAGGTGGGAAGAGGAGGATGCAGTCAGTGCAGGGATCCCCTGTGGTTTTTCCTCTCAACAATAAGTATTCCGCTTTAGATACTGTTGGGGGGATTACGTAGCATGGATAGGCTGCAGTAACCGGGTCTCTGGCACGAGGTCTGGCTCTGGGGCTCAGAAGGGAAGGGGGGAGATTAGGAGAACACTAGTTATAGGGGACTCAATAGTTACAGGTACAGACAGGGGGTTCTGTGGGCACGGGCGAGACTCACAGATGGTTTGTTGCCTCTTGGGTGCCAGGGTCCATGACGTGTCTGATCGTGTCTTCAGGATCCTTAAGGGGGAGGGTGAGTAGCCAGAAGTCGTGGTGCACATTGGTACCAACGACGTAGGTATGAAAAGGGGTGAGGATGAAATAAACGAGTTTTGTGAGTTCGGCTGGAAGTGTGAGGAAACCCACCTGCACACACTGGATAAAAACAGCCACATCCAAACTAGTCAAATTATCATAGTTCCAATCAATATTTTGAAAGTTAAAGTCACTCATGACAACTACCCTGTGACTACCACATGTGATTCACCAGCCTCTGGCTGAAGAAATTCCTCCTCATCTCTGTTTTAAAGACTTGTCCCTTTAGTCTGAGATTGTGTCCTCTGCTTCTAGTTTTTCCTACAAGTGGAAACATCCTCCCCACGTCCACTCTATCTAGGCTTCAAATGCACCCTGTACGTTTCAATAATATCTTCCTTCATCCTTCTAAACTCGAGTACAGACCCAGAGTCCTCAACTGTTCCTCATACGATAAGCTCTTCATTCCAGGGAACATTCTTTTGAACCTCCTCTGGACCCTTACAAAGGCCAGCGCATCCTTCCTTAGGCACAGGGCCTAAAACTGCTCACAATACTCAGAATGGGGTCTGACCAGAGCCTTATACAGCCTCAGAAGGACATCCCTGATCTTGTATTCTAGCCCTCTTGACATGAATGCGAACATTGCATTTGCCTTCCTAACTGCCGACTGAACCTGTATTTAACCTGAAGAGAATCTTGAACAAGCGAGCACTTTTCCAGGAGACACATCCGGAGTGAGACTCATACAGAGTGAGAGATTTAAACTTGGTAATTTGGTGCAGTGAGGTAAATCAGCAAAGGTAAGTGGAAAATCTAATTCTGCTGTTTTTCAGTTAAAACTGCAGTGTGGAGCTTAGTGTCTGATTGGTTGAAGCTGCCCCCACCCTAATTGCTGAGAGGCAGTTATCTGTCAATCACCTGAGGCCTGTTGAGGCCTGTTTAGGGGCACATTGTATTATTCTCTTTGAAGGTAAGGTTTTTTTTTGAGTCATCGGTTAGCTGAGGTCTGCATAAAAGACAGACAGAGAGCGCACACAGTAAGCGAGCACTTTTCCAGGAGACACATCCGGAGTGAGACTCATACAGAGTGAGAGATTTAAACTTGGTAATTTGGTGCAGTGAGGTAAATCAGCAAAGGTAAGTGGAAAATCTAATTCTGCTGTTTTTCAGTTAAAAGTGCAGTGTGGAGCTTAGTGTCTGATTGGTTGAAGCTGCCCCCACCCTAATTGCTGAGAGGCAGTTATCTGTCAATCACCTGAGGCCTGTTGAGGCCTGTTTAGGGGCACATTGGATTATTCTCTTTGAAGGTAAGGTTTTTTTTTGAGTCATCGGTTAGCTGAGGTCTGTATAAAAGACAGACAGAGAGCGCACACAGTAAGCGAGCACTTTTCCAGGAGACACATCCGGAGTGAGACTCATACAGAGTGAGAGATTTAAACTTGGTAATTTGGTGCAGTGAGGTAAATCAGCAAAGGTAAGTGGAAAATCTAATTCTGCTGTTTTTCAGTTAAAAGTGCAGTGTGGAGCTTAGTGTCTGATTGGTTGAAGCTGCCCCCACCCTAATTGCTGAGAGGCAGTTATCTGTCAATCACCTGAGGCCTGTTGAGGCCTGTTTAGGGGCACATTGGATTATTCTCTTTGAAGGTAAGGTTTTTTTTTGAGTCATCGGTTAGCTGAGGTCTGTATAAAAGACAGACAGAGAGCGCACACAGTAAGCGAGCACTTTTCCAGGAGACACATCCGGAGTGAGACTCATACAGAGTGAGAGATTTAAACTTGGTAATTTGGTGCAGTGAGGTAAATCAGCAAAGGTAAGTGGAAAATCTAATTCTGCTGTTTTTCAGTTAAAAGTGCAGTGTGGAGCTTAGTGTCTGATTGGTTGAAGCTGCCCCCACCCTAATTGCTGAGAGGCAGTTATCTGTCAATCACCTGAGGCCTGTTGAGGCCTGTTTAGGGGCACATTGTATTATTCTCTTTGAAGGTAAGGTTTTTTTTTGAGTCATCGGTTAGCTGAGGTCTGCATAAAAGACAGACAGAGAGCGCACACAGTAAGCGAGCACTTTTCCAGGAGACACATCCGGAGTGAGACTCATACAGAGTGAGAGATTTAAACTTGGTAATTTGGTGCAGTGAGGTAAATCAGCAAAGGTAAGTGGAAAATCTAATTCTGCTGTTTTTCAGTTAAAAGTGCAGTGTGGAGCTTAGTGTCTGATTGGTTGAAGCTGCCCCCACCCTAATTGCTGAGAGGCAGTTATCTGTCAATCACCTGAGGCCTGTTGAGGCCTGTTTAGGGGCACATTGGATTATTCTCTTTGAAGGTAAGGTTTTTTTTTTGAGTCATCGGTTAGCTGAGGTCTGTATAAAAGACAGACAGAGAGCGCACACAGTAAGCGAGCACTTTTCCAGGAGACACATCCGGAGTGAGACTCATACAGAGTGAGAGATTTAAACTTGGTAATTTGGTGCAGTGAGGTAAATCAGCAAAGGTAAGTGGAAAATCTAATTCTGCTGTTTTTCAGTTAAAAGTGCAGTGTGGAGCTTAGTGTCTGATTGGTTGAAGCTGCCCCCACCCTAATTGCTGAGAGGCAGTTATCTGTCAATCACCTGAGGCCTGTTGAGGCCTGTTTAGGGGCACATTGGATTATTCTCTTTGAAGGTAAGGTTTTTTTTTGAGTCATCGGTTAGCTGAGGTCTGTATAAAAGACAGACAGAGAGCGCACACAGTAAGCGAGCACTTTTCCAGGAGACACATCCGGAGTGAGACTCATACAGAGTGAGAGATTTAAACTTGGTAATTTGGTGCAGTGAGGTAAATCAGCAAAGGTAAGTGGAAAATCTAATTCTGCTGTTTTTCAGTTAAAAGTGCAGTGTGGAGCTTAGTGTCTGATTGGTTGAAGCTGCCCCCACCCTAATTGCTGAGAGGCAGTTATCTGTCAATCACCTGAGGCCTGTTGAGGCCTGTTTAGAGGCACATTGGATTATTCTCTTTGAAGGTAAGGTTTTTTTTTGAGTCATCGGTTAGCTGAGGTCTGTATAAAAGACAGACAGAGAGCGCACACAGTAAGCGAGCACTTTTCCAGGAGACACATCCGGAGTGAGACTCATACAGAGTGAGAGATTTAAACTTGGTAATTTGGTGCAGTGAGGTAAATCAGCAAAGGTAAGTGGAAAATCTAATTCTGCTGTTTTTCAGTTAAAAGTGCAGTGTGGAGCTTAGTGTCTGATTGGTTGAAGCTGCCCACACCCTAATTGCTGAGAGGCAGTTATCTGTCAATCACCTGAGGCCTGTTGAGGCCTGTTTAGGGGCACATTGTATTATTCTCTTTGAAGGTAAGGTTTTTTTTTGAGTCATCGGTTAGCTGAGGTCTGTATAAAAGACAGACAGAGAGCGCACACAGTAAGCGAGCACTTTTCCAGGAGACACATCCGGAGTGAGACTCATACAGAGTGAGAGATTTAAACTTGGTAATTTGGTGCAGTGAGGTAATTCGGTGCAGAGTGTGAGGAGGTGCTTTTTAACCCTGGTAAGTGACTGGTAAGTAGTCTCTCTTTTTCTTTTCATTGTCTAATTTATTTATTTTTATTTTGAAATTCTAGTTGTTTAAGTTTACCAAGGGTTTAAGACATGGCAGGAGATCCCAGACCCGTGTCATGCTCCTCGTGTGCGATGTGGGAGCTCAGGGACACGTCCACTGTCCCTGGCTCCTTCACGTGCAAGAAGTGTGTTCAGTTGCAGCTCTTGTTAGACCGCTTGACGGCTCTGGAGCTGCGGATGGACTCACTTTGGAGCATCCGCGATGCTGAGGAGGTCGTGGATAGCACGTTTAGCGAGTTGGTCACACCGCAGGTGAAGGTCACTGAGGGAGATAGAAAATGGGTGACCAAAAGAAAGAGCAAGAGTAGGAAGGCAGTGCAGGTGTCCCCTGCGGTCATCTCCCTGCAAAACAGATATACCGCTTTGGATACTGTTGAGGGAGATGGCTTACCAGGGGAAGGCAGCAGCAGCCAGGTTCATGGCACCGTGGCTGGCTCTGCTGCACAGCAGGGCAGGAAGAAAAATGGCAGGGCTATAGTGATAGGGGACTCGATCGTAAGGGGAATAGACAGGCGGTTCTGTGGACGCAATCGAGACTCCAGGATGGTATGTTGCCTCCCTGGTGCAAGGGTCAAGGATGTCTCGGAGCGGCTGCAGGACATTCTGGGGGGGGAGGGTGAACAGCCAGCTGTCGTGGTGCACATAGGCACCAACGATATAGGTAAAAAACGGGATGAGGTCCTACAAGCGGAATTCAGGGAGTTAGGAGTTAAACTAAAAAGTAGGACCTCAAAGGTAGTAATCTCAGGATTGCTACCAGTGCCACGAGCTAGTCAGAGTAGGAATGTCAGGATAGATAGGATGAATGCGTGGCTCGAGAGATGGTGCAAGAGGGAGGGATTCAAATTCCTGGGGCATTGGGACCGGTTCTGGGGGAGGTGGGACCAGTACAAACCGGACGGTCTGCACTTGGGCAGGACTGGAACCGATGTCCTAGGGGGGGTGTTTGCTAGAGCTGTTGGGGAGGGTTTAAACTAATGTGGCAGGGGGATGGGAACCAATGCTGGAAGTTGGAAGTTAGTAAAACAGGGACAGAAACAAAAGGAAGTAAGGGGAAAAGTGCAAGGCAGAGAAGACATAGTCAGAAATCCATAAGGGCGACAGTACAAGGTACAGTGACTGAGGGGAGCACAGTGAATAGGCCCAGTAATAACAAAAGGAATAAAACTGGAGATGTTAAGATTCAAAACAGAGGTAAAAAAACCAACATAAGTGTACTTTACCTGAATGCTCGTAGTATTCGGAATAAAGTAAATGAGTTGGTGGCACAAATCATCGTAAATGACTATGATTTAGTGGCCATTACTGAAACATGGTTAAAGGATGGTCACGACTGGGAGTTAAATATCCGAGGGTATCAAACTATTCGGAAGGACAGAGTGGATGGTAAGGGAGGTGGTGTTGCTCTGTTATTTAAGGATGCCATCCGGGCAATAGTAAGGGATGACATCGGTGCTATGGAGGATAAGGTTGAATCCATTTGGGTGGAAATCAGGAATAGTAAGGCGAAAAAGTCACTGATAGGAGTAGTCTATCGGCCACCAAATAGTAACGATATGGTGGGGCAGGCAATAAACAAAGAAATAACTGATGCATGTAGAAATGGTACAGCAGTTATCATGGGGGATTTTAATCTACATGTCGATTGGTTTAACCAGGTCGGTCAAGGCAACCGTGAGGAGGAGTTTATAGAATGTATCCGCGATAGTTTCCTAGAACAGTTTGTAATGGAACCTACGAGGGAACAAGCGGTCCTAGATCTTGTCCTGTGTAATGAGACAGGATTGATTCATGATCTCATAGTTAGGGATCCTCTCGGAAGGAGCGATCACAATATGGTGGAATTTAAAATACAGATGGAGGGTGAGAAAGTAAAATCAAATACTAGTGTTTTGTGTTTAAACAAAGGAGATTACAAGGGGATGAGAGAAGAACTAGCTAAGGTAGACTGGGAGCTAAGACTTTATGGTGGAACAGTTGAGGAACAGTGGAGAACCTTCCAAGCGATTTTTCACAGTGCTCAGCAAAGGTTTATACCAACAAAAAGGAAGGACGGAAGAAAGAGGGAAAATCGACCGTGGATATCTAAGGAAATAAGGGAGAGTATCAAATTGAAGGAAAAAGCATATAAAGTGGCAAAGAGTGCTGGGAGATTAGAGGACTGGGAAATCTTTAGGGGGCAACAGAAAGCTACTAAAAAAGCTATAAAGAAGAGTAAGATAGAGTATGAGAGTAAACTTGCTCAGAATATAAAAACAGACAGTAAAAGTTTTTACAAATATATTAGACAAAAAAGAGTGGCTAAGGTAAATATTGGTCCTTTAGAGGATGAGAAGGGAGTTTTACTAATGGGAAATGAGGAAATGGCTGAGGAACTGAACAGGTTTTTTGGGTCGGTCTTCACAGTGGAAGACACAAATAACATGCCAGCGACTGATAGAAATGAGGCTATGACAGGTGAGGACCTTGAGAGGATTGTTATCACTAAGGAGGGAGTGATGGGCAAGCTAATGGGGCTAAAGGTAGACAAGTCTCCTGGCCCTGATGGAATGCATCCCAGAGTGCTAAAAGAGATGGCTAGGGAAATTGCAGATGCACTAGTGATAATTTACCGAAATTCACTAGACTCTGGAGTGGTCCCGGTGGATTGGAAATTAGCAAACGTGACGCCACTGTTTAAAAAAGGAGGTAGGCAGAAAGCAGGAAATTATAGGCCAGTGAGTTTAACTTCGGTAATAGGGAAGATGCTGGAATCTATCATCAAGGAAGAAATTGCGAGGCATCTGGATAGAAATTGTCCCATTGGGCAGACGCAGCATGGGTTCGTAAAAGGCAGGTCATGCCTAACTAATTTAGTGGAATTTTTTGAGGACATTACCAGTGCAGTAGATAACGGGGAGCCGATGGATGTGGTATATCTGGATTTCCAGAAAGCCTTTGACAAGGTGCCACACAAAAGGTTGCTGCATAAGATAAAGATGCATGGCATTAAGGGTAAAGTAGTAGCATGGATAGAGGATTGGTTAATTAATAGAAAGCAAAGAGTTGGGATAAATGGGTGTTTCTCTGGTTGGCAGTCAGTGGCTAGTGGTGTCCCTCAGGGATCCGTGTTGGGCCCACAATTGTTCACAATTTACATTGATGATTTGGAGTTGGGGACCAAGGGCAATGTGTCCAAGTTTGCAGATGACACTAAGATGAGTGGTAAAGCGAAAAGTGCAGAGGATACTGGAAGTCTGCAGAGGGATTTGGATAGGTTAAGTGAATGGGCTCGGGTCTGGCAGATGGAATACAATGTTGACAAATGTGAGGTTATCCATTTTGGTAGGAATAACAGCAAACGGGATTATTATTTAAACGATAAAATATTAAAGCATGCCGCTGTTCAGAGAGACTTGGGTGTGCTAGTGCATGAGTCACAGAAGGTTGGTTTACAAGTGCAACAGGTGATTAAGAAGGCAAATGGAATTTTGTCCTTCATTGCTAGAGGGATGGAGTTTAAGACTAGGGAGGTTATGTTGCAATTGTATAAGGTGTTAGTGCGGCCACACCTGGAGTATTGTGTTCAGTTTTGGTCTCCTTACTTGAGAAAGGACGTACTGGCGCTGGAGGGTGTGCAGAGGAGATTCACTAGGTTAATCCCAGAGCTGAAGGGGTTGGATTATGAGGAGAGGTTGAGTAGACTGGGACTGTACTCGTTGGAATTTAGAAGGATGAGGGGGGATCTTATAGAAACATTTAAAATTATGAAGGGAATAGATAGGATAGATGCGGGCAGGTTGTTTCCACTGATGGGTGACAGCAGAACTAGGGGGCATAGCCTCAAAATAAGGGGAAGTAGATTTAGAACTGAGTTTAGGAGGAACTTCTTCACCCAAAGGGTTGTGAATCTATGGAATTCCTTGCCCAGTGAAGCAGTTGAGGCTCCTTCATTACATGTTTTTAAGGTAAAGATAGATAGTTTTTTGAAGCATAAAGGGATTAAGGGTTATGGTGTTCGGGCCGGAAAGTGGAGCTGAGTCCACAAAAGATCAGCCATGATCTAATTGAATGGCGGAGCAGGCTCGAGGGGCCAGATGGCCTACTCCTGCTCCTAGTTCTTATGTTCTTATGTTCTTATGTTCTTAAGGTCTCCCAAGTCCCTTTGAGCTTCTGATTTTCTAAGCATTTCCCCATTTAGGAAATAGTCTATGTCTCCATTCCTCCTTCCAAAATGCATAACCTCACACTTTTCCACATTGTATTCCATCTACCATTTCTTTGCCCACTCTCCTACCCATCCAAGTCCTTCTGTTTCCTCGATATTATCTGTCCCTCTACAGATCTTTGTATCATCTGCAAACTTAGCAACAGTGCCTTCAGTTCCTTCTTCCAGATCATTAATGTAAATTGTGAAAAGTTGTGGTCCCAGCACAGATCCCTGAGGCACACCACTAATGCATTCATATGTTTTGGCCCTGTCCAAAGCTGCAGGATTGCTGGAAGGGGGTTTTTGGGCTAATTCTGGCTGCCATCCTGAAAAAGACCCCTTTATCCCCACTCTCTGCCTTCTGCCAGTCAGCCAATCCTCTATCCATGCCAGGATCTTACCCTTAACACCATGGGCTCTTAACTTATTTAACAGTCTCCTTTGCAGCACCTTGTCAAAGGCCTTCTGGAAATCTAAATAAATCACATCCTCTAGTTCTCCTTTGTCTAACTTCCTTGTTACTTCTACAAATTTGTCTTACAAATCTTACAAATCTGTTACGTCTAACAGATTTGTCAGACATGACCTCCCCTTGACGAAGCCTTGCTGACTTAGTCCTATTTATCACGCTCTTCTAAGTACTCTGCAATCTCATCTTTAATAATGGACTAATATAAAAAATATTTTTATTCTCCTCCTTTTTCACATTTTGTTCTAAATTTACACCCAACAATAAACAATAATCAGTAACGAATGCAATATCAATCCCCATATCCATAACCATCAAACCCCCAAACATTAGCCCGCATGTTAACATAAACAAATAACAAAAAGGAATCAGGAATCAGCCATAGTCACCATTAACACATACAGTCCCCCTCCCCCCTACTCTCCCAGTACCCCCCCAATCCAATGTTCGATGTAATCCAATTCGCAAATATTGCAGAATAAATAACGCCCATGAATTGTAGCACCCCTCTATCCTTTCGCTCAACTCAAATTTGACGTTCTCAAGAGTCAAGAATTCAAGCAGATCCCCCCGCCATGCCAGGGCACAGGGTGGAGGGGTTGATCTCCATCCCAACAGGATCCACCTTCGGGTGATCAACGAGGCGAAGGCTACAACATCTGCCTCCGCACTCTTTCCAATCCCGGCTGGTCCGACACCCCTAGTATGGCCTCCCGAGGGACCGGGTTCAGTTTCATGTGCATCACTTTAGAGATTATCCCAAAAACCCCCTTCCAGCAATCCTGCAGCTTTGGACAGGGCCAAAACATATGAACGTATGCGCCCCCCCCCCCCCCCCACAAAACATATGAACGTGGTTTGCGGTGTGTCCCCCCCCTCCCCAGCAACATTCACACACATCTTCTACCCCCTCAAAGAGCCTGCTCATCCTCACGTTTCTGAGGTGGTGCTCTATATACCACCTATCAGCCCCAACCTCGCGCATGAGGTGGAGGCGTTCACCGACGGAGCACCTCACACCAGAATCCTTCCTCCATACGCTCTCCCAACTCTTCCTCCCACTTTGCCTTGATCTCTTCCAGCGGTGCCTTCTCCTCTTCCAAAATAGCCCCGTAACCCTCCCTTCTTAAACAGCCGTGTTACATTAGCCACTTTACAGTCCTCTGGGACCTTCCCTGCCTCCAGTGATTCTTGAAAGATCACCACCAATGCCTTCACAATCTTCTCAGCTGTCTCTTTTAAAATCCTGGGGTGTAGTCCATCCGGTCCAGGTGATTTATCCACCTTCAGACCTTTCAGTTTCCTCAGAACCTTCTCCTTAGTGATGGACATTACACTCTTGCCTCCTGATTCTCCTGGAGCTCTGGCATTCCACAGGTGTCTTCTGATGCACTATCAATTATGAGAAGACGAGAGTAGAATGTAATCGAGGCATTATTACACTGAGATGTGTGGCCTCCTACAGCAATGGCCAAAATGGGTGCTGTACGGGGAGCACACATATTTATACTCCGCCTACTGGGCGGAGCCAACAGGCAGGGATCTACCCCTGTACCTGTAGGGCCTTACCATAAAACACATATATATACAGTATATACATCAGTGGTGACTACCACATTAACCCCCTGTTAAAAATGAGTCCAGTGGGGGTGGTGGAGAACTGTATACAGAAAGTTGTGTTTAAAATTACAGATCATATTACAAATTCAGGCGGTCCGGTGTCTTGATCTGTCATCGAGAGCGCCGCAGTGCTGATGGCGACTCAGGTGGTGGCTTGGTCTTCGGTGACTCCGGGAGCGTGTAGAACTCCTCTTCATCCCCGGGTGGGAGCAAGGGGAGGACAGATTAGATAGATAGATAGAGAAATACAGCACAGAACAGGCCCTTCGGCCCACGATGTTGTGCCGAACTTTTGTCCTAGGTTAATCATAGAATTATGGACACTAAGGGCAATTTTTCATGGCCAATCCACCCAACCTGCACATCTTTGAACTGTGGGAGGAAACCGGAGCACCCGGAGGAAACCCACGCACACACGGGGAGGATGTGCAGACTCCACACAGACAGTGACCCAAGTCGAAATCGAACTTGGGACCCTGGAGCTGTGAAGTAATTGTGCTATCCACAATGCTACCGTGCTGCCCTAAAGAAGAAATTAATCTACATTCTATTATTCTACCCTAATCCATGTATCTATCCAATAGCCGCTTGAAGGTCCCTAACGTTTCCGACTCAACTACTTCCGCAAGCAGTGCATTCCATGCCCCCACTACTCTCTGGGTAAACAACCTACCTCTGACATCCCCTCTATATCTTCCACCATTTATCTTAAATTTATGTCCCCTTGTACTGGTGTGTTCCACCCGGGGAAAAAGTCTCTGACTGTCTACTCTATCTATTCCCCTGATCATCTTATAAACCTCTATCAAGTCGCCCCTCATCCTTCTCCGTTCTAATGAGAAAAGGCCGAGCACCCTCAACCTTTCCTCGTATGACCTACTCTCCATTCCAGGATTGTCCCTGAGAGGGGGCTGCAGTGGGGGTCCGCCGGGGGAATGGAGGGTGGCGGCGGGGCAGCGGGGGTGGGGGGGGGCTGTGGAACCAGCTGGTGCCAGGTCCCTGAGGGAGACTGTGTCTTGGCGGCCATCGAGGTACGCGATGTAAGCGTACTACGGGTTGGCATGGAGTAGCCGTACCCTCTCAACCAACGGGTCCGCCTTGTGGAGTCAAACGTGTCTAAGAAGGAGAATGGGTCGTGGAGCTGCCAGCCATGTTGGGAGTGAAACCTCAGCGGTGGACTTCCTAGGGAAGGCAAAGAGACATTCATGGGGGATTTCATTAGTCGCAGTGCACAGGAGCGACCAAATGGAGTGAAGTGCTTTGGGGAGGACCTCCTGCCAGCAGGAGGCCGGGTGATTTCTGGACTGTAGGGCCAGCTGGACGGCCCTCCAGACTGTCCCATTCTCCCGCTCCACCTGCCCATTTCCCCTGGGGCTGTAGCTGGTCGTCCTGCTCAAGGCGATGCCCCTGTTGAGCAGGTACAGGCGCAGATCATCGCTCATGAATGAGGATTCCCCGGTCGCTGTGGACGTCGGCGGGGAAGCTGAACAGAGCGAAGATGGTGTTGAGGGCTTTGATGACGGTGGCAGACGTCATGTAGGGGCATGGAACGGAAAAGGGGATTCCGGAATATTCATCGACCACACTGAGGACGTGTTCCGGTTGGTGGAGGGCAGGGGCCCTTTGAAGTCCACGATGAGGTGTTCAAAGGGGCGGGAGGACTTCACCAGGTGCGTCCGGTCTGGTCGATAGAAGTGCCGTTTACACTCCACGCAGACTCTGGTGATCGCTCTGCCTTCCTCGATGGAGTAGGGCAGATTTCAGGCCTTGATGAAATGGTAAAAACGGGTGACCTCTGGGTGACCGAGATTGGTATGCAGGGTCCGGAGTCGGTCCACTTGTGCACTGGCACATGTACCTCGGGATAGGGCATCGTGGGGGCTTGTTGAGCTTACTGGGACGATACAAAATCTGGTCGTTGTAGGTGGAGAGCTTGATCCTCCACCTCAAGATTTTATCGTTTTTGATCTTGCCCCGCTGTGTGTTGTTAAATATAAAGGCAACCGACCATTTGGTCATTGAGGAGAGTGAATCTCCTGCCGACTAGGTTATGCCTCCAATGCCGCACAGCTTCAACGATGGCTTGGGCCTCCTTTTCGACGGAGGAGTGCCGAATTTTGGAGTCATAGAGGGTGTGGGAAAAGAATGCCATGGGCCTGCCTGCCTGGTTGAGCGTGGTTACCAGAGCGACGTCTGATACATCGCTCTCGACTTGGAAAGGCAGCGTCTTGTCCACCACGTGCATCGCGGCCTTGGAGATATCGGCCTTGATACAGTTGAAGGCTTGGTGAGCCTCGGCCGTCAGTGGGAAAATGGTGGATTGAATGAGTGTGCGGGTCTTGTCCGCATAGTTTGGGACCCACTGGGCGTAATACAAAAAGAACCCCAGGCAGCGTTTGAGGGCCTTGGGGCAGTGGGGGAAGGGGAGATCCATGAGGGGGCGCTTGCAGTCGGGATCGGGCCCGAGAACTCCGTTCTGGACCACATAGCCGAGGATGGCAGAGCGGTTCGTGCTGAACACGCACTTCTCCTTGTTATAAGTTAGGTTGAAAAGAGTGGCGGTGTGGAGAAATTTGGAAAGGTTGGCATCATGGTCCTGCTGATCGTGGCCGCAGATGGTGACATTGTCCAGGTACGGGAAAGTGGCCGCAGTCCGTACCGGTCAACCATTCGGTCCATCTCCCATTGGAAGACCGAGACCCCATTGGTGACATCGAAGGGAACCCTAAGAAAGTGGTAAAGGCGGCCGTCTGCTTCGAACGCAGTGTATGGGCGGTCTGCCTTACGGATGGCGAGCTGGTGGTCGGCAGATTTCAGGTCCACTGTCGAGAAGATCCGCTACTGTGCAATCTGATTGACCATATCAGAGATGCGTGGGAGGGGGTACGCGACAAGCTGCATGTACCGATTGATGGTCTGACTGTAGTCAATGACCATCCTGTTTTTCTCCCCAGTTTTGACCACTACCACTTGGGCACTCCAGGGGCTGTTGCTGGCCTCGATGATGCCTTCCTGAAGCAGCCGCTGGACTTCAGACCTGATGAAGGTCCTGTCCTGGGCACTGTACCGTCTGCTCCTGGTGGCGACGGGTTTGCAATCCAGGGTTAGGTTTGCAAAAAGGGTCGACCTTTAGGGTCGCGAGGCCCCACACAGTAAGGGGTGATAGGGGCCCGCCAAATTTCAGGGTTAGGCTCTGGAGGTTGCACTGGAAGTCCAGGCCGAGTAGCAAGGCAGCGCAGAGGTTGGGGAGGATGTAGAGGCGGAAGCCACTGAACTCCATGCCCTGGTCGGTGAGGGTGGCGATGCAGTACCCCAGATCGCCACGGAGTGGGATCTGCTGGAGGCCAGGGAGATTCTCTGGTTAGCGGGGTGTACCGTGAGGTAGCAGCGCCTTACCGTATCGGGGTGAATGTCTCAGCGCTCCCGGAGTCCAGCAGGCAGGAGATCTCGTGCCTGTTGAAGCGGTCGTGAGGTTGTGTGGTCGAGACTGGTTAACTGTGACCGAGGTGAGACGCGGCTGTTCATCGGCAGTCGCAGGTGATGAGCGGCCTGATGTGGTGCCTGACGGGAAGGGGTCCTGAGTCGGGTAAGATGGCGGCGCCCATGGGCCGCACGTGTCCTGGGGGAGGCAAAATGGCGGTGCCCTGGGGCTGCACGTGTCCTGGGGCAAGCAAGATGGCGTACGTCTCTACGTTCTTCCCAACCTCTGTGCTGCCTTGCTACTTGGCCTGGCCCTGCAGTGCAATCTCCAGAGCCTAATCCTGAAATTTGGCGGGCCCCTACCACCCCTTATCGTGTGCGGCCTCGCGACCCTTAATGTTGACCCGCCTTCCCTTTTTGCAAACCTAACCCCGGATTGCAAACCTGTCGCCATTGGTCCTGGGAGAGACAAGATGGCGGCGTCCACTGGCCACACGTGGTCTGAGGAGGTGAAGATGGCGGCACACACTGGCCGCACGTGGGGGCTGCCGGGACAATAGTGGTGATTGAGCGGGCCTGGCACACTGCAGCGAAATACCCCTTCCTGCCACAGGTCTTGCAGAGGGCGCTCTGCGCCGGGCAGCGCTGTCGGGGGTGTTTTGACTTCCCACAGAAGTAGCATTTGGGTCCCCCGGGGTTGGTTGGCTGCCGCGCGGCACAGGCGTGGGGTTGGCTGAGGGCGGTCGCTGATGGGGTCCACGATGGGGCGGCTGTCTGCGGAGTCCACGATGCACAGGGCGGGTGGGCCGCGCGATCAGGGGCATAGGCCTGAAAGTTGTGTGATGCGACCGTAAGTGAGAGCGCTAGTTTTTTGGTCACCGCGAGGTCGAGCGTGGCCCCTTCTAAGAGGCGCTGGCGGATGTAGTCAGACCCTATGCCCGTAACAAATGGGGGCAACACGGTAGCATGGTGGTTAGCATAAATGCTTCACAGCTCCAGGATCCCAGGTTCGATTCCCGGCTGGGTAACTGTCTGTGCAGAGTCTGCACATCCTCCCCGTGTGTGCGTGGGTTTCCTCCGGGTGCTCCGGTTTCCTCCCACAGTCCAAAGATGTGCGGGTTAGGTGGATTGGCCATGCTAAATTGCACGTAGTGTCCTAATAGTAAGGTTAAGGGGGGAGTTCTTGGGTTACGGGTATAGGGTGGATATGTGGGTTTGAGTAGGGTGATCATTGCTCGGCACAACATCGAGGGCCGAAGGGCCTGTTCTGTGCTGTACTGTTCTATGTTCTATGTTCTATGTCTCTCATCAGAGTGTTCCGTGGCCAAAACAGCCTGGCAGTCACAGTCTCTAACTAGGACGAGCCGGGCATGACAGAAATCTTCCACCGTCTCACCATGAAGGTGCACCACGTGGAGAGGAGCCTGGCGTATATATGTTAGTCCGCTGAGCGTAGTTTTCCTTCAGTAGCACCATGGCCTCTGCGTAGGTCGGTGCATACTGGACGAGGTGAAAGACATTGGAGCTCAGCTGCGTGTACAGGATCTGGAACTTCTGTGCTTCTGGGATTGTGTCTGGCGCAGGCCCGATGTATGCTTCAAAACAGGCTAGCCAATGTTTGAAGTCCTGTTTGGCGTTGTCTGCTTGAGGATGCAGCTGCAGGCGATCCAGCTTGATGTGGAGGCCCATCTCTGAAAAATCTCAGTGTAATAAATTGATACACTATGAATTACCAGAAGACGAGAGTAGAATGTAATCAAGGCTTTATTACACTGAGATGTGTAGCCTCCAACAGCAGCGGACGAAATAGCTGCTGTATGGGGAGCACGCATATTTATACTCCACCTACTGGGTGTAGCCAGTAGGCAGGGATCTACCCCCATACCTGTAGTACAGGGGCATTACCGTAAAACACACATATATAAATATATATATATATACAGTATATACATCAGTGGTGACTACCACATCTTCCACCATGAAGACTGATGCAAAGTAACTATTCAGTTCCTCTGCTATTTCTTTGATTCATATTATTACTTCTCTGTCCCGCCGCACCCATTTTCTGGTGTAGCGGGCCCTGCGGATCCCTCTGTCCTGGCAGCCGGCCAATGGGGTTTTCCATTGTGGGCACTCCCACACTTTTGGGAAATCAGCGGGTGTGAGTACATTGCCGGTGAAGCGGAGGATCCCGTTGACGGAAAAAGCGGTCCCATGTGAGGGTTGTTACGACACCCTGGGCTAGTGTGCTGTTGATTCCAGCTCCGCAGGCCACGGATTCCCAATACAAGTGAATCAACCAATAATTTGTATTGAATTCCCCAAATCTTTGGCCCTTGGCAGCCCAATAATTTACAATCACTCGGTTTGTGATAGATCTCTACTTTGGCCAATATATCTTGTGTGACGCCGCACGATATATTACTCGACAGACCTTAAAACTGAGCTTCATGCGTGAAGCAAATTGAAACTTTATTCAGTCAGTTTTCAGATGTCTCTTGATCAAGTCAGTTTGCTTGCAAATACAGAGATTTTAAAAGTTTATTTTGTCCAAGCAAATACAGATGACTGAGTTAAATTCAATACAAATTACAGTTCTTGAAGATTTCTTCAAATTAAAATACACAACACAGAGAAGTTGAAAATAGACAAAACAGCAGCTTTCAGAGCAAAGCGCAGGAAATAGTTAACGACAGGAAGCAAGATGATTCCGGAATAATTTGCTTAAAATCGCCACCTATTTTTAAGGTAATTGCTATTGGTAATAGAACATAGAACATAGAACATAGAACAGTACAGCACAGAACAGGCCCTTCGGCCCTCAGTGTTGTGCCGAGCCATGATCACCCTACTCAAACCCACGTATCCACCCTATACCCGTAACCCAACAACCCCCCCCTAACCTTACTTCTGTCCCCTTTCTGTCTGTCATGGGGGGTCATAATTATAGTTCATTTTATTCGATAGAAATGGCTGTCCATTGAATTTTAGTATGGGGTGACTGTAACATCTCGTTCCCACCACACTTTATCAGTTCTCATGACCATTGCCCAGATTCATATACTAACGAATGTGTTTGGGGCGGTGATCATTCTCGGGGTAATCAGCAGTTTTCACTGCTTGTCTGTTTGAACCATTGGTGAACCATTTTGATCCTGAACCACTTCAATAAGCCATTTTGATTTTGAACGATTACTTCCTTTTAAACTTATTTTTTTTTTAATAAACAATTTTATTGAGGTAGTTTTTGGCTTTGTAAACAGTTACAGACATCAACAGAAAGAAAGCAAGAAAGGCAAAAATGTGCAAATATCCACGTACATTCAATACTTCAATCGTAACATACAGCACAAGCCCGCTCCTCTCCCACCGGTACTACCTGCCATTTTATCCCTCCTACTCTACTCTACCGCCCCCCCCCCCCCCCCCCCAATCCCCTGTTGACGCTCACTCTCCCGCAAAGAAGTCAATAAATGGTGTAAACCCCTGTACAGATCCCCTCAAGGCGAACTTAATTTTTTCCATACCCGGGAAACTCGACATGTCCGCAAGCCACAACTCAGTCTTCGGGGGTTTGAGTCCCTCCACGCCAATAGTATTTGTCGCCGGGCTATCAGGGAAGCAAAGGCCAAAACATCGACCTCTTTCTCCCCCTGGACTCCCAGGTCTTCCGAAACCCCAAAAATTGCCACCCCTGGACCCATTGCCACCCTTGTTTTTAGCACCCGGGACATGACGCCCGCAAATCCCTCCCAGTACCCCCTAAGCTTAGGGCATGCCCAAAACATGTGAACGTGGTGCGCTGGTCCTCCCGCGCACCTAGCGCATTTGTCCTCTATCCCAAAGAATTTGCTCATCCGAGCCACCGTCATGTGGGCCCGGTGAACGACCTTAAATTGGATCAGCCCGAGCCTGGCACATGTCACGGTCGAATTTACCCTACTCAGGGCCTCTGCCCACAGCCCGTCCTCCATTTCCCCACCTAGCTCCTCCTCCCATTTAAGTTTCAGTTCCTCCGTCTGGGACCCTTCCTCCCTCATGAGCACCTTATAAATATCAGAGACTCTACCCTCCCCTTCTTCCCCCCTAGAGACTATTCTGTCTTGGATCCCCATTGGCGGGAGGCGTGGGAAAGATGGGACCTGTCTACGAACAAAGTCCCGCAACTGTAGGTGCCTAAAATCATTTCCCCTTACCAGCCCAAATTTCTCCTCCAAGCTCCTCAAACTCGCCCTTTTAAACTTATATATTAATACTAGATTTCTATCAGTTTGTAAGTTGAAACACAATTACTGTTTATTTACAACAGAAATAAAAATGAAATATGCAGTACTTCAAATGGAATAACGGCAACCTAACTTACTACACCCTCTTTTACTGTCCCACCCTCTACACACACACAACAAATAAACATAGAGAGATGGAAAAGGGTACAAATAATAGAGAATCAGGAAAAAAATGTAAGAGTCTTTGCTTACCATCTCGATTCTTTGCCGCAGGCTGACCTAGTGCACTGACTGATTGGTTAGTGGAGGTTATGGTCTTCTCAAAGAAACATTCATTCAGTTCTCACAGGCAGTAGGATTTCTTCTGGAAAGACTCTTTTGCCTTCAACGTAAAGGTCCACCTTGAAGTCTATGTGTCTCCTCAGACTCTCTGAGCGGGATTCTCCGACAACCCAGCGGGTCGGAGAATCGCCAGGGGGTGGCGTAAATCCTGCCCGGCCACCCCGCGATATTCACAGGCCCCCCAAAAATCCCTTTGTCGTGAATCGTGCCGCGCGCCTCGGAGAATGTCGAGGATCGAAGCGAAGCAACAGGCCCCGGTGCCGCCCCAATTCTCAGGGCCAGATGGGCTGAAGTCCCGCCGATGTGACCATGGGTCACGCTAGCGTAAATCAAACCACCTATTTAACGGCATCAACCAGTCGTGATGGTTGACGCCGGCCAGCGCAGAGGTAGGGGTCGGCGTGGGGCATCCGCCGGAGAAGTGACGGCACAACCACAGGTGGTGGGGGGGGAGGGGGGGGGGAGGGGGGGGGGAGGGGGGGGGGGAGGGGGGGGGGTCGCAGGAGCCGTTGGAGTGTGTGTGCCGGGGGAGGGAGGGGCTGGGGGACGGGAGGGGCTGGGTGGTGGGGCTGTGGGGCTGGTGACGGAGGGGCTGGGGGTGGGGGGAGGGGCTCAGTGGGTTGGGGAGAGGAGCTCAGGGGGGCTGGGGGGTGGGTGGGAGGGAGGGGCTGGGCGGAATGGAGGGTCTGGGGGGAGGGAGGGACTGGGGTGGGAGGGAGGGACTGGGGTGGGTGGGAGAGCTGGGGGGAGGGAGTGGCTGGGGCAGAGGGAAGGAGGGGGAGGGCTTGGGGGGAGGAAGGGAGAGGGGGAGGGAGGGAGGGAGGTGGGACGGGGAGGGAGGGGCTGGGGGGAGATTGCCTGGGGCTAGGGAGGGGCTGGGGGAGGGAGGTGCTGGGGAGGGAGGGTCTGGGGGGAGGGAGAGGCCTGGGTGAGGGGCTGGGTGGGTGGGTGGGGCTTGGGGCAGGCAGGGGCTGAGGGAGAGGGGCTGAGGGGTAAGGGGGACCTGGGAGGGGAGAGAGAGGCTGCGGTGGGAGGGAGGGGCTGGGGAGGAGGAAGGAGGATGAAGGGGGAGTAGCTGAGGGGTTGAGGGAGTGGGGAGGGGGAGGGATGGGAAGGAGCGGAGGGAGGGGCTGGGGGAGGGTGGGGATGGGGGAACTGGGGTGGGGCAGAGGGGGAGGGGCTGGGGGAGGGGAGAGGAGGGGTGTTTGGAGAGGGTGTGTGATGGAGAGGGGTGTGATGGAGAGAGTTCGTACATCATCGCACTCAGTGGCTAATTCCTCAGCGGCTTCCTCATCAGAGCTCTGTGCACCCGGTCCACCTCCAAGGGTTGAGCAAACGCATCTTCTCGAACATACGTGCTACCTATGTCCCTGCATTCAATCCCTCGCTGCCCTCCAGAAGGCCAACAATCCTCAGGTTCTGCCTGCGTGACCTGTTCTCCAATCCTCCACTTTCTCTTCAGATGGATCTGTATCAGCCCTATCTCCACCACCATCGTGGTTAGCTGGTCACCATGCTCAGCAATGGCCTCTCCCACTTTCTGGATTGCATGGCCCTTGGTTTCCAATCTCTGCTCCAAGCGATCAAACGATCCCCGTCTTAATTGGATCCAGGTATTCCTTTTTTTGCTGAGCAATGCTCGCCTGGAGAATGATCACCAGCTGTTCCGTTGACCACTGGGCCGACAGTTTCAGTCCCTCATCCTCTGCCATATTCTCCTGTTCTTCAGACTCCTGTCTCCGACCAACGATCTCTCCTTTTCAGACCACTTCTGGTCCACGAACCCATACAGTGGTGGGGAATCCTACTCCAATACCTCACCAATCTCCTGTTTTGTCAATCAAATCCATCGTTAATCGGGGAAAAAGGTCTCAAAGATCTGCCACGAGCGAGAGCTACCAAATAAGCGACCACTCACTCCATGGCCGCCACCGGAAGTCCATCTATGGTATTTTTTAATGTATTTTATTACAAACATGTATCAAAAAGGGTTACATAAATACCCCAGAAAAATACTTCCCAACAATCACCTATTCAGTTTGTACAACTCTTTCCCCTTTTTCACTCCCCCACGACGAACAACTCCTCAAACATGGTCACGAACGTCCCCCACCTTTTCTCAAACTCCTTTGCTGAGCCCCTTAACTCATACTTGATCTTTTCCAACCACAGGAAGTCATACAGGTTGCTACCCCCAGTGGTGATGTCGACCGCCACTCCAATAAAATTTGTCGACGGGCAATCAGAGAGACGAAGGCCCCGACATCGGCCTTCCTCCTCTCCATGAGCTCCGGCTTCTCCGAAACCCCAAATATCGCCACCGAAGGGTCCAGATCCACCTCCTCTCCCACTATCCTTGCTCGGACTGCAAACACTCCTGCCCAGATTTCTCCAATTTTCCACAACCCCAGAACATGTGCACATGATTCGCTGGCCCTCGCCCATATCTCTCACACTCATCTGCCACCCCCGGACAAAACTCACTCATTCTCGCCCGAGGCATATACACCCTGTGCACAACCTTAAACTGTATCAGGCTCATCCTTGCACAAGAGGAGGTCCCGTTTACCCTACGCACTGCCTCACTCCATACTCCCCAATTGATCTCCCGTCCCAACTCCCCTTCCCATTTTTCCTTGATCTTCACCACCCGCTCGCCTCCCTGCTCTCCCAGCCATCTATATATACCCCCAATTATTCCCTCCCCTTTCATCCAGAAGCAGTAGCCACTTCGGCAGGGTGTATCCCGGAAACCTCAGGAACTCCATTCAGATCTTTCGTGCAAAGTCCCTGATCTGCAGGGACCTGAACTCACTACCCCTCGGCAGCTCTACCTCCTCCCTTAGCTCCTCGAAACTGGCAAACCCTTACTCCAAATCCTTGACCAAAGCCACTCCCCTCCACCTCCTGTATACACTATCCACCCCCCCTCACATTCCCACCCCCACACTGAACCACACGTGCAGCTAACACCGAACAACGCCCTCACTGTGTGCCCACAGGAGCAGTTGTCCCAGAACCGTCGGGAGAGGGCCCAGACTGGCGGTAGGGTGCCAGGCATCAGAATGTTTATCACCTTCGAAGAAGGGGTACTGGAGGTTATGGGTGTGGCCAAGCACAGAGCAATCACCAACATGAAAGTCGACGCATGTCGCAGAGGTGAGGATCCACCAGATGGACAGTCACACGTGAGTTATTACCATACTGCCCATCCCTCCCACTGACATATACAGCCTCCTGGAGGACCTCCAGCCGACAGCGCCGGCCCATCCGGAGTTGCACCCCACACCCGTTCGCCTTCCAGGAGAACACCTTGGAGGAGCACTATGAGGATTCCACCATAGATGCGTGACAGCTGTCATCCCCACCCTCCACCAGTGCAGAGAGACGCACCTCGGTGGGCAATGTTAATGTCAGGCTTCATGGGGCACATTCTGGTGAACACCACACAGTTGTAGATGCACATCAGGTGGAGGCAATTTGAACATAGAACATAGAACATTACTGCGCAGTACAGGCCCTTCGGCCCTCGATGTTGCACCGACCTGTGAAACCCCTCTAAAGCCCATCTACACTATTCTCTTATCGTCCACAGGCAGCAGGGTAGCATGGTGGTTAGCATAAATGCTTCACAGCTCCAGGGTCCCAGGTTCGATTCCCGGCTGGGTCACTGTCTGTGTGGAGTCTGCACGTCCTCCCCCTGTGTGCGTGGGTTTCCTCCGGGTGCTCCGGTTTCCTCCCACAGTCCAAAGATGTGCGGGTTAGGTGGATTGGCCATGCTAAATTGCCCGTAGTGTCCTAATAAAAGTAAGGTTAAGGGGGGGGGGGTTGTTAGGTTACGGGTATAGGGTGGATACGTGGGTTTGAGTAGGGTGATCATGGCTCGGCACAACATTGAGGGCCGAAGGGCCTGTTCTGTGCTGTACTGTTCTATGTTCTATGTCCATATGCCTATCCAATGACCATTTGAATGTGTTTAGTGTTGGCGAGTCCACTACTGTTGCAGGCAGGGCATTTCACGTCCTTACTACTCTCTGAGTAAAGAACCTACCTCTCCTATATCTATCTCCCTTCAATTTAAAGCTGTGTCCCCTCATGCTAGCCATCACCATCCGAGGAAAACGGCTCTCACTGTCCACCCTATCTGGTCATCTTGTATGCCTCAATTAAGTCACCTCTTAACCTTCTTCTCTCTAACGAAAACAGCCTTACGCCCCTCAGCCTTTCCTCATAAGATCTTACCTCCATACCAGGCAACATCCTTGTAAATCTCCTCTGCACCTTTTCCAATGCTTCCACATCCAGCAGAGGGCAGCAGAGCGGCGCTACTGATTGGTTGTTCCGGGGAGATTTGCATATGTGCAGTGCGGTCAGCCTAATTTGGAGGTGTACCTGCGATAGAGACCCGAGGAGTTTGAGTGCAAGCAAGCATCCAGCAGAGGGCAGCAGAGCGGAGCTACTGATTGGTTGTTCCGGGGAGATTTGCATACGTGCAGTGCGGTCAGCCTAATTTGAAGGTGGTTTGTGAAGCGGCTGTTGTCAAGTGACAATTTAACCCGAAACAACCATGGTTGTCGGGAAGGTAAGTTTATCTCATGACAAAGGACTGTAAAGAAGACAAGTACTGCAACCTGTGTGGGTAGGCCGGCCATCTTTACAGGGCCTGCCCAAACCGTGGGGCAACCTATGCGCAAATAATCAGCGGTGGAGTCAAAAAGGCAACCACAGAGGAGGTTCAGGCACCCTCCATCGACAAAGACACCACACCACAGAATGCTGAAATTCTACAGAAAGGCCCTCAACAGAATGTGGAGACCCCAGCACAGCCTGACAAAACAACCCCACTCCCATCTAGCGAGGAACACGCGACAGTCGAGGATGGAACAAAGATTGAAGAGCGCTGGGAAATGGCGAGCACAAAAAAAGGAAAGAGGAAACTGAAAAATGAAACAAAGAAACCCCTGATGGTGAATAGTAAAAAGCGGCAACTCAATAGCGCCGACAACTCCTGCGATGAAGGCGAGCAATCTAAGAATAGGCCTCAATTAAAGAGGCAAAGCACCAATGTGGAAAGGGATGCACAGAACCCCCAGACCACAGACAGGAACGAAAACAAAATCCGCCCAGAGCACCAACCTCTGGACGATGGGAACCAACCTGCTCAAGGCCACACTGAGGACAATGGCAGCTTCCTTAACCCTGCAACTGTAAAACATTTTGAGAACACCACCGGCATGCTGGGAAACTATGAACAGCTGGAAAAACCAACTGCCATAGACTCTGGAATCTGAGATTGGTAAATCTACTCTTTTTAAAATGGGTTTTAAAATTGCATCTATTAATGTGCGAAGTATTAAAGACACTTTGCGGTGTGTAGCCACACTCGGCTACTTAGAAAATGTGAGAGCCGACCTACTGTTCCTGCAGGAGTGTGGGATTCCACACCTCAGCAACTACAGGCGCTGGTCGAGCTGGTGGTCCCACGGGCCATCCATCTGGTCAGGAGGAAAACGACTGTCGTTCCTCCGGCCTGGGTATTCTGCTACGGGGAGGCAATTTCACCATCTCCGACGTTAAGGAGGTGGTGGGTGGACGCCTCCTCGTAGCAGACGTCAAATACAAAAACGCTCCTCTCAGACTTATTAACGTGTATGCCCCGGCCGTAAAAACTGAGCGGCTGGCTGTCCTTCAGCAACTACCACTGCTGTTGGCCACCTCCAAGCCGGTCATCCTGGGCGGTGACTTCAACTGCATCATCGATGCGGCTGGACGATCCGGCAGAACTGACAGAAAACTAGACAATACGTCCAGACTCGGTAACGGTATGGAAACGGTAAAAGACGCCAAGCTGCTCGACGTCTTCAGCAACCCTGCAGACGGAGCACAGCGTAGATACACATGGTCACGGCCAGATGGGTTCGTACGTTCCAGAATAGACTTCTTTTTTGTGTCCCGTGCTTTCACGGTCAGGCCCACCGACGTTAAGCCGGTGTTCTTCTCTGACCACTGCCTCCTACTGGCTGACTGCCACCTGCAGGAAAACCAGGGGGTGGGCAGGGGGACATGGAAGCTAAATGTAAAACTGTTGATCCCAGAGAACCTCCAGGAACTCAAAGGGATTACAAAGGTTGGTGAACCGTGAAACCCCTCTTTGAGTCTCCACAACTCTGGTGGGAAGCAATCAAGGGGAACATCAAAAGGTTCTTCATCCTCAAAGGCGGACAAAAGGTGAGAGAGAGGCGAGGGGTCATGTCCAGGCTCCAGAAAAGCATGCAAAATTTACTCCAGCTGCAGTCGATGGGGGTTGATGTCAAGGAGGATCTCCAAGAGGTGAAGGGCCTCGCTCCACACCTCGGAGGCCTCCAAAGTTATCTTCCGGTCCAGAGTCCGCTCCGTGGAGCAGGATGAAAAGTGCTCACGCTTCTTCTTCCAGAAGGTACACAGAGAGACCTCTGTGATCAGCAGCCTGAAGGAAGAAGATGGCTCTGTAAAGACATCGCAGTCTGACATCCTGAGGATCAGCCAATCATTTTATGCCAGACTGTATGATCTGAAGCCAACAGACAGTACTGTTACCCAGACCTTCCTGTCGTCTATCACGGAGGTCTTGGACGACAATGAGGGGGAAAACCTGGACAAACCATTAACTCTGGACGACCTGACAAAGGCCGTCAAGTCCTTTGAGATGATTAAAACTCCCGGAAGCGACGGCTTACCGGCTGAGTTGTATTTGGCTCTGTGGGACTGGATGGGCCCAGACCTGCTGGAAGTGTACGAGAGTATGCTTCTGGAAGGCAGTATGTCAGAATCCATGAGAAAAGGCATCATCACCCTCATCTACAAGCAGAAGGGGGAAAGGGAAGAAATTCGAAATTGGCGACCCATTTCACTGTTAAATGTGGATTACAAAATCTTAGCCAAAGTCATCGGCAATCGGGTCAAGTCTGCTCTGGAGTCGGTGATCCACCCCGACCAGACCTGTGCTGTACCCGGCAAGAAGATCTCTGACAGCCTCGCGCTGCTCAGGGATACGATCGCCTACGTACAGGACAGGAGGGTGGACACCTGCCTCATCAGCCTTGACCAGGAGAAGGCCTTTGACAGAATATCGCACACCTACATGATGGATGTGCTCGCCAAAATGGGGTTTGGGGAGGGAATTTGCAATTGGATCAAACTGCTCTACACAAACATCTATAGCGCAGTCTCAATCAATGGGTGGGAATCAGAAAAGTTTCAGATCAAATCTGGAGTCAGGCAGGGCTGCCCTCTCTCCTCGGCCCTGTTTGTGTGCTGCATAGAACCTTTTGCCGAGTACATCAGGAAGGATCCGGGTATGAGAGGAGTGACGATCCCAGGCAGCGGAGGCGTGCAAGTCAAAGCCTCCCTGTACATGGACGACGTCGCCGTCTTCTGCTCGGATCCCGCGTGTGTACGCAGGCTCTTGGACACCTGCGACCAGTTTGAACTGGCCTCAGGAGCCAAAGTAAACCGCGGCAAGAGTGAGGCCATGTTCTTTGGGAACTGGGCCGACCGGTCCTTTGTCCCCTTCACGGTCAGGTCAGATTACCTGAAAGTGCTGGGGATATGGTTCGGAGCGGCTGGGGCGTGCACCAAAAACTGGGAGGAGTGCATTGCTAAAGTAAAACAGAAACTGGGCTGGTGGGAGCAACGCTCCCTCTCCATTGCGGGCAAAACCCTAGTCATCAGGTGTGAGGTACTCTCGGTGTTACTGTACGTGGCGCAGGTCTGGCCCATCACTCGGACCTACGCCGCAGCAGTCACCCGGGCCATCTTCAAATTCATTTGGAGATCCAAGATGGACCGGGTCCGAAGAGACATAATGTACAAGCCTCTAGATAAAGGAGGGAGGAATGTACCCAACGCCGCCCTCATCCTGATGGCCACCTTTGTGTGCAGCTGCATCAAGCTGTGCGTAGACCCTGGGTATGCAAACACCAAGTGTCACTACATACTGAGGTTCTACCTGTCCCCGGTGTTGCGAAGGATGGGCCTGGCCTCATTGCCGCGGAACGCTCCAAGCAGTTGGACCGTGCCGTACCACCTGTCCTTCATGGAAAAGTTTTTGAAGAAAAACACCTTTGACCACAAAGCAATGAAGCAGTGGTCAGCACGTAATGTCCTCGAGGCCCTCAGGGAAAAGGAGACTGTGGAGGACATTGGATGGTTCCCTGAGCAGACTGTCAGAGTCATCTGGCAGAACGCCTCATCACCAGAACTTTCAAACAAGCACCAAGACCTAGCTTGGCTGGTGGTGAGAAGGGCCCTCCCCATCAGATTCTTAATGTACACCCGAAGGCTCAGCACCGTTGCACGCTGCCCTCGGAGTGGCTGTGGGGGAAATGAGACAGTCACACACCTCCTTGTGGAATGTGCCTTTGCAAAGAAGGTCTGGAGAAAGATGCAGTGGTATCTGTCAAGGTTCATCCCGAGCAGCTCAGTAACACAGGACTCTGTGCTCTACGGACTGTTTCCAGGGACACACACCGAGACAAATATCAACTGCTGCTGGAAGGTCATCAACTCGGTGAAAGACGCTCTTTGGTCTGCCCAAAACTTGCTGATCTACCAGTGCAAAGAATTGTCCTCGACCGAGTGTTGCAGACTGGCACATTCCAAGGTCCAGGACTATGTGCTGAGGGATGCACTCAAGCTTGGGGCAGCTGCCGCCAAGGCGCAATGGGGAAAGACCACTGTGTAAGGTCTTACCAGCAAATGTACACCGAGGGGTTGGTAACAGTGTAAAACCCCTCGGTCCGAGTCTTCAGTACCACAATGTATGAAAGAAACAAAGCAATGTAAATATTTAAGAAAGAACTGTAACTTATAGTAGGATACGTGTGTAACGTTATCCCAATTGAATTGAAGAAAGACAAATCAATGTAACTCAGATGGAAATGTACAGCCAAGATAATCTGAAATGTTCTGTAAAGTTTATGATAAATTTTATGAATAAAGTATATTTTTTGAAAAAAAAAACTTACCTTGAAGGGTGACATCACAGCAAAGCAGTGACCTGATTGGCTGGTAAGGAAAGTGCTCCAATTAGCAGTTGCTGGGAGAAATTTAACTCTTCGTGTGTTGGTGAGTACTGTGATCGGTAAGTAAAATCTTTATTCCTATCACTTATTAATTATTTGATACTATATTTGTAATCAGTTAAGGTAAAGGGTAAAAATGGCAGGAGATCCCAGACCCGTGTTATGCTCCTCGTGCGCAATGTGGAAGTTCAGGGACGCGGCCGATACCGCTGACTTCTTCATGTGCGGGAAGTGTGTACAGCTGCAGCTCCTGTTAGACCGCATGACAGCTCTGGAGCTGCGGATGGACTCACTTTGGAGCATCCGCGATGCTGAGGAGGTCGTGGATAGCACGTTCAGTGAGTTGGTCACACCGCAGATTAGGATTGGTGACGGAGACAGGGAATGGGTGACCAAAAGGCAGAGAAAGAGCAGGAAGGCAGTGCAGGTGTCCCCTGCGGTCATCTCCCTCCAAAACAGGTATACCGTTTTGGATACTGATGGGGGAGATGACTCACCAGGGGAAGGCAGTAGTAGCCAGGCTCATGGCACCGTGGCTGGCTCTGCTGCACAGAAGGGCGGGAAAAAGACTGGCAGGGCAATCGTCATAGGGGATTCAATTGGAAGGGGAGTAGACAGGCGTTTCTGTGGTCGAAAACGAGACTCCCGAATGGTAGGTTGCCTCCCGGGTGCTCGGGTCAGGGATGTCTCCGATCGGCTGCAGGACATACTGAAGGGGGAGGGTGAACATCCAGTTGTCATGGTGCATATAGGCACCAACGATATAGGTAAAAAAAGGGATGAGGTCCTACAATCAAAATTTAGGGAGTTAGGAGATAAGTTAAAAAGTAGGACCTCAAAGGTAGTAATCTCAGGATTGCTACCAGTGCCACGGGACAGTCAGAGTAGAAATTCAAGAATAGTCAGAATGAATACGTGGCTTGAGAGATGGTGCAGGAGGGAAGGGGTTCAGATTTTTGGGACATTGGAACCGGTTCTGGGGGCAGTGGGACCATTACAAACCGGATGGTCTACACCTGGGCAGGGCTGGAACCAATGTCCTAGGGGGTGCTTTTGCTAACACTGTTGGGGAGGTTTTAAACTAATGTGGCAGGGGGATGGGAACCAGATTAGGAAGTTAGAGGTCAGTAAAGAAGCAGCAACTAAAGCCAGTAAGGTAGGAGACAATAAACTCAATGTGACTAAGGGGAAGAGTAGACAGGGAAGAGATGATGAACGCAAAGGTAGTCTGAGGTGCATTTGTTTTAATGCGAGAAGTGTAGCAGGTAAGGCAGATGAACTTAGGGCTTGGATCAGTACCTGGGAATATGATGCTATTGGTATTACTGAGACTTGGTTGAGGGAAGGGCAGGACTGGCAACTGAATATCCCAGGGTATAGATGCTTCAGGAGGGATAGAGAGGGAGGTAAAAGGGGTGGAGGAGTTGCATTACTCATCAGAGATGATATCACAGCTGTGATTAAGGAGGGCATGATGGAGGATTCGAGCACTGAGGCAATATGGGTGAAGCTGAGAAATAGGAAGGGTGCAGTAACATTGTTGGAACTTTACTACAGGCCTCCCAAAAGCGAGCATGAAGTAGAGGTACAAATATGCAGACAGATTATAGAAAAATGTAGGAGCAATAGGGTGGTTGTGATGGGAGATTTTAACTTCCCCAACATTGAATGGGATTCGTGTAGTGTTGGAGGCGTAGATGGTGCAGAGTTTGTAAGGAACATCCAGGAGAGTTTTTTAGAGCAGTATGTAAATAGTCCAACTCGGGAAGGGGCCATACTGGACCTGGTATTGGGGAATGATCCCGGCCAGGTGGTTGATGTTTCAATCGGTGATTACTTTGGGAATAGCGATCACAATTCCGTAAGTTTTAGAATACTCATGGACAAGGACAAGAAGGGTCCAAAAGGAAGAGTACTAAATTGGGGAAAGGCAGAGTATAACAAAATTTGGCAGGAGCTAGGGAATGTGGATTGGGAGCAGCTGTTTAAGGGTAAATCCACATTTGAAAAGTAGAAGTCTTTTAAGGAAAGGTTGATTAGAGTGCAGGACAGACATGTTCCTGTGAAAATGAGAGATAGAAATGGCAAGATTAGGGAACCATGGATGACGGGTGAAATTGTGAGACTAGCTAAAATGAAAAAGGAAGCATTCATAAGATCGAGGCAACTGAAAACTGATGAAGCTTTGGAGGAATATCGGGAAAGTAGGACGAATCTCAAACGCGCAATAAAGAGGGCTAAAAGGGGTCATGAAATATCTTTGGCTAACAGGGTTAAGGAAAATCCCAAAGCATTCTATTCATATGTAAGGAGCAAGAGGGTAACTAGAGAAAGGATTGGCCCACTTAAAGACAAAAGAGGGAATTTATGCGTGGACTCAGAGGAAATGGGTGAGATTCTTAATGAGTACTTTGCATCGGTATTCACAAAGGAGAGGGACAAGACGGATGTTGAGGCTAGGGATGGATGTTTAAATACTCTCGGTCAAGTTGTCATACGGAAGGGGGAAGTTTTGGGTATTCTAAAAGACATTAAGGTGGACAAGTCCCCAGGACCGGATGGGATCTATCCCAGGTTACTGAGGGAAGCCAGGGTCGAAATAGCTGGGGCCTTAACAGATATCTTTGCAGCATCCTTGAGCACGGGTGAGGTCCCGGAGGACTGGAGAATTGCTAATGTTGTCCCTTTGTTTAAGAAGGGTAGCAGGGATAATCCAGGGAAATATAGACCTGTGAGCTTGACGTCAGTGGTAGGCAAACTGTTGGAGAAGATACTGAGGGATAGGATCTATTCACAACTGGAAGAAAATAGACTTATCAGTGATAGGCAGCATGGTTTTGTGCAGGGAAGGTCGTGTCTTACAAACCTAATAGAATTCTTTGAGGAAGTGACAAAGTTAATTGATGAGGGAAAGGCTGTAGATGCCGTATTCATGGACTTTAGTAAGGCGTTTGATAAGGTTTCCCATGGCAGGTTGATGGAAAAAGTGAAGTCCTATGGGGTTCAGGGTGTACTAGCTAGATGGATAAAGAACTGGCTGGGCAACAGGAGACAGAGAGTAGTGGTGGAAGGGAGTGTCTCAAAATGGAGAAGGGTGGCTCGTGGTGTTCCACAGGGATCCGTGCTCGGTCCACTGTTGTTTGTGATCTACATAAATGACCTGGAGGAAGGTATAGGTGGTCTGATTAGCAAGTTTGCAGATGATACTAAGATTGGTGGAGTTGCAGATAACGAGGAGGACTGTCAGAGAATACTACAAAATATAGATAGATTGGAGAGTTGGGCAGAGAAATGGCAGATGGAGTTCAATCCAGGCAAGTGCGAGGTGATGCATTTTGGAAGATCAAATTCAAGAGCGGACTATATGGTCAATGGAAGGGTCTTGGGGAAAATTGATGTGCAGAGAGATCTGGGAGTACAGGTCCATTGTACCCTGAAGGTGGCAACGCAGGTTGATAGAGTGGTCAAGAAGGCATACAGCATGCTTGCCTTCATCGGACGGGGTATTGAGTACAAGAGTTGGCAGGTTATGTTACAGTTGTATAAGACTTTGGTTCGGCCACATTTGGAATAGTGCGTGCAGTTCTGGTCGCCACATTACCAGAAGGATGTGGATGCCTTGGAGAGGGTGCAGAGGAGGTTCACCAGGATGTTGCCTGGTATGGAGGGTGCTAGCTGTGAAGAAAGGTTGAGTAGATTAGGATTGTTTTCGTTGGAAAGACGGAGGTTGAGGGGGGACCTGATTGAAGTCTACAAAATTATGAGAGGTATGGACAGGGTGGACAGCAACAAGCTTTTCCCAAGATTGGGGGTGTCAGTTACAAGGGGTCATGATTTCAAAATCAGAGGGGGAAAGTTTAAGGGAGATGTGCGTGGAAAGTTTTTTACGCAGAGGGTGGTGCGTGCCTGGAACGCTTTACCAGCAGAGGTGGTAGAGGCGGGCATGATAGCATCATTTAAGAAGCATCTAGACAGGTATATGAATGGGCGGGAACAGAGGGAAGTAGACCTTGGAAAATAAGAGACAGGTTTAGATAAAGGATCTGGATTGGCGCAGGCTGGGAGGGCCGAAGGGCCTGTTCCTGTGCTGTAATTTTCTTTGTTCTTTGTTCTTTGTTCCTATAATGTGGCGACCTAACTGCACGCAATACTCCAAACTCAGCCGCACCAGAGTTTTGTACATCTGCAACATGACCTCATGGCTCAGAAACTCAATCCCTCTACCAATAAAAGCTAACACACCGTATGTCTTCTTAACAACCCTATCAACCTGGGTGGCAACTTTCAGGGATCTATGTACATGGACACCGAGATCTCTCACTCATCCACACTACCAAGAATCTTACTATTAGCCCAGTACTCTGTCTTCCTGTTACTCCTTCCAAAATGAATCACCTCACACTTTTCTGCATTAAACTCCATTTGCCATCTCTCAGCCCAGCTCTGCAGCTTATCTATGTCCCTCTAACCTGCAACATCCTTCTGCACTGTCCACCACTCCACCGACGTTAGTGTCATCTGCAAATTTACTCACCCACCCTTCAACTTCCTACTCCAGGTCATTTATAAAAATGAAAAACAGCAGTGGCCCCAAAACAGATCCTTGTGGTACACCACTAGTAACTGGACACAAGTCTGAACATTTCCCATCAACCACCACCCTCTGTTTTCTTACAGCGAGCCAATTTCTAATCCTAACTGCGAAATCACCCTGAATCCCATGCCTCTGTACTTTCTGCAATAGCCTCCCGTGGGGAACCTTATCAAACGCTTTACTGAAATCCATATACACCACATCAACTGCTTTACCCTCGTCCACCTGTTTGGTCACCTTCTCAAAGAACTCAATAAGGTTTGTGAGGCACGACCTACCCTTCACAAAACCGTGTTGACTATCCCTAATCAAATTATTCCTTTCTAGATGATTATCTCTTATAAACCTTTCCAAGACTTTGCCCACAACAGAAGTAATGCTCACTGGTCTATAGTTACCGGGGTTGTCACTACTCCCCTTCTTGAACAAGAGAACAACATTTGCTATCCTCCAGTCTTCTTGCACTAATCCTGTTGACAATGATGACATAAAGATCAAAGCCAAAGGCTCAGCAATCTCCTCCCTTCCCAGAGAATCCTAGGATAAATCTCAACTGGCCCAGGGGACTTATCTATTTTCACACTTCCCAGAATTGATAACACCCCATTACTAGCCCTTCTAGTCTAATAGCCTCAGTATTCTCCTCAACAACATTGTCTTTTTCCTGCTTGAATACTGACGAAAAATATTCATTTAGCACCTCTCCTATCTCCTCGGACTCCATGCACAACTTCCCACTACTGTCCTCGACTGGTCTACTCTTACCCTGGTTATTAGAACATAGAACAGTACAGCACAGAACAGGCCCTTCGGCCCTCAATGTTGTGCCGAGCCATGATCACCCTACTCAAACCCACGTATCCACCCTATACCCGTAACCCAACAACCCCCTCCTTAACCTTACTTTAATTAGGACACTACGGGCAATTTAGCATGGCCAATCCACCTAACCCGCACATCTTTGGACTGTGGGAGGAAACCGGAGCACCCGGAGGAAACCCATGCACACAGTGGGAGGACGTGCAGACTCCACACAGACAGTGACCCAGCCGGGAATCGAACCTGGGACCCTGGAGCTGTGAAGCATTTATGCTAACCACCATGCTACCCTGCTGCCCCGGTTATTCTTTTATTCCTGACATATCTATAGAAAGCTTTAGGGTTACCCTTGATCCTACCTGCCAAATACTTCTCATGTCCCCTCCTGGCTCTTCTTAGCTCTCTCTTTAGGTCTTTCCTAGCTAACTGAAATGAAATGAAATGAAAATCGCTTTTTGTCACAAGTAGGCTTCAAATGAAGTTACTGTGAAAAGCCCCTAGTCGCCACATTCCGGTGCCTGTTTGGGAAGGCTGGTACGGGAACTCTCGAGTGCCCTAACTGAACCTTCACGTCTAATCTTTACATAAGCCTCCTTCTTCCTCTTGACAAGTGATTCAACTACTTTAGTAAACCACGGTTCCCTCGCACGACCACTTCCTACCTGCCTGACAGGTACATACTTATCAAGGACACGCAACAGCTGTTCCTTGAACGAGCTCCACATTTCAATTGTGCCCATCCCCTGCAGTTTCCTTCCCCATCCTATGCATCCTAAGTCTTGCCTCATCGCATCATAATTGCCTTTCCCCCAACTATAACTCTTGCTCTGCGGTATATACCTGTCCCTTTCCATCGCTAAAGTAAACGTAACTCAATTGTGGTCACTATCACCAAAGTGCTCACCTACCTCCAAATCTAGCACTTGTCCTGGTTCATTACCCAGTACCAAATCCAATGTGACCTCGCCTCTTGTTGGCCTATCTACATGCTGTGTCAGGAAACCCTCCTGCACACATTGGACAAAAATGGATCCATCTAAAGTACTCGAACTATAGCGTTTCAAGTCAATATTGGAAAGTTAAATTCCCCCATAACAACTACCCTGTTACTTTCGCTCCTATCCAGAATCATCTTTGCAATCCTTTCCTCTACATCTCTGGAACTTTTCAGAGGCCTACAGAAAACTCCCAACAGGGTGACCTCTCCTTTCCTGTTATAAACCTCAGCCCATACTACCTCAGTAGACGAGTCCTCATCAAACGTCCTTTCTGCCACCGTAATACTGTCCTTGACGAACAATGCCACCCCTCCCCCTATTTTACCACCTTCCCTGAGCTTACTGAAGTATCTAAACCCCGGAACCTGCAGCAACCATTCCTGTCCCTGCTCTAGCCATGCTCCGAAATGGCCACAACATCGAAGTCCCAGGTACCAACCCATGCTGCAAGTTCACCCACCTTATTCCGGATTCTCCTGGCATTGAAGTAGACACACTTTAAACCACCTTTCTGCCTGCCGGTACACTCCTGCAACCTTGAAACCTTACTCATGACCTCACTACTCTCAACCTCCTGTATACTGGAGCTACAATTCAGGTTCCCAACCCCCTGCTGAATTAGTTTAAACCCTCCCGAAGAGCATTAGCAAATCCGCCCCCCCCCCCCCCCCCAGGATATTGGCACCCCTCTGGTTCAACTGTAGACCATCCTGTTTGTAGAGGTCCCACCTACCCCAGAATGAGCCCCAATTATCCAGGTATCTGAAACCCTCCCTCCTGCACCATCCCTGTAGCAATGTGTTCAACTGCTCTCTCTCCCTATTCCTCGTCTCGCTAGCACGTGGCGTGGGTAACAACCCAGAGATAATAACTCTGTTTGCTCTTGCTCTAAGTTTCCACCCTAGCTCACTGAATTCCTGCCTTACATCCCTATCCCTTTTCCTACCTATGTCGTTGGTGCCTATGTGGACCACGACTTGGGGCTGCTCCCCCTCCCCCTTAAGGATCCCAAAAACACGATCCGAGACATCACGGACCCTGGCACCTGGGAGGCAACACATCAACCCCTTTCCTTCTGAGCACCAGGAACAGGCTCTGTGCCAGAGACCTGTACCCCATGGCTTACTCCTGGTAAGCACCCCCCGCCCCCCGCCCACCGCCCCCCCACTAGTATCCAAAGCGGTACACTTGTTATTAAGGGGAATGACCACAGGGGATTCCTGTACTGACTGCTTCCTCCCAGCCCCTCTCACCGTCACCCATCTATCTGCATTCTTAGGAGTAACTACATCCCTGTAGTGATGCATTTTGGAAGATCTAACTCAAGAGCAGACTATATAGTCAATGGAAGAGTCCTAGGGAAAATTGATGTACAGAGAGATCTGGGAGTACAGGTCCATTGTACCCTGAAGGTGGCAACGCAGGTTGATAGAGTGGTCAAGAAGGCATACAGCATGCTTGCCTTCATCGGACGGGGTATTGAGTACAAGAGTCGGCAGGTCATGTTACAGTTGTATCGGACTTTGGTTAGGCCACATTTGGAATACTGCGTACAGTCCTGGTCGCCACATTACCAGAAGGATGTGGATGCTTTAGAGAGGGTGCAGAGTAGGTTCACCAGGATGTTACCTGGTATGCAGGGTGCTAGCTATGAAGAAAGGTTGAGTAGATTAGGATTGTTTTCGTTGGGAAGACGGAGGTTGAGGGGAGACCTGTTTGAGGTCTACAAAATTATGAGAGGGATGGACAGGGCGGATAGCAACAAGCTTTTTCCAAGAGTGGGGGTGTCAAATACAAGGGGTCACAATTTCAAGGTGAGAGGGGGAAGGTTTAAGGGAGATGTGCGTGGAAAGTTTTTTACGCAGAGGGTGGTGGGTGCCTGGAATGCTTTGCCAGCGGAGGTGGTCGAGGTGGGTACGATAGCATCATTTAAGATGCATCGGGACAGATATACGAACGGGTGGGGAACAGAAAGAAGTAGACCTTGGTAAATAGGCAACAGGTTTTGATAAAGGATCTGGATCGGCGCAGGCTGGGAGGGCCGAAGGGCCTGTTCCTGTGCTGTAATTTTTTTTGTTCTTTGTTCTTTGTTCTATCTATGAACACCTCTGCCTCCCGAATGATCCGAAGTTCATCCAACTCCAGCTCCAGTTCCCTGACACGGTTTCTGAGGAGCTGGAGATGGGTGCACTTCCCACAGGTGAAATCTGCAGGGACACTGACGGTGTCCCTCACCTCAAATATTCGGCAGGAGGAACATTGTACTGCCTTCCCTGCCATCCCCTCGAGATAAAACAAGAAAAAGAAAGGAAGAGCTTATCTGATACTCACGCAACCCCTTAGGTTAGAGGAGATGGAAGGGTGGGGGACACTACAAGTGTAGTGTCTCGGGTTTAGCAACCACCCAACTTATATACAGGTACTACACACCCTCCCAGAAACCCCACGGCCGACTTCCGGTTTCCTGCTGCTCTGAAACAAAAAAAACAAAGGCCGAGTCTCCTGTCAGGTAAGTTTTTAATGTGGGAAACGTATCTCCCCAACAGATCCCTGGTTACTGCTCTCGCTGCTACCGCTGAACAACTGAAGGGCGCTTCTCCTGTAAGGTAAGTTTTAAAAACCGGAAAACTTACCTTCCCGACAGACCCCTGGTTACAGTTACGCCCAGGCGAGACAGCAGTCAGGGGTCTGCTGGAACCAGGACGCAGCTGGGTCCCAGTCAGATTCTGAGACTCTGGAGCATGTTCACCCGGAGCTGATGTAGTTGTTAGGGTGCACCTGTGACGTTCAGAGGGGGACGTCCCGACCCTTCAGCACGTCCATAGCCGATTGGAGGAGCACAGTAAGAAGTCTTACATCACCAGGTTAAAGTCCAAAAGGTTTGTTTCAAACTGAGCTTTCGGAGCACTGCTCCTTCCTCGGGTGAATGGAGAGGTAGGAGCAGTGCTCCGAAAGCTCGTGTTTGAAACAAACCTGTTGGACTTTAACCTGGTGATGTAAGACTTCTTACTGTGCTCACCCCAGTCCAACGCCGGCATCTCCACATCATGGCTACGATTGGAGGAGTATCAGAGGCTATGGGCGCAGGAGATGGCGCAGGGAATGCGTGCCACTGAGGCCAACACCATTAGGGTGGCGACCGCAGTGGAGTGCCTGGTGCACAAGTGGAGGTGTCAAATGCATTGTGCAGTCGGTGATGTCCATGGCCTCAGTAGACTGTCTGACTTGATGTGGGATGTGCCAGCTACTGGCCACCAGACCCTGTCCCCCTAACACCCACACATGTAGTTACCTGGACCCGGCACTGGTCCCTTCTATATTGCACTCACCCACCCTCCAGTTTGGACATGTCCCTGGGATAGGGGCCCATCCGCTTGGTGTTCGGATGTTGGCTGCTGCGTCCGTGTTGTTGCCTCCTGCAGTGTTCAGGAAAAGTGTCGAGGCATCACTATCTCATTGGGATGCTAGGCAGTAACTCCCACATGCTAAATGGCACGCCCCATCCACGGGAATCCACTTGGGAATACGTGAAGTGCTCACTTAACTACGATTGCCATTACCCTAATCGCAATAGCCTTCAGCTGCATGGCCAAAGAGAGACCATCGCAGTCAGTGGGGGTTATGGGTGGTCTGTGGGGCAGATAGGCAGGAACCAGGGTTGCCCCAGGAATTGGTACACATGATCCAGGGGCACCCCTGGATAATCGCTGTTAACAAGACCACTTACGAGGCATGCCATTTAGCATGTGGGAGTTGTTACCTAGCGAGGTAGATAGCTAGATAATGGAAGGCCGTTGGATATCGGGTGATTCCCGTTAATTGTATGGAAATAGGGTTTATGTGGTGATTATTGGTTTCTGCCACACTAAGGCAGAATCCTGATTTCACCAACGGAAGCGGGCCAGTACTTGTTTTTGGCCTCTCCCGCTATTCACCGGCCTCGTGTGCTCTCGCTCGAGCGCAACAAGGCCACTGAGTCCCGCCCATTGTCTTAAAACTGTGCGCATTCAGCTAAAAACCAATGGGCCAATTGTTATTTAATTCTTGTCAAGTTTGAGACCAATTGGCTATTTTTCCAACAATTAGCTAAGATTGGCTTTCAATTTGTAAGGTATAAGAAAGGGGGTGTCAAGAAGACATTTTGGGTAAGTACAGGCAGAGAAAGGTGTGAGTAGAGATGTAAAGAGAAAGATGTGGGTAGTGAAGGGGAGAGAAGATGTTTACGAGAGGCAGAGAAGAAGAGAGGTGGAAAGAGAGGGATTTATGGAGAATTACGGAGAGCTGCTTGATGTTCTTAGGGAGTCATTACTTCACGACTTGGTCTGAGAAGGGTGGTGAGAACTCTATTTAATTTTCAAAGTTAAGCTTTCTCCTCTACTGTTAATTACTTCTATTGCTGTTCATAGATAATTTGCTTTTGATCTGACTTGACCTGAATGGTGAATAAACTTTCTGAATTCATCATTTAAAGTGTTCTTTTATGCCATGTGGTTATGTCATTAGAACCTTACATGATTTACAACAGGGGTTATTGCAAATCCGGATAAGCATGAGATGATGCACTTGGGCAGGACACATAAGGCAAAGTTGTGACACTGATGAAGATTATTATTATTATTAGAGTTTAAGAGGGAAGTTATGCTAGAACTGTGTAAACGGTTGTTTAAGCCACAGCTAAAGTATGGTGTGCAGTTCTGGAATCCACATTGTAGGAGGGATGTAGTTGCGTTGGAAAGGGTGCAGAGCAGATTTACCAGGATTTTATGTAGCCATCTGGGATGGCCACTCACAACTAGGGACAGAGAAACTTGCAAAGCCTAGGGAGTAAAATGGGCAAGGCAAGACTCAGGCAGACTCAGAGCCTGAAATGAACATTTGCAAGCAAGAAGTCCAGACGGTATCGAAACTCTGACCAATTGGCATTTTGATGGGCCGATAAGCATTTGATGGCCCATCTTCACCAAAACAAAGGACTGGTGCTCGAGCGACCGGTACAGTCCCAGACATCTCGGCTCCACTCCCTGTTCAGGGGAAGCGCAAACAACGGGGTCAGTGACCGCTTGAGACAAGCCCAGCCATCCAGATCCCTGCCCACTTATTGGTTAGGAATCAAACAGAGTGATCAGGGATCGCCCAATTAGTGGGGTCCAAACTGAAGGACCGTCCGAAAGAGCGAGAAAACCCCCAAGTATAAGAAGAGAGTTCGCCATATGTTCGTCCTCTTTTGGTCCTGGCGCCCCGGCAACGTCCATCTCCAATCGTAGCACCACCAAAAGCAAGTCCAAGTTCAACGCTCGCTACCAGACGGATGAGACCAGCTGAGCAGCAATTACTTCTCCAGACTCAATAGATCCAGAATCAGACAGCGGCCACTGTTCCTCTGACCTAAGCTAGGTGCCTGAAGTTAAGTACAGGATGTCTTAGTCGATAGGTGTAGTTAACTAGTAGTGTTTATGTTGCATGACTAATTGGGTGTAAATAAAGTAACCTTGACCTTGAACTAACAAACTGGTGTTTGGCTCTTTGATCGATAGCCGGTTGAACCTTGTGGTGGTATCATTTGATACCTGGCGACTCTGAGCTTTAGAACATAGATATCAAAAGGAGGGTAAACTCACTGCCATATTGGAACAGAGCCACAGAAAAAGACAGGAAAAGAAAGGCAACAGCTGCCTGGACTGGAATTATGAAGGGAGATTGGATCGATTTGGATTGATGTCCTTGGAGCAGAGGAAATTGCAGGGGGACATGGGGCAGCAGAGTAGTTAGCACAGTTGCTTCACAGCTCCAGGGTCCCAGGTTCGATCCCCGGCTTGGGTCACTGTCTGTGCGGAGTCTGCATGTTCTCCCCGTGTCTGCGTGGGTTTCCTCCGGATGCTCCGGTTTCTGCCCACAGTCCAAATTGTGCCGGTTAGGTGGATTGCCATGCTAAATTGCCCTTAGTGTCCAAAAAAAGGTTAGGTGGGGCTACTGGGTGTGGGCTTATGTGGGGTGCTATTCCAAGGGCTGGTGCAGACTCGATTGGCCGAATGGCCTCCTTCTGCACTATAAATTCTATGATTGAGATGTATAATGAGATGGGCAGCACAGTAGCCTTGTGGATAGCACAATTGCTTCACAGCTCCAGGGTCCCAGGTTCGATTCCTACTTGGGTCACTGTCTGTGTGGAGTCTGCACATCCTCCCCGTGTGTGCGTGGGTTTCCTCCGGGTGCTCCGGATTCCTCCCACAGTCCAAAGATGTGCAGGTTAGGTGGATTGGCCATGATAAATTGCCCTTAGTGTCCAAAATTGCCCTTAGTGTTGGGTGGGGTTACTGGGTTATGGGGATAGGGTGGAGGTGTTGACCTTGGGTAGGGTGCTCTTTCCAAGAGCCGGTGCAGACTCGATGGGCCGAATGGCCTCTTTCTGCACTGTAAATTCTATGATAAAATGATGAGGGGTACAGGGTAGACAGAAATAAACTTTACCCCTTGGTGGAGGGATCAATGACCAGGGACATTGATTTAAGGTAAGGGGCAGGAAGTTTAGAGGGGATTTGAAAAGTCTGGAATTTAATCTGAAAAGGCTGGGGGTGGGAAGGCTGAACTCATTTTGAAAGGTCCCTGGATCAGTGTCTGAAATGCTGGGTGCAGGGTGGGACTGGAATCAGGGTTAGTTTGAACACAAACAGCCGTCAATGTCAATCAGCCGGAGCCGAGCGACGATTGGATCAGCGGGAGGAGCGCGCGCAGCGGAGGGAGAGCAACTGCCTGTCAATCACACACACAATTAGCGGCCGGATTGGCTGGCACGGTCAAACTGTCAGCCAGAGAGAGCGCTCGCGGCCCAACCACAAAAACGCCGTTATTTCCGGGTGACCACACCTGCCAATCAAAGGACGAGGTGACCGGATTGGTTGAGGCCATTAGTCTGGGTGGGTGGGGGAAGGGGGAGGAGGCATTCCAAGAGAGTCAGAGCTGTGAGGAGCCATGCTCGAGATGGTTAATCCAGCTGTCAGACAGTGGGGTTGGTGACGTTCCTCTCTGTGATTGGCCAATCAGGCTGTCACTCAGAAAGGTTACGGGGAGCTGAGTGACGCATGGTGCAGCGATTGGTTGATCGGCAGCCAGTGGGGGTTGGGCGGAGCTGGGTGATGATTGGGCTGGCATTGGCTAATCGGGCTGTCACTCTAGAGGAGGAGAGGAAACGCCATGGCGACGGAGAGTCAGCTGGAGCCGCTGTGCGAGAGGCTGGAGCGGCAGCTGCTCCGTTACCTCCGGGAGATGGAGGGTCTGAGGGAGAAGCGGCGGCGGCTGGAGGTGCTGATGGAGCAGGTGAGGCGGATGCTGGGCTCCAGTCTGAGGGAGGGGAGTAAAGAACAATACAGCGCAGGAACAGGCCCATCGGCTCTCCAAACCTCTCCAGGTCATGATACCAACCTCAGCCCAAACCCTCTGCACTGTGCGCCTTGTACCTCTACACCCATCCTATCCGAGTCTGTCCAGATGTCTTTTGAACTCCGTTAATGTATCTGCTTCCACCATCTCCCCTGACAACGTGTTCCAGACACTCTCCACCCTCTGGGGAAAAAAATCTGCCTCACACATCTCTTAAACTTTGCCCCATGAACCTTAAACGAGTTGATTCTTGGTTTCCATTCTGTGCTGTTCTAACCCAGTGTCCCTCTACCCTAGGGCTGGTTCTCACTCTCCTGGTGACTGGCCCTGGGAAAGAGTGCCTGCCCATCCACTCCCCTCATAATCTTGTAGACCTCTATTAGGTTGCCCTTCAAACTCCATCTTTTTAATGAAGAGAGGCGGAGTCCATTAAGCCTCTCCACATAGCCAACGTCCTCCAGACCAGGCAACATCCTGGTAAACCTACCCTTCACCCTCCCCAATGAACAGAGAAATGTTTTGGAAACAGTGCAGCAGCACAAGCTGCTGCTGCTCCTCACCGATTATTGTTCAGTATCTTTCTGACCACTCTGGACAATACCCCCCCCGCCCCGTAACCTATGCGGCTTCTCGCTCCCCCCCCCCCCCTCGTCCCCTTTGCGGCACCCCCCCTCGTCCCCTTTGCGGCTCCCCCCCTCGTCCCCTTTGCGGCTCCCCCCCTCGTCCCCTTTGCGGCTCCCCCCCTCGTCCCCTTTGCGGCTCCCCCCCTCGTCCCCTTTGCGGCTCCCCCCCTCGTCCCCTTTGCGGCTCCCCCCCTCGTCCCCTTTGCGGCTCCCCCCCTCGTCCCCTTTGCGGCTCCCCCCCTCGTCCCCTTTGCGGCTCGTCCCCTCGTCCCCTTTGCGGCTCCCCCCCTCGTCCCCTTTGCGGCTCCCCCCCTCGTCCCCTTTGCGGCTCCCCCCCTCGTCCCCTTTGCGGCTCCCCCCTCGTCCCCTTTGCGGCTCCCCCCCTCGTCCCCTTTGCGGCTCCCCCCCTCGTCCCCTTTGCGGCTCCCCCCCTCGTCCCCTTTGCGGCTCCCCCCCTCGTCCCCTTTGCGGCTCCCCCCCTCGTCCCCTTTGCGGCTCCCCCCCTCGTCCCCTTTGCGGCTCCCCCCCTCCTCCCCTTTGCGGCTCCCCCCCTCGTCCCCTTTCCGGCTCCCCCCCTCGTCCCCTTTGCGGCTCCCCCCCTCGTCCCCTTTGCGGCACCCCCCCTCGTCCCCTTTGCGGCTCCCCCCCTCGTCCCCTTTGCGGCTCCCCCCCTCGTCCCCTTTGCGGCTCCCCCCCTCGTCCCCTTTGCGGCTCCCCCCCTCGTCCCCTTTGCGGCTCCCCCCCTCGTCCCCTTTGCGGCTCCCCCCTCGTCCCCTTTGCGGCTCCCCCCCTCGTCCCCTTTGCGGCTCCCCCCCTCGTCCCCTTTGCGGCTCCCCCCCTCGTCCCCTTTGCGGCTCCCCCCCTCGTCCCCTTTGCGGCTCCCCCCCTCGTCCCCTTTGCGGCTCCCCCCCTCGTCCCCTTTGCGGCTCCCCCCCTCGTCCCCTTTGCGGCTCCCCCCCTCGTCCCCTTTGCGGCTCCCCCCCTCGTCCCCTTTGCGGCTCCCCCCCTCGTCCCCTTTGCGGCTCCCCCCCTCGTCCCCTTTGCGGCTCGTCCCCCTCGTCCCCTTTGCGGCTCGTCCCCTCGTCCCCTTTGCGGCTCGTCCCCTCGTCCCCTTTGCGGCTCGTCCCCTCGTCCCCTTTGCGGCTCGTCCCCTCGTCCCCTTTGCGGCTCGTCCCCTCGTCCCCTTTGCGGCTCGTCCCCTCGTCCCCTTTGCGGCTCGTCCCCTCGTCCCCTTTGCGGCTCGTCCCCTCGTCCCCTTTGCGGCTCGTCCCCTCGTCCCCTTTGCGGCTCGTCCCCTCGTCCCCTTTGCGGCTCGCCCCCTCGTCCCCTTTGCGGCTCGTCCCCTCGTCCCCTTTGCGGCTCGTCCCCTCGTCCCCTTTGCGGCTCGTCCCCTCGTCCCCTTGCGGCTCGTCCCCTCGTCCCCTTTGCGGCTCGTCCCCTCGTCCCCTTTGCGGCTCGTCCCCTCGTCCCCTTTGCGGCTCGTCCCCTCGTCCCCTTTGCGGCTCGTCCCCTCGTCCCCTTTGCGGCTCGTCCCCTCGTCCCCTTTGCGGCTCGTCCCCTCGTCCCCTTTGCGGCTCGTCCCCTCGTCCCCTTTGCGGCTCGTCCCCTCGTCCCCTTTGCGGCTCGTCCCCTCGTCCCCTTTGCGGCTCGTCCCCTCGTCCCCTTTGCGGCTCGTCCCCTCGTCCCCTTTGCGGCTCGTCCCCTCGTCCCCTTTGCGGCTCGTCCCCTCGTCCCCTTTGCGGCTCGTCCCCTCGTCCCCTTTGCGGCTCGTCCCCTCGTCCCCTTTGCGGCTCGTCCCCTCGTCCCCTTTGCGGCTCGTCCCCTCGTCCCCTTTGCGGCTCGTCCCCTCGTCCCCTTTGCGGCTCGTCCCCTCGTCCCCTTTGCGGCTCGTCCCCTCGTCCCCTTTGCGGCTCGTCCCCTCGTCCCCTTTGCGGCTCGTCCCCTCGTCCCCTTTTGCGGCTCGTCCCCTCGTCCCCTTTGCGGCTCGTCCCCTCGTCCCCTTTGCGGCTCGTCCCCTCGTCCCCTTTGCGGCTCGTCCCCTCGTCCCCTTTGCGGCTCGTCCCCTCGTCCCCTTTGCGGCTCGTCCCCTCGTCCCCCTTTGCGGCTCGTCCCCTCGTCCCCTTTGCGGCTCGTCCCCTCGTCCCCTTTGCGGCTCGTCCCCTCGTCCCCTTTGCGGCTCGTCCCCTCGTCCCCTTTGCGGCTCGTCCCCTCGTCCCCTTTGCGGCTCGTCCCCTCGTCCCCTTTGCGGCTCGTCCCCTCGTCCCCTTTGCGGCTCGTCCCCTCGTCCCCTTTGCCGCTCGTCCCCTCGTCCCCTTTGCGGCTCGTCCCCTCGTCCCCTTTGCGGCTCGTCCCCTCGTCCCCTTTGCGGCTCGTCCCCTCGTCCCCTTTGCGGCTCGTACCCCTCGTCCCCTTTGCGGCTCGTCCCCTCGTCCCCTTTGCGGCTCGTCCCCTCGTCCCCTTTGCGGCTCGTCCCCTCGTCCCCTTTGCGGCTCGTCCCCTCGTCCCCTTTGCGGCTCGTCCCCTTTTGCGGCTCGTCCCCTTTGCGGCTCGTCCCCTTTGCGGCTCGTCCCCTTTGCGGCTCGTCCCCTTTGCGGCTCGTCCCCTCGTCCCCTTTGCGGCTCGTCCCCTCGTCCCCTTTGCGGCTCGTCCCCTCGTCCCCTTTGCCGCTCGTCCCCTCGTCCCCTTTGCGGCTCGTCCCCTCGTCCCCTTTGCGGCTCGTCCCCTTTGCGGCTCGTCCCCTCGTCCCCTTTGCCGCTCGTCCCTCGCGTCCCCTTTGCCGCTCGTCCCCCTCGTCCCTTTGCCGCTCGTCCCCTCGTCCCTTTTGCCGCTCGTCCCTCGTCCCCTTTGCCGCTCGTCCCCTCGTCCCCTTTGCCCGCTCGTCCCCGTCGTCCCCTTTGCCGCTCGTTCCCCCTCGTCCCCTTTGCCGCTCGTCCCCTCGTCCCCTTTGCCGCTCGTCCCCCTCGTCCCCTTTGCCGCTCGTCCCCTCGGTCCCCTTTGCCGCTCGTCCCCTCGTCCCCTTTGCCGCTCGTCCCCTCGTCCCCTTTGCCGCTCGTCCCCTCGTCCCCTTTGCCGCTCGTCCCCTCGTCCCCCTCGTCCCCTCGTGCCGCTCGTCCCCCCTCGTGCCGCTCGTCCCCTCGTGCCGCTCGTCCCTCGTGCCGCTCGTCCCCTCGTGCCGCTCGTCCCCTCGTGCCGCTCGTCCCCTCGTGCCGCTCGTCCCCTCGTGCCGCTCGTCCCCTCGTGCCGCTCGTCCCCTCGTGCCGCTCGTCCCCTCGTGCCGCTCGTCCCCTCGTGCCGCTCGTCCCCTCGTGCCGCTCGTCCCCTCGTGCCGCTCGTCCCCTCGTGCCGCTCGTCCCCTCGTCCCCTCGTGCCGCTCGTCCCCTCGTGCCCCTCGTCCCCCCGTGCCCCTCGTCCCCCCGTGCCCCTCGTCCCCCCGTGCCCCTCGTCCCCCCGTGCCCCTCGTCCCCCCGTGCCCCTCGTCCCCTTTGCCGCTCGTCCCCTCGTCCCCTTTGCCGCTCGTCCCCTCGTCCCCTTTGCCGCTCGTCCCCTCGTCCCTTTGCCGCTCGTCCCCTCGTCCCCTTTGCCGCTCGTCCCCTCGTCCCCTTTGCCGCTCGTCCCCTCGTCCCCTTTGCCGCTCGTCCCCTCGTCCCCTTTGCCGCTCGTCCCCTCGTCCCCTTTGCCGCTCGTCCCCTCGTCCCCTTTGCCGCTCGTCCCCTCGTCCCCTCGTCCCCTTTGCCGCTCGTCCCTTCCCTTTGCCGCTCGTCCCCTCGTCCCCTTTGCCGCTCGTCCCCTCGTCCCCTTTGCCGCTCGTCCCCTCGTCCCCTTTGCCGCTCGTCCCCTCGTCCCCTTTGCCGCTCGTCCCCTCGTCCCCTTTGCCGCTCGTCCCTTTGCCGCTCGTCCCCTCGTCCCCTTTGCCGCTCGTCCCCTCGTCCCCTTTGCCGCTCGTCCCCTCGTCCCCTTTGCCGCTCGTCCCCTCGTCCCCTCTGCGGCTCGTCCCCTCGTCCCCTCGTCCCCTCGTCCCCTCGTCCCCTCGTCCCCTCGTCCCCTCCTCCCCTCCTCCCCTCCTCCCCTCCTCCCCTCCTTCCCTCCTCCCCTCCTCCCCTCGTCCCCTCGTCCCCTCGTCCCCTCGTCCCCTCCTCCCCTCCTCCCCTCCTCCCCTCCTCCCCTCCTCCCCTCCTCCCCTCGTCCCCTCCTCCCCTCCTCCCCTCCTCCCCTCCTCCCCTCCTCCCCTCCTCCCCTCCTCCCCTCCTCCCCTCCTCCCCTCCTCCCCTCCTCCCCTCCTCCCCTCCTCCCCTCCTCTCCCCTCCTCCCCTCGTCCCCCCTCGTCCCCCCTCGTCCCCCCCCGTCCCCCCCCCGTCCCCCCCCGTCCCCGTCGCGGCACCCCCCCCCCCCGTCCCCGTCGCGGCACCCCCCCCCCCCGTCCCCGACGCGGCTCCCCCCGCCTGTCCCCCCCGGTGGAGGGAGATGCTGCGAGACAAGGGGCTGGGGGGCATGGGTGCGTGTCAAGGGGTTGGGTGGGGGGAAGGGTCCGGTGGGGGGAGGGGTGTGTGTCGAGAGGTCGGTTGGGTTGCGTGTCGAGGGGGGGTGGGAAGGGGGCTGGGGGTTGTGTGAGTCGGTGGGGGAAGGGGGCTGGGGGTTGTGCGAGTCGAGGGGGTGGGAGAAGGGGTTCGAGTTGAGGAGTGAGGGGCTGTGAAGTGGCGTGGAGGGAGACTTGGAAATGGGATTTCAGGCGAAAGTATTAAGGAGTAGTTGGTCTCTTATGCTGTAATCTGCTGGTTTGAGGGTGAGTAAAGGGGATTGAAGTGCTTAGGTAGAGCTGGGGTGAACTCATTGCTCACCTCACTGCAGTTGGATGGAGGCTGCAGTTGTTTCGTTAACTCCATCCTCCGAAGCACTACGGCATTGAAGTGGTTCCTGCTCTGCTTGAAGTCACCCTCAACAGAGCCCAGTCTATGTGGCTGAGCACCACACTGGCTGCTACCTTCACCCATTAAGTAATTGGGTTTGTACTCAAGAGTTTAGATTGTTGGTTGGGTGTCTTGTTTACCACTTTCCGTTGCTTCTCACACCCAGTTCCTAAATCTTTGCGGTGGCGGCGGTTGGGGTGAGGAGGAGTGAATGAGCTGATTCTTGGTTACCATTCTGTGCTGTTCTAACCCAGTGTCCCTCTACTCTAGGGCTGGTTCTCACTCTCCAAGTCTCGCTACTCCATGGGAAATAAGTGGGTTTCATCACTCCAGTATGGACCGGAGATGGTCCCTTTGGCTCAAGTTGATGTGAGGTAGGTACCAGGGTACAGGAGGAAGATTTGGGGCGCCAGATGGAGTGTTCTCTCTCTCTCCAGTGGGCCCCGGCTGGGGGGTCCGCTCTCTCCGACGGGCCCCGGCTGGGGATTCCGCTCTCTCCGGTGGGCCCCGGCTGGGGAGCCCGCTCTCTCCGGTGGGCCCCGGCTGGGGATTCCGCTCTCTCCGGCAGGCCCCGGCTGGGGAGTCCGCTCTCTCGGGTGGGCCCCGGCTGGGGATTCCGCTCTCTCGGGCAGGCCCTGGCTGGGGATTCCGCTCTCTCGGGCGGGCCCCGGCTGGGGGGTCTGCTCTCTCCGGTGGGCCCCGGCAGGGGAGCCCGCTCTCTCCGGTGGGCCCCGGCAGGGGAGCCCGCTCTCTCCGGTGGGCCCCGGCAGGGGAGCCCGCTCTCTCCGGTGGGCCCCGGCAGGGGAGCCCGCTCTCTCCGGTGGGCCCCGGCAGGGGAGCCCGCTCTCTCCGGTGGGCCCCGGCAGGGGAGCCCGCTCTCTCCGGTGGGCGCCGGCTGGGGAGCCCGCTCTCTCCGGCGGGCCCCGGCTGTGGAGTCCGCGCTCTCGGGCAGGCCCCGGCTGGGGATTCCGCTCTCTCCGGCGGGCCCCGGCTGGGGATTCCGCTCTCTCCGGCGGGCCCCGGCTGGGGACCCCGCTCTCTCCGGCAGGCCCCGGCTGGGGAGTCCGCTCTCTCGGTCGGGCCCCGGCTGGGGATTCCGCTCTCTCGGGCGGGCCCCGGCTGGGGATTCCGCTCTCTCGGGCGGGCCCCGGCTGGGGAGTCCGCTCTCTCGGGCGGGCCCCGGCTGGGGAGTCCGCTCTCTCGGGCGGGCCCCGGCTGGGGGGTCCGCTCTCTCGGGCGGGCCCCGGCTGGGGAGTCCGCTCTCTAGGACGGGCCCCGGCTGGGGAGTCCGCTCTCTCGGGCGGGCCCCGGCTGGGATGTCCGCTCTCTCGGGCGGGCCCCGGCTGGGGAGTCCGCTCTCTCGGGCGGGCCCCGGCTGGGGAGTCCGCTCTCTCGGGCGGGCCCCGGCTGGGGAGTCCGCTCTCTCGGGCGGGCCCCGGCTGGGGAGTCCGCTCTCTCGGGCGGGCCCCGGCTGGGGAGTCCGCTCTCTCGGGCGGCCCCGGCTGGGGAGTCCGCTCTCTCGGGCGGGCCCCGGCTGGGGAGTCCGCTCTCTCGGGCGGGCCCTGGCTGGGGAGTCCGCTCTCTCGGGCGGGCCCCGGCTGGGGAGTCCGCTCTCTCCGGCGGGCCCCGGCTGGGGAGTCCGGCCTGGGCGTCTGTTCGCTGTGGCCTAACCAGCGTTTTATACAGCTCCATAATAACCTCCCTGGTCTTGTTTTTAATACCAGATGCATAGAATACAAATACCCCTCATGCCACCTTTATCTCCCTGTCCTGTTGTCTTCAGGGATCTGCGGACATCCATTCCAAGGTCTCTCTGGTGCTTCGTACTTTCTAACATCCTACCATTCATTGTGTATTCCCTTGCCTTGTTAGTCCTTCCAAAATGCATCACCTCACACGTTTCAGTGTTAAATTCCATTTGCCAATATTCTGTCCATCTGACCAGCACGTCTATGTTGTCCTGTAATCTAAGTTTAAATTAGATTGGTTGTCGCATGTACCGAGTTACGGTGAAAAGTATTGTTCTGCGTACAGTGCAGGCAGATCGGTCCATGCATGAAAAAAAACATAGGACATATCATAAATACACAATGTAAGTAGATAGAAATAGACATCGTGTGAGGCATACGGAGTGTAGTGCTAATACAGTAAAGAAGATGAGTAGAGATCAGTTCAGTTCATAAGAGGGTCATTCTGCAGTCTGGTAACAGCGGGGAAGAAGCTGGCTTTGAATCTGTTTACATAGAATTTACATAGAATTTACAGTGCAGAAGGAAGCCATTTGGCCCATCGAGTCTGCACCGGCTCTTGTAAAGAGCATCCTACCCAAGGTCAACACCTCCACCCAATCCCCATAACCCAGCAACCCCACCCAACACTAAGGGCAATTTTGGACACTAAGGGCAATTTAGCATGGCCAATCCACCTAACCTGCACATCTTTGGACTGTTGGTGAGTATTCTCATATTTTTGAATCTTTTGCCCGATGGAAGAGAAAATAACCCGATTGGGGAGGGGTCTTTGATTATGCTTCCCGCTTTCCCAGGGCACCAAGAGGTGTAGACAGAGTCAATGGATTGGAGGATGGGTTCGTTTGATGTACTGGGCTGTGTGCATGACTGTAACTTCTTACGGTCTTGGGCCGAGCAGTTACCCTATCGGGCTGTGATGCAGCCAGATCGGATGCTTTCTGAGGTGCATCTGTGAAAATTGGTGAGAGTCAATGTACACATGCCGATTTTCCTTGGTGTTCAGAGGAAGTACAGAAGCTGTTGTGCTTTCTTATTTGTAGCATCAATGTGAGTGGACTAGGACAGATTGGTGATGTGTTACCCTAGAAATTTGAAGTTGTCAACCATCTCCACCTCGAATCATTGATGCAGACAGGGATGTGTACGACACTTCACTTCCTGAAGTCGATGATCAGATCCTTAGTTTTGCTGATATTGAGGGATAGATTGTTGTCATCGTACCACGTCACAAGGTTCTCTTTCTCCCTCCTGTACTCTGACTCGTTGTTGAGATCTGACCCACTATGGTTGTATCATCAGCAAACCTGTAGATGGAGTTAGAGCCAAAGTTTGCCACACAGTCGCATAGTGGGGCCAAGAAAGCAGCCTTGCGGAACGCTGGATTTGAGGATTATCATGGAGGCTTTGCGCCTCACTATTAACCATCACCTCCAGTTTTTGTGTCATCTGCAAACTTACTGATCATACCCCTCATATTCAGATCATTCATGTATACTACAAGCAACAACGGACCCAGCACTGATCCTTGCTGAACACCACTGGACACAGGCTTCCAGTCACAAAAACCATCACCCTCTGCCTTCTGCAAGTCAATTTTAGATCCAGCTTGCCAAATTTTCTTGGATGCCGTGGGCTCTTACCTTCTTGGTCAGTCTCCCATGTGGGACCTTGGGTTTCTACTGTCTTGTTTTCTGTCTGTTAATCCCCAGTATATCACCCCAATCATGTGAACGCTAATCTAGCATTACAGCCACTTGTGTGACATTATCGAATGCCTTTTGAAGAATAATTGCATCACAGTACTAAACCACAGGTTAAATGCTCAGAATAACACTCATTCAATTTATATTGGCCTTTCTTCATTCTTCCTATTAAAATGCATCACTTCACACTTCTGTCTGTTAAACCTTGTTAGCTGTGCTTGGCCCGTCACTGGCGACTAGTTATGTGTGTCCAATTCACCAGTCTCGGTCCTCCGATAGACTGCTGCAGACCTTCCTGTTTAATGTGTATCTGGTTTTTGTGAGATCTGCAAACTTTGAAATTGATGATTAATAAATATTGAAGCTGAGACATTATACACTTTCAGCCCGTCTGAAAAGTCACTGTTCTTTGGTCCTCTCTGCTTTCAGTCTCTGTCCATGTTGCATCCACACTGCCACTTTCCCTTTAATGGACTTCAATTTTACGTACTTATGTGGTACTTTATCAAATGCCTTTTGGAAGTCCATACAACAACAAACTCAACACTCTCATTAAGCCCCTCTGTTGCTTCATTGAAAAATGGATTTGAGTGAGACACAGCTTGTTCAGGAAATCTGTGCTGCGTGTCATTTATTAAGTTTTAATTTCAAAGAGACAATGCTACGATTAGTTCAGGGGATGTTGCAGGTTAATTCAATGTGACTGGATGGTGTGTGTTATGACCTGTCTGAATACTATTGGCGGGGGGCAATTGGGTATCCCGAGTATAAACTCCCCCAATGAGGTAGGTGGGGGGAATCATCAACAGTTTCGCCTGCATAAATAGAGCTGACCAGTGTGGTACTAGTTTGAGGAGTGACGCAGCAGGGACGTGCTGCGACTGCTGCTCTATGTATGTAATTGTAAATAAAGTTATTTCTTTTGACTCTACAAATTCGTGCTGGATTCTTCGTGTCCCTCAAAACTGTTAATGTTGTGGGTTAAAGCAAAGGGCTGGGATGCACACCAGTTTTGTTATGACCCTCTACAGGGACAGAGCTTGCCCGCTTTCCCTCCTACACCTCACAGTGTGAGCTACTCGGGTGACTGGGGGCGGAGCCTCCTCCTAATTGGAGGCGCTCCCCACAGAATATAAAAAACAACCTGGAAACAGTTCGTGGAAGGACACCCTGTGGGGAGTGGAGAGGAGTGATTATTGTGACCAGTGTGGAATGAAATTAGTTGTACCCTGTCAGCCTGGCCTCTTGTGGAGTCTTTGCCTCTGTCCGCAACAAGTTTGATTGTTGTCGGACGGCGTGGGGATGTGGGCTGTGATTTGAAAAGTATTTTTCTGCGGCCAAGGGAACATATACAGTACGTATATAGGAGACAAAAAAAAGAATAATCGACAGAGTACGTTGACAAATGGCACATCGACAAACAGTGATTGGTTATAGTGCGGAACAAGGGCCCAAACAAAGCAAATACATGAGCAAGAGCAGCATAGGACGCCGTGAATAGTTTTTTTTGCAGGGAACAGATCAGTACGGGGGAAAGTCGTTGAGGAGTCTAGTAGCTGTGGGGAAGAAGATGTTCCTGTGTCTGGATATGCGGGTCTTCAGACTTCTGTATCTTCTGCCTGATGGAAGGGTCTGGAAGAAGGAAAAGCCTGCATGCAGGGGTCTCTGATAATGCTGTCTGCCTTCCTGAGGCAGCAGGAGGTGTAGACCAAGTGGCAAGCTTGTGTGATGCTTTGGGCTGAGTGCGAGTTCACCACACTGCAGTTTCTTGCAATCTTGGGCCGAGCAGTTGCCATACCAGACTGATGCAGCCGGAAAGGATGCTGTCTGGCATATCTGTAGAGGTTTGTGAGAGTCGATGCAGACATGCCGAATTTCTTTAGCTTCCGTCGGATGTCGAGTCGTTTTGGGCTTTCTTGACTGTTGCATCAAGGACCAGGACAAACTGTTGATGATGGTGACCCCCAGGAATTTAAAGCTATCGAGCCAATGATGCAGATCGGTTGGATGGGGGGGGGGGAGGGGGGAGGGGGGGCGGAGTAGAACATAGAACATAGAACACTACAGCGCAGTACGGGCCCTTCGGCCATCGATGTTGCGCCGACCTGTGAAACTATCTGAAGCCTATCTGACCTACACTATTCCATTTTCATCCATATGTCTATCCAGTGACCACTTAAATGCCCTTAAAGTTGGCGAGTCTACTACTATTGCAGGCAGGGCATTCCACACCCCTACTACTCTAAAGAAACTGCCTCTGACATCTGTCCTATATCTATCACCCCTCAATTTAAAGCTATGTCCCCTCGTGTTGGTCATCACCATCCGAGGAAAAAGACTCTCACTGTCCACCCTATCTAACCCTCTGACTATCTTATATGTCTCTATTAAGTCACCTCTCAGCCTTCTCCTCTCTAACGAAAACAACCTCAATTCCCTGAGCCTTTCCTCATAAGACCTTCCCTCCATACCAGGCAACATCCTAGTAAATCTCCTCTGAACCCTTTCCAAAGCTTCCACATCCTTCCTATAATGTGGTGACCAGAACTGCACGCAGTACTCCAGGTGCGGCCGCACCAGAGTTATGTACAGCTGCAGCATGACCTTGTGGTTCCGAAACTCAATCCCCCTGCTTATAAAGGCTAGCACACCATATGCCTTCTTAACAGCCCTATTAACCTGGGTGGCAACTTTCAGGGATTTATGTACCTGGATGCCGAGATCTCTCTGTTCATCTACACTACCAAGAATATTGCCATTAGCCCAGTACTCTGCATTCCTGTTACTCCTTCCAAAATGAACCACCTCACACTTTCCGCATTAAACTCCATCTGCCACCTCTCAGCCCAGCTCTGCAGCTTATCTATGTCCCTCTGTATCCTATAACATCCTTCAGCACTATCCACAACTCCACCGACCTTCGTGTCATCTGCAAATTTACTAACCCATCCTTCTACACCCTCTTCCAGGTCATTTATAAAAATGACAAACAGCAGTGGCCCCAAAACTAGCGGTACACCACTAGTAACTGAACTCCAGGATGAACATTTGCCATCAACCACCACCCTCTGTCTTCTTTCAGCTAGCCAATTACTGATCCAAACCGCTAAATCACCTTCAATTCCATACTTCCTTATTTTCTGCAATAGCCTACCGTGGGGAACCTTATCAAACGCCTTACTGAAATCCATATACACCACATCAACAGCTTTACCCTGATCCACCTGTTTGGTCACCTTCTCAAAAAACTCAATAAGGTTTGTGAGGCATGACCTACCCTTCACAAAACCGTGTTGACTATCGCTAATCAACTTGTTCTTTTCAAGATGATTATAAACCCTATCTCTTATAACCTTTTCCAACATTTTACACACAACCGAAGTAAGGCTCACAGGTCTATAATTACCAGGGTTGTCTCTACTCCCCTTCTTGAACAAGGGGACAACATTTGCTATCCTCCAGTCTTCCGGCAAAGACGGCATAAAGATCAAGGACAAAGGCTCTGCAATCTCCTCCCTGGCTTCCCAGAGAATCCTAGGATAAATCCCATCTGGCCCAGGGGACTTATCTATTTTGACATTTTCTAAAATTGCTAACACCTCCTCCTTTTGAACCTCAATTCCATCTAGCCTGGTCGACTGAACCTGAGTGTTCTCCTCGACAACATTGTCTTTCTCCAGTGTAAACACTGACGAAAAATATCCATTTAATGCTTCCCCTATCTCCTCTGATTCCACACACAACTTTCCACTACTATCCTTGATTGGCCCTAATCTTACTCTAGTCATTCTTTTGTTCCTGATATACCTATAGAAAGCCTTAGGGTTTTCCTTGATCCTATCCGCCAACGACTTTTCGTGTCCTCTCCTCGCTCTTCTTAACTCTCCCTTTAGGTCCTTCCTGGCTAACTTGTAACTCTCAAGTGCCCTAACTGAGCCTTCATGTCTCATCCTAACATTAGCCTTCTTCTTCCTCTTGACAAGTGCTTCAACTTCCTTAGTAAACCACGGTTCCCTTGCTCGACAACTTCCTCCCTGCCTGACAGGTACATACTTATCAAGGACACGCAGTAGCTGTTCCTTGAAAAAGCTCCACATTTCGATTGTACCCATCCCCTGCAGTTTCCTTCCCCATCCTATACATCCTAAATCTTGCCGAATAGCATCATAATTGCCTTTCCCCCAGCTATAATTCTTGCCTTGCGGTATATACCTTGGGGCAGCATGGTAGCATAGTGGTTAGCATCAATGCTTCACAGCTCCAGGGTCCCAGGTTCGATTCCCGGCTGGGTCACTGTCTGTGTGGAGTCTGCACGTCCTCCCCGTGTGTGCGTGGGTTTCCTCCGGGTGCTCCGGTTTCCTCCCACAGTCCAAAGATGTGCGGGTTAGGTGGATTGGCCATGCTAAATTGCCCATAGTGTCCCAAAAAGTAAGGTTAAGGGGGAGTTGTTGGGTTACGGGTATAGGGTGGATACGTGAGTTTGAGTAGGGTGATCATTGCTCGGCACAACATCGAGGGCCGAAGGGCCTGTTCTGTGCTGTACTGTTCTAAATACCTATCCCTGCCTATTGCTAAAGTAAACATAACCGAGTTGTGATCACTATCACCAAAGTGCTCACCTACATCTAAATCTAACACCTGGCCGGATTCATTACCCAGTACCAAATCCAATGTGGCCTCGCCCCTTGTTGGCCTGTCTACATACTGTGTCAGAAAACCCTCCTGCACACACTGCACAAAAACTGACCCATCTATAGTACTCGAACTATAGTATTTCCAGTCAATATTTGGAAAGTTAAAGTCCCCCATAACAACTACCCTGTTACTCTCGCTCCTGTCAAGAATCATCTTTGCAATCCTTTCCTCTACATCTCTGGAACTATTCGGAGGTCTATAGACAACTCCCAACAGGGTGACCTCTCCTCTACTGTTCCTAACCTCGGCCCATACTGCCTCAGTAGACGAGTCCTCAAGCGTCCTTTCTACCGCCGTAATACTTTCCTTGATTAACAATGAGTGGATGGTTTGTTGTGCTACGCTTCCTGAAGCGGTGATCAGTTCCTTGGTCTTTCCAACATTTAGAGAGAGGTTGTTTTCGGTACACTATGCAACCTTTAAAAGGGATTTATCTCCCTTTTGCAGTCTGATTCGTCGTTGTTTAAGATACGACCCATCACAGTCATATCATCCGCAAATTTATAGATTAAGTTGGAATTAAATCTTGCCACACAGTCGTGCGTGTATAGGGAGTACAGTAGAGGACTGAGCACACATCCTTGCGGGGCCCCGGTGTTGAGGACTATTGTGGAAGAGGTGGGTTGTGGTAAGTATGTGGTACTATGTGAGGTTGTAATGTGGCTGATTTATTTGTTACAGTCTGAAGGAAGCTGGTCGCTGTTACTTCCAGGTAGAGAGAGTGGACTCTGGTGAAATCAGAGGGACAGGAGCTGTTCAAGAAGAACACAAGGAGGTAATGGAGATTGGAGTCCAAGAGCAGGGTGAGTATTTTGCTGAGTGAGACACCAATCCATCAGTAAATATGCTGTAAGTTATTTTAAGAAATCCATCCCTCTTGCAACACAATGGGAGGCAGAGTGGTGCACAAGATCTTGATGTCTTCACTTCTGTGTTAGTGACAGTGGTCAGGAGATGTTATCCTTGATGACTATGCAGTGAGTCCTGGATCGTATGTAACCGAGGATGAGGAGGTGTGAGGATAGGATATGATGCCCTGAGTGGTTTATTATCCTGTTGAAACTCGGAGACCACCTGCACTCGAACAGTGGAAACGCATTAGATTTAACATCTTCAGATGGAGGCAGCAGTAAAGGAGGCCAGGGGTTTATCTCCTCGTCTACCAAACATTTCACAGAATGTGGAGGAAAGGGTGTAATGTGGTTTTGCTCTGTGAATTTGAATTGTGGCCTCTTGTTCTCTGCAGTGAGGAGGAGAAAAGCCAGATTGAGAAGGGACGAGGAGCAGAAGCTGGCCCCTGAAGATGCAATGGCCGGCAGGTCACAGGCTTTGAATGAAAGCACTGCTGAGGAGGACAAGCCTCTGGAGCAGAGATATGGATGTCGGCTCAGTCAGGACCCCATCAGGTGGTTTGGAATTCTGGTGCCCCAGAGTTTGAAGATGGCTCAGGCTTCATTCAAAGAAGGTACAGAGAGCGAGAGAAAGTCGGGTACAAGCGCTTCGGTGTGAGAGGGAGAGTGAGTTGGGGGGTGAGCATGTGAGAGAGGGTCAAGGGCAACCGTGTGTGTGTATCGAGGCAGGACAAACATGTGTTCGGTAGAGAGTACAGGTCGAGCCATGAGAAGGTGTGTCGAGGGCGAATGTGTCTCGGAGGGGGAGAGTCTCGAGGGCATGTCTGTGAGAGGGGGAGATTCTCAAGGGCATACGTGTGTGAGAGGGAGAGCGGGTCGAGAACATAGTGGGAGAGGGTCGAGGGCATGCATGTTTGAGGGGGAGAGGGTCGAGCGCATGTGTGTGTCCGCGCCCCTGTCCGTGTGTCCGCGCCCCTGTCCGTGTGTCCGCGCCCCTGTCCGTGTGTCCGCGCCTCTGTCCGTGTGTCCGCGCCGTGCCCCTGCCCGCGTCCCCCTGTCCGCCCCCCCCCTGTCCGCACCCCCACCGCGGACAGGGTGGGGTGCGGACAGCGGGCGCGCGGACAAGGGGGGGCGCGCGAACATTTGGGTGGCGGGGCGCGGGCAGGGGCGTGGCGCGGACACACAGACGCGCTCGACCCTCTCCCCCTCAAACATGCATGCCCTCGACCCTCTCCCACTCACACGATGTTCTTGACCAGCTCTCCCTCCCCCGCCCCCCCGGCCCCCCCACGTCTGCGCGTCCGCACCCCCCCCTGTCCGCGCGTCCGCCCCGTCCGTGTGTCCGCGCCCCCCCTCCCTGTCCGTGTGTCCGCGCCCCTCCCACGGACATGGAGAGCAGAGAGGGGCTGTGTGTGGGAGGAGACTGGGCTGAGAGAAATAGGAGACGAGCGGAGAGAGATTGCGTGTGAGAGAGGTGACGTTGCGGCAAGAGTGTGTCAGAGTGAGGAGATGGAGATGAGGGAGACTGAGAGGGAAAACGGCGTAAATTGAGATATTATGTCAGAGAGAGGAGACGGAGCGGCACAAGTGTGTGTGGGACGGAGCGGAGAGAGACTGCTTGAGAGGTGGTGGAGCAGTGAGATACTGTGTGGGAGAGTGGACTGAGCAGTAAGTGTGCGTGTTGAGAGAGAAGGAGTGGAGTGCAGCTTTGTGTGAGAGAGGAAACGGTGTAAATTGAGACATTGTATTATAGAAGAGATGGATCACAGAGAGACTGGAGAGAGGCAATGAAGCAGAGTGACTGTGAGGAAGAAGAGATGGAGTGGATCGAGACAGAGGCGACGGAGCGGAAGGAAACTGAGAGGGAGGAGACGGAGTGGAGAGAGACTGTGTGAGAGTTGATAGGGCGAAGAGAGACTGAGAGCAAGGAGAATGTGCAGAGAGAGGCTGTGTGAGAGAGGGGACGAGTGGAGAGAGACTGTGAGAGGAGAGTGAAAATCCAAGTTGTAAAATGTTTCAGGATTTTGCTCTCAGCACTGTACCTGCTTCTTAAATGTTTGTTTCCCCCTTGCTTTTGAAATTTGTTGTTCTCGTGTCTCGCATTACCAGGAGACTGGGCTTTATATCGTAAGAGATTTAATTTCCATCATTCTGTCTGGACCGCTCCTTTTTCATGCTGTCATAGAAGTGTTCCTTTAAGAAAGGTTTTGTCTTATCACATGGCTTCAGTGATGTCATTGCGTGCATGGAGCTGGGCTGAGGCTCTGAATTTTTTCTTTTGTTTTGGGTTTGGACAGGTTGAACTGCACAGGTTGAAATAAGCGTTTTTCTCTCTCTTCGTTTTAATAGCTGTTTCACATTACTTGGTAGCTTAAAAGAGGTAATTGCTTTCTGGAAGGTATTCAAATCTGTTGTTGAAAAGGGAACAAGAATATCAATAACAACAGTATCAATAAACAACAGTCTTATACGGGGCAGTACGGTAGCATGGTGGTTAGCATAAATGCTTCACAGCTCCAGGGTCCCAGGTTCGATTCCCGGCTGGGTCACTGTCTGTGCGGAGTCTGCAAGTCCTCCCCGTGTGTGCGTGGGTTTCCTCCGGGTGCTCCGGTTTCCTCCCACAGTCCAAAGATGTGCGGGTTAGGTGGATTGGCCATGCTAAATTCCCCATAGTGTCCTAAAAAGTAAGGTTAAAGGGGGGGGTTGTTGGGTTACGGGTATAGGGTGGATACGTGGGTTTGAGTAGGGTGATCATTGCTCGGCACAACATCGAGGGCCGAAGGGCCTGTTCTGTGCTGTACTGTTCTATGTTCTATACCAGTGGGAATGCAGTGTGCTGGGCTACCCCTTCGAAAAGGGGTTTCTGGTTTTACGTGGAATTTTGTTATTGAATTGGAACAGTCAAGGGGGAATTCATTAAGGATTATACATAGATTACTGTAGCTGTGTGGGGTTATTATGTTTGTAATTGATAAAAATTATTGCTGTGTGTGTTTATACAAATGATAACTAAGATTTTAGAATAAAGCTTGTTTTTTGCTTATTAAAAGCGCCTAAGAATTCTGTTGAATAACACCTGAAAGACGGGCTCTGCTGCTCATCCTAGCCAAATTCAACAAAACGTTATCGGTCAGGTGAACCCCATAATATATTTTGGAGTTTTTAAAACTCTGGCCCACAACAATGCTTATTATGTCTCTGTATGACGCACATGTGTTTTACTGCTGTGGCTATCCATGATGTGTCTGTAGTCACTTTAGGTTTATTATTTTTCCCTAGTTATGGAGGTCGCAGCTGAGGTAGCTACTCTCCAGAGCAGCCTTGTGAGCACCAAACAAGAATACCAGACTCTACTGCGACAAAAGCGTCAAGTTATGGAGCAAGAGCACGTGACCAGAGGATTTTCCTGCTTCCAACTCCAGAATAGTCAGAGGTCAGCATCACACAGGGAGTCCCCCCCTTCATCCCAACTCCTGGGGTCGGTTGAATAGGTCCCCCTTCCAGCCATTATGGTAGATGTCTCTCCCATGGACTTACGTTTTAGATTATATGAAAATCTCAATTTTCTTAAGCATTCTATCGAAATCAAGTTTGGTATTTAAGGACATGTGTTTTTGAATGAAGGACATGGGTAGCATTCTTTGCTACCTTGGTGTCACAGGTTTGCATGCAATCCTTTTCTCTCTGGATGGTGGGTTTCAGTGCATACTTCATTGCCGTGATGAAAGTGCTTCCTGCCTGCTCTTGGGTTCTGATTTGTAATTCTATTCGATCAATTCTAGTTGTGTGGGATCACAAGTTCCTGCTATTGACAACATCACTCCAGAGCCCCTCTACACTGTTCCAATCAAACACTCCCACGACAGATACAGCATGGGTGAGATGCAGAGGACAGGTTCAGCATAGGGTTGTGCAGAGGGAGATACAGAATAAAGCCCTCTCTAAATTATCCCCATCAAACACTCCCAGGACAGGTACAACACAAGGTTAGGTAGTGTAAAGCTCCCTCTACACTGTCCCCATCAGACACACCTAGGACAGGTACAGCACGGGGTTAGATACAGAGTAAAGCTCCCTCTACACTGTCCAATCAATCACGCCCAGGGCATGTACAGCACAGGGTTAGATATAGAGTAAAGCTCCCTCCACACTGTTTGATTTAATTATTTCCGTTTTCATTCTGTGTGTGGGATGTTTCTAATTCTTGTTTGAGGAAATAAATCTTGATTGTTTGGATTGGTTTTGTGTGACACAGTGTGATTTCTCCTCATCATAGACCAGGAATGGCCCTGGTTGTTTCGCTGCTTCTGATTTGTGCCTTGTAGATGGTGGACAGGCTTTTGGGGGGGGGGGGGGGGGAAGGGGGAGGGGGGGGGGAGGGGGGGGGAGGGGGGGGGGGAAGGGAAGGGGGGGAGGGGGGGGGGGAAGGGAAGGGGGGGAGGGGGGGGGGGGAAGGGAAGGGGGGGAGGGGGGGGGGGAAGGGAAGGGGGGGAGGGGGGGGGGGGGAAGGGAAGGGGGGGAGGGGGGGGGGGAAGGGAAGGGGGGGAGGGGGGGGGGAAGGGAAGGGGGGGAGGGGGGAGGGGGGGGGGCAGGGGGGAGGGGGGGGGGCATCAGGAGGTGAGTTTCCTGCCATAGTAATCCTAGCCTTTGATCTGCCCTGGTAGCCACAGTATTAATATGTGTTCTGCGATCTCCAGAGGATTGGGCTCGGCTGCAGTCTTCCCACTTAACAGCTGAGATTTAGTAACCTAAACCCACAGGTGAAGCATTGATCCATGAGTAAGATCCATGGAGAGGGTAACAAATGTACTGAATGCCACCCCTCACACATAATAATAATCTTTATTATCATAAGTAGGCTTACATTAACACTGCAGTGAAGTTACTGTGAAAATCCCCTAGTTGCCACATTCCGGTGCCTGTTTGGGAAAATGGCGGGAGAATTCAGAATATCCAAATTACCTAACAGCATGTCTTTCGGACACGGGGACAACATGCAGACTCCGCACAGTGACCCAAGCTGGAAATTGAACCTGGGACCCTGCAGCTGTGAAGAAACAGTGCTACTGTGTAACCCAACCTAGATAGCCTTGGTGAGTGAGGTAGAGTGCGAGGGGTGGGGCGTGTGTGGAGATTGAGATGAGCTGAGGGAATTTCAAATTGTGTGGGATTATTTCTAATAATACAGGAGCTGTCACCCCATTCTATCACTGTGTGTTTTTTCCCTTCCTGAGCATGGGGAGTTATGGCTGAGTACACTCTTCAGGTGAAATGTGTGTGCATCAATGGATGCGGGGGTTTTCTATCAGCCAGTCTTTCTGGAGAGGCAAATGATGGAAAAGTTTCAGATTGCTGATCTTCTGAGTACGGAAATCATTGGTTTCAAAGATGAAAGTTGTTTTCCTTTCACGAATGCCGCAGACCTCCTGAATATTTGCAGCACGGTTGTTTCATTTTGCCAACATCTACAGTACTCTGCTTACTTGCTATATCCTGTATCTAATTAAGCATGCTATATTCTTGCCATCCACAGAATCATTACAATGCAGAAGGAGGCCATTCAGTCCATCGAGTCTCCATTGACCCTCTGAAAGAGTGCCCTACCTAGGTCCATTCCTGTAGTCCTGTCGGAGGTTACAATCCAATTACAAAGCTAGGTAATTTGGGGCGCAGAGTACTGATGTTAATTGGCAGCTTCCCAGGCTGAGGGTCATCATAGCCCCAGCACAGAAAGGGGAACACTCATGACACACAGACTTGAAGTCTCTATTATAGGCTTTGTGTTTCAGTGATAGATCTGCGATACATCATATAATCTTTATTCTCACAAGTAGGTTTACATTAACACTGCAATTAAGTTACTGTGAAAAGCCCCTAGTTGCCACATTCCGTCACCTGTTTGGGTACACGAGGGAGAATTCAGAATGTCTAAATTACCTAACAGCACGTCTTTCAGGACTTGTAGGAGGAAACCTGAGCACCCGGAGGAAACCCATCCAGACACCGGGAGAACGTGCAGACTCCGCACAGACTGTGACCCAAGCCGGGAATCGAACTTGGAACCCTGGTTCTGTGAAACAACAGTGCTAACCACTGTGCTACCGTGCCGCCGTATCAGTGAGGGATATGGGGTATATCAGAGTGTTACAATGTGGGATATATCGTAGTGTTGCAGTGAGGGGTGTGTGGTAGATCAGCATTACAGGGGTATGGGATATTCAATGTTACAGTGCGTGGTATGAGTATATCAGAGTGTTACAGTGAGGTGTGTGAGATATGTCAGTGTTATATTGAGGGGTCTGGGGTGGATCAGAATGTTATTGAGAGGTGTGAGGTATTTGATTGAGAAGGGTGGGATGTATCAATGTTACAGTCAGGGGTGTGGATATGTCAGTGTTACAGTTAGTGGCGTGGGATATATCAGTGTTACAGTGAAGCATTGGGCTTTGAGCATGAGCAGTGGGAGAGGCCACAACCACTCCGGGGCACAGTGAGTTTTAAACTTGAAGAATTTGAAACAGTGGAAATTCGGTGCAGAGTGGAAGAGGTGATCTTTGCTTTTTCTCCTTTGTATCTTCTAAATGTTCAGATTGTTCTTATCCTGCTGCAGCTGAGGCTATAAGGGAGAGAGCTAATTGTAAGTAGTGGGCAAGGTCAGTAAGTCTTTTCAACTTTAATTACTTACAGTTGAAAATATGTTTTTTGGTTTATAAACTGTAAGGGTTATGATTGGTAGTAACAAGGAACGATAATTGGATTTAATCTAATATCAAGCATCTTCCAAAGGTTTAATTTAAAGGGGTAGGTAATTCATGGCAGGAGAGCGCAAAGCCTTGATTTGCTCCATGTGGGAAGCTGAGAACATTTCCAGTACCTGGGACCAGCATGTGTGCAGGAAGTGTCTCCAGCTGCAGCTCCTGGACGCCCAGATTTCGGAGCTGGAGCGGTGGTGGGGACACTGGAGCATCCGTGAGGCAGAGTGTCGTGGAAATGACGTATGGAGAGGTGCTCACACCGCAGGCACGAAAGAAATGGATGAGCACCAGGTAGAGTTAGAGAGCTGGGCAGGCAGTGCAAGAGTCTCCTGTGGCCATTCCCCTGCAAAACAGATATACTGTTGAGAAGAATTACCTCTCAGAAGAAAGCAGCAACAACCAAATTCATTGCACCACAGTTGGTTCTGCAGAGGGAGAAGTAAAAAATGGGGAAAAACAATAGTTATAGGGGATTCAATTGTAAGGGGAATACATCGGTGTTTCTGTGGTCGCAAATGAGACTCTGGGATGATATGTTTCCTCCCTGGTACTAGGGTCTGAGTGGTTGCAGGACATTTGGAGGGGGAGAGTGAATATCCAGTAGTTGTGGTACACATTGGTGCCAACGACAGAGGTTTAAAAAAAATAATGGCTGAGGTCCTAAAAGCAGTATGTAGAGAGTTTGGATGAAAGTTGAGAAGTCAGACCTCAAAGGTAGTGATCTCAGAATTACTACCTGTGCCAGATGCTAGTCAGAATAGAAATAGCAAGATATATCCGATGAAGAGATGGCTGAAGAAATGCTGTGAGGGCGAGGGTTTTCATATTCCTGGGGAATTGGAACCAGTTCTGCGGAAGGTGGGACCTGTACAAAAATACTGGTTACACCTTGACAGGTGCAGGACTTGTGACCTAGGGGGAGTATCTGCAAGAAACATTTGGGAAGGGTTTAATCTAAAATGGCAGGAGGATGGGAACCTGTGCAAGAAATCAGGAGGAGGAAACAAAGGACTTGGACAGGCTAGGAGAATGGGCAAAGAAGTGGCAGATAGAATAAAAGGTGGAAAAAGTATGAGGTTATGCACTTTGGAAGGAGGAATGGAGGCATAGACAATTTTCGAAATGGGGAAATGCTGAGTAAATCAGAAGTACAAAGGGACCTGGGAGTCTTTGTTCACAATTCTTTTAAGGTTAACGTGCGGGTTCAGTCGGCAGTTAAGAAGGCAATGCAATGTCAGCATTCATATCGAGAGGAGTGGAGTACAAGACCAGGGATGTACTTCTGAGGCTGTATAAAGCTCTGGTCAGACTCAATTTGGAGGATTGTGAGCAATTTTGGACCCTGTATCTAAGGAAGGTTGGCTTTGGAAAGGGTCCAGAGGAGGTTCACAAGAATGATCCCTGGAATGAAAAGTTTGTCGAATGAGGAACAGTTGAGGATTCTGGGTCTGTACTCATTGGGAGTTTAGAAGGATGAGGGGGATCTTATTGAAACTTACAGGATGCTGTGAGGCCTGGATAGAGTGGGCGTGGAGAGGATGCTTCCACTTGTAGGAAAAGCTAGAAGCAGAGGACACAATCTTAGACTAAAGGGACGATCCTTTAACACAGAGAGAGATAAGGAGGAATTTCTTCAGCCAGAGGGTGGTGAATCTGGAACTCTTTTCCGCAGAAGGCTGTGGAGGACAAATCACTGAGTATCTTCAAGACAGAGATAGATCGGTTCTTGATTAAGGGGATCCGGGAGCTTCTTGATTCAGGGGTTATGGGGAGAAGGCAGGAAAATGGGAATGTGAAAAATATCAGCCATGATTGAATGGTGGAGCAGACTCGACAGGCCGAGTGGCCTACTTCTGCTTCTATGTCTCCACTGTCTGTGTGGAGTCTGCACGTCCTCCCCCTGTGTGCGTGGGTTTCCTCCGGGTGCTCCGGTTTCCTCCCACAGTCCAAAGATGTGCGGGATAGGTGGATTGGCCATGCTAAATTGCCCGTAGTGTCCTAATAAAAGTAAGGTTAAGGGGGGGTTGTTGGGTTACGGGCATAGGGTGGATACGTGGGTTTGAGTAGGGTGATCATGGCTCGGCACAACATTGAGGGCCGAAGGGCCTATTCTGTGCTGTACTGTTCTATGTTCTATGTCTTATGGCCTCATAAAAGACAGAAAGGGGAATAAGAAAAGTGATGGGCAGAGATTCAAAAAGTGTCACAGTGAAAAATATTGAGTGAGACAAGTAATGTTAAAAAGACGAACTTAAACGATTTAGATTCAAATTAGATTTAAATTTATTGTGACGTGTAACGAGGTACAGTGAAAAGTATTGTTCTGCGTACAATCCAGGCAGATTGTTCCAGTTTGCATGAAAAAACATAAGACATACAATATATGCACAATGTAAATACATAGACATTGGGTGAAGCATGCAGTGCCACACAGCAGAGAATATGTGTGGAGAGATTAGTTCAGTCCACAAGAGGGTCATTCAGGAGTCTGGTAACAGCGGGGGAGAAGCTGTTTTTGAAACTGTTAGTGTGTGTTCTCTGACTTCTGTATCTTCTGCCCAATTGAAGAAGTTGGAAGAGAGAATAACCCAGGTGGGAACCATAGAATTTACAGTACAGAAGGAGACCATTTGGCCCATCGAGTCTGCACCAGCCCTTGGAAAGAGCACACTACCTAAGCCCACACCTCCACTCTATCCCAGTAACTCCACCTACCCTAACGTTTTGGACACTTGAGAGGCAATTTTGAGAGGTAATTTCACGGTAACTTCATTGAAGCCTACTTGTTATTATTATGTATACCCTGCACATCTTTGGGCTGTGGGAGTAAACTGGAGCACCCGGAGTAAACCCATGTAGACACGTGGAGAAAGTGCAAACTTTGCACAGACAAGTCACGTGAGGCTGGAATTGAACCTGGGTCCCAGGAGCTGTGAGGCAGCAGTGCTAACCACTGTCCCGCCATGCCGCCTCAGGGGTCTTTGATTATACTGCCCTCTTTCCCAAGGCAGCGGGAGATGTAGGCCGAGTCAATGGATGGGAGGTGGGTTCATGTGATGGACTGGTCTGTGTTCACGACTCTAATTTCTTATGGTCTTGGGCCGAGCAATTTAATAATGATCTTTAATGTCACAAGTAGGCTTACATTAACACTGCAATGAAATTACTGTGAAAAGTTCCTAGTCTTCCCATTCCGGCACTCGTTCGGGTACATCTTTGATAAAGGGTCATCTGGACTTGAATGCCAGCTCTTTTCTCTCCCTACAGATGCTGCCAGACCTGCTCAGATTTTCCAGCATTTTCTCTTCTGCTCTCTGTCTCTCCCTCTCTTTCACCGACATCGAGCCGCTCGCTCTCCCTGGATTCCTGCTCCTGGCCTCCCTCCCTCCCGTGATTCCTGCACCCGGCCTTTCTCTCTATCTTGAACTCTTACATCTGGTCTGTCTCTGAATTCCTACAACCGACCTCTCTTTTGCTCTATCTCCCACTGGGAAGGTTGGGTTCCTGCTCCCGGCTTCTGTCTTTCCTTGAATTCCTGTTCCCGGCCTTTCTCTTTCTCACCCTGGATTGCTACACAGCCTCTCGCTCTCCCTGAATTCCTATACCAAGCCTCTATTTATTCTTTCCCTCTCACTAGATTCCTACACCTGGCCTCTCTCGCTCCCTGGATTCCTATTGCTCTCTCTCCCTGGAATATGACTGTTCTCTCTCTCTCTGGATTTTCCTACTTCTCCCTCTCTCCCTGGGTTCCTCCTCCCGACCTTTCTCTCTCTCCCTGGATTGCATCCAGCCTCTCCTGTTCTCTCTCTCTCACAGTTGAGGATTCTGGGTCTGTATTCGGAGTTTAGATGGATGAGGGGAGGATCTTATTGAAACTTACAAGATACTGCGAGGCCTGGATGGAGTGGACATGGAGAGGATGTTTCCACTTGTATGAAAAACTAGAACCAGAAGACACCATCTCCGACTAAAGGGACGATCCTTTAAAACAGATGAGGAGGAATTTCTTCAGCCAGAGGGAGGTGAATCTGCGGATTTCTTTGCCACAGAAGGCTGTGGAGGCCAAATCAGTGTCTTTAAGACAGAGATAGATAGGTTCTTGATTAATAAGGGTATCAGGGGTTATGGGGAGAAGGCAGGAGAATGGGGATGAGAAAATATCAGCCGTGATTGAATGTCAGAGCAGGCTCGATGGGCCGAGTGGCCTAATTCTGCTCCTGTGTCTTGTGGTCTCTCTCCTTGGATTCCTGCACCCAGTCTCTCGCTTGTTCCCAGGATTCCTACACCCACACACCCCTCTCTGTCTCTCCCTCCCTCCCTCCCTCCCTCTCCCTCCCTCTCCCTCCCTCCTACATGCGGTTGAATGCTCTCCCTCTCTCTCTCTCCTACACCCGGTCTCTCTCTCTCGCTCACTCGCCCACTCTCTCGCTTCCTCCCGCTCCCCCTCGCTCTCCTATACCCGGCATCTCTCGCTCCCCTATACCCGGCATCTCTCGCTCCCTCTCGCTCTCCCTCTCCCTCTCGCTCGCGCTCGCTCTCTCTCGCGCGCTCTCTCGCTCCTACACCCGAACTCTCTCTTTTTCCTTCCTCAAAGCTTTGACAAAGAGTCATCTGGACTTGAAATGGTTGCTCTTTTCTCTGCCTACAGATGCCGCCAGACCTGTTGAGATTTTCCAGCATTTTCACTTTCGGTTCTGGACAGACAATGACCCAAACCGGGAATCGAGTCTGGGGCCCTGGCTCTGTGAAGCAATAGTTCTAACCACTTTGCTATCGTGCCGCCCTGCTATACCTGTGATGCAGCTAGATGGGATGCTTTCTGTGGTGCATCTGTAAAAATTGGTAAAAGTCAATTTGGACATGCTGAATTTCCTTGGTTTCCTGAGGGTTGCAGGCGCTGTTGTGCATTGTTGGTCATAGCGTCGACGTGCATGGACTAGGATAGATGATGTGTACATCTAGGAATTTTAAGCTGTCAACCATCTCGACCTCGGCACCATTGATGCAGAAAGAGGTATGTGCAACACTTCTCTTCCTGAAGCCAGTGACCAGCTCCTTAGTTTTGTTAAAATTGAGGGAGAGATTGTTGTCATTGCTCCATGCTGCTAGATTCTCTATCTCCCTCCTGTATTGTGACTCATCATTGTTCGAGATCCGACCCAGATGGAGTTGGAGCCGAATTTTGCCACACAGTCGTGTGTATATAAGGGGTATAGTAGGAGGCTATGTACACCGCTTTACGGGGCTCCACTATTGAGTATTATCATAGAGGAGGTGCTGTTATTTATCCTTCCTGATTGTGGTCTATGGATCAGGAAGTCGAGGATCCAGTTGCAGAGGGAGGAATCACGACCTAGGTTTTGGAGTTTGGATATGAGTTTGGCTGGGATTACAGTGTTGAACACGGAGTAGGAGTCTAATGAATAGGAGTCCTTGTTGTCGAGATGCCCTGGGGATGAGTGTAGGGTCAGGGAGATGGTGTCCGTGGACTGATTTTGGCGGTTTGCGAATTGCAGTGGATCAAGGCATTCTGGAAGTATGGAGTTGATTTGTCTCATGACCAACCTTTCAAAGCACTTGATTATGATAGATGTCAAGGCCACCGGATGACAGTAGTAGAGGCACGTTGCCTGGTTTTTCTTTGATTTATGTTGATGGTCTTCCTGAAGCAGGTGAGAACCATGTAAGGAGTTGGGAGAGGTTAAAGATGTCAGCAAACACACCCGGCAGTTGGTCCATGCAGGATCTGAGTGCACGACGAGGGACTCCATCAGGTCCTGTTGCTTTCTGTGGGGTTCACTTTCATAAGGCTTCTGAGGCTGTGACGGTAGGTATGGGCGTGTCCAAGGCTGTTGGGGCAGTTGACAACGGTTTGTTGGCTTCCTGCTCAAAATGAGCACAGAATGCATTGAGTTCATTGGAGAGGGGTGTGTTATTGCCGGAGTTTCTACTCTGCTTTTCCTTGAGCCCATTATAATGTTTAAGCCTTTACACAACCGACCAGAGTTTGTGTCGTTAGTCTGTGACTCTAGCTTAGTCTGGTATTGCCTCTTTGTGTCCCTGATGGCTTTGCAAGGTCGTACCCAAATTTCCTGTATAGGTCAGGTTTGCCTGTCTTGAAATCCTCCGACCTGGACTTCAGTAGGGTGTGGATCTCTTGGTTAAACCATGTATTCTGGTTGTGGAGCGCACGTACTACCTTCTTTGGCATGCGATCATGAGCACACTTAAGTGATGATGTCTGTGGCGGTGGTGGCATAGTCGTTGAGATTGGCCGCTAAATTCTTGAATATGGACCAGTCCACTGACTCCCAAGCAGTCGTGTAGGAGCTCTTCTGTTGCCTCAGGCAAGCATTGCATGACCTTCTTAACCGGATTCTCCTGCTTAAGCTTCTGCTTATAGATCGGGAGAAGGAGCACCATCTTGTTGTCTGATTTTGGCAAGTGTGGTCGGGGGATGGATTGGTAGGTGCCCTTGATGTTTGTGTAGCAGTGTTCATGTTGAGGCCCCTGGTGGGACAGGAGAGGTATTTGTGGAATTTTAGCTTTGTGTCTTAATGCGCTGTGCATTTGCAGTAAAGCTAATCGCAAAAATAGACATAATTGGGTATGATGTAATCGGGGTTGCGGACACATGGCTGCAGGGTGACATGGGATATTCCGTATTTAGGAAGGACAGACAAAAAGGATGTGGAGTGGCAGTGCTGGTCAAAGAAGAAGTTAACGCAATGGTCAGGAAGGATATTAGCTCTGACAATGTAGAATCTTTATGGGTAGAGCTGAGAAACACCAAGGGCAAAAACATTAGTGGGCGTTGTATATAGATCCCCAAACACAATGGCGATGTTGGAAATGGCATTAAATAGGAAATTGGAGACGCATGCGATAAAGGACAGGTGTGAATATGGGTGATTTTAAACTGCATTTGGATTGGCAAATCAAATTAGCCACAATACTGTGGAGGAGGAATTCCGGGAGTGTAAATGGGATGGTTTTCTAATTATTTTCCAATATGTTGAGGAACGCAGACTGCATACTGACATTGGCAATCTCGTGTGGAAGACCCCTTGGGGATAACCGACCATAATATGATAGAATTTTTCATCAAGGTGGTGAGTGAAGTAGTTGATTCTGAGACTAGAGTCCTGAATTTTAATAAAGGAAACTAAGATCACATAGATATAGAATTTACAGAGCAGAGGGAGGCCATTTGGCCCATTGAGTCCGCACCGGAAAGACCAATCCATCTAAGCCCACACCTTCACCCTATCCCCACAACCTAGTAACCCCACCAAAGGTTTTGAAATACTAAGGGCAATTTAACTAATGGGTTAACTGCGCTAACCACTGTGCTGTGTTACCTTTGATAAGTTGGAGAACGTTACTTCAAGGGGTCACATTGGGGAGGTAATGACAAACATTCGAGGAGCGCATTGTGGAACTGCAACGATTGTTTATTGCAGTTATAATAAAATGGGAAAGAAGGCCAGTCCATGACTTACAAGGGAAATTCGATCCAAGGAAGAAGCATACAAATTCGCCAAGAAAAATAGCAGGTCTGAGAATTGGGATCGGTTTAGAATTCAGCAAAGAAGACCAAAGGATTGATTAAGGAGAAAATAGGACGTGTGGTGACGTCATTTAAGTGTTTAAACTAATGTGGCAGGGGGATGGGAACCGATGCAGGAAGTCGGAAGTCAAAACAGGGACAGAAACGAAAGGCAGAAAAGCCATAGTCAAAAATCAAAAAGGGCGACATACAAGGTGCAGTGACTGAGGGGAGCTCAGTGAATAGGCCCAGTAATACTAAAAGGAATAAAACAGGAAGTAAAGACATAAATGGAAAGCGATGCAGCAGGTTGTTACATGACGACAATATGGGTTCAACGACAAGGAAAATTAGGAGAAAAGTTAAGAAGAAAAATAACTTGGGCGAGGTTACTGAGCAAGGTGTTAAGATTCAAAACAGAGGTATAAAAGCCAACATAAAGGTACATAAGCAACATAAGTCAACATGAATGCTTGTAGTATTCGGAATAAGGTAAATGAGTTGATGGCACAAATCATTGTGAATGACTGATTTAGTGGCCATTACTGAAACATGGTTAAAGGATGGTCACGACTGGGAGTTAAATATCCAAGGGAATCAGACTGTTCAGAAGGACAGAGTGGATGGTAAGGGAGGTGGTGTCGCTCTGTTATTTAAAGATGACATCCGGGCAATAGTAAGGGATACATCGGTGAGGTTGAATCCATTTGGGTGGAAATCAGGAATAGTAAGGCGAAAAAGTCACTGATAGGAGTAGTCTATAGGCCACCAAATAGTAACAATATGGTGGGGCAGGCAATAAACAAAGAAATAACTGATGCATGTAGAAATGGTACAGCAGTTATCATGGAGGATTTTAATCTACATGTCGATTGGTTTAACCAGGTCGGTCAAGGCAGCCTTGAGGAGGAGTTTATAGAATGTATCTGCGATAGTTTCCCAGAACAGTATGTCATGGAACCTATGAGGGAACAAGCGGTCCTAGATCTTGTCCTGTGTAATGAGACAGGATTGATTAATGATCTCATAGTTTGAATCCTCTCGGAAGGAGCGATCACAATATGGTACAATTTAAAATACAGATGGCGGGTGAGATCGTAAAATCAAACACTAATGTTTTGTGCTGAAACAAAAAGGGGATTACAATGGGATGAGAGAAGAACTAGCTAAGGTCGACTGGGAGCAAAGACTTGATGGCGGAACAGTGGAGAACCTTCCAAACGATTTTTCAGTGCTCAGCAAAGGTTTATACAAACAAAAAAGAAGGACGGTAGAAAGAGGGAAAATCAACCATGGATATCTTGGGAAATAAGGGAGAGTATCAAATTGAAGGAAAAAGCATACAAAGTGGCAAAGATTAGTGGGAGACTAGAGGACTGGGGAATTTTAGGGGGCAACAGAAAGCTACTAAAAAGGCTATAAAGAAGAGAAAGATAGATTATGAGAGTAAACTTGCTCAGAATATAAAAACAGATAGTAGAAGTTTCTACAAATATATAAAACCAAAAAGAGTGGCTAAGGTAAATATTGGTCCTTCAGAGGATGAGAAGGGAGATTTAATAATGGGAAATGAGGAAATGGCTGAGGAACTGAACAGGTTTTTTGGGTCGGTCTTCACCGTGGAAGACACAAATAACATGCCAGTGACTGAGGGAAATGAGGCTATGACAGGTGAGGACCTTGTGATGATTGTTATCACTCAGGAGGCAGTGATGGGCAAGCTAATGGTGCTAAAGGTAGACAAGTCTCCTGGCCCTGATGGAATACATCCCAGAGTGCGAAAAGAGATGGCTAGGAAAATTGCAAATGAACTTGTGATAATTTACCAAAATTCATTAGACTCGGGTGGTCCCGGCGGATTGGAAATGAGAAAACGTGACACCACTTTAAAAAAGGAGGTCGGCAGAAAGCGGGTAATTATAGGCCAGTGAGATTAACTTCGGTAGTAGGGAAGATGCTGGAATCAATCATCAAGGAAGAAATAGCGAGGCATGGGTTCATAAAGGGCATGTCATGCCTAACTAATTTAGTGAAATATTTTGAGGACATTGCCAGTGCGATAGGTAACGGGGAGCCAATGGATGTGGTATATCTGGATTTCCAGAAAGCTTTTAACAAGATGCCACACAAAAGGTTGCTGCATAACGATAAAGATGCATGGCATTATGGGTAAAGTTGTAGCATGGGTAGAGGATTGGTTAATTAATAGAAAGCAAAGAGTGGGGATTCATGGGTGTTTCTCTGGTTGGCAATCAGTAGCTAATGGTGTCCCTCAGGGATCAGTGTTGGGCCCACAATGCTGGGAGGTTACCTGAGAGAGGACGTACTGGCGCTGGAGGTAGTGCAGAGGAGATTCACTCGGTTAATCCCAGAGGTTAAGGGGTTGGATTACAAGGAGAGGTTGGGTAGAGAGGGATTGTACTTGTTGGAATTTAGAAGGGTGCGGGGAATCTTACAGAAGCATAAAACTATGAAGGGAATAGATAGGATAGATGCGGGCAGGTTGTTTCCACTGGTGGGTGAAAGCAGAACGAGGGGGCATAGCCTCAAGATAAGGGGAATTAGATTTAAGACTGAGCTTAGGCGGAACTTCTTCACCCAAAGGGTTGTGAATCTATGGAATTCATTGCCCAGTGAAGCAGTTGAGGCTCCTTCATTAAATGTTTTTAGATAAAGATAGATAGTTTTTTGAATAATAAAGGGATTAAGAGTTATGGTGTTCAGGCCCGAAAGTGGAGCTGAGTCCACAAAAGATCAGCCATGATCTGATTGAATGGTGGAGCAGGCTCGATGGGCGAGATGGTCTACTCCTGCTGTTAGTTCTTATGTTCTGATGTAAGCGGAAGTCGCATGTGAGGAAGCTCCTACCTGAAGTTTTGGTTTCTTGATCTTTACGCCCGATCTCGGGCGATTTTTGTATAAATTGGTGTTGGAAGATTTTAGATAGCCATGTGATGTCAAAGGCCCAGAAGAAGAATGGCAGAAAGAAGGGCATGACCGAATATCCATCGTTGAATGAGTCGATGTCTCAGGCGGGAAAAGAGATCACGGGGGAAGGAGCACAGCGTGGCTCCGCTCACCTCATGGTGGATTCTTTGATCAAAGTGATGTCAGGTGAATTTGCAAGGCTGTTCACCAAGCATATGGAGGTTAGACAAAGGGAAATGATGGCTGCGATGAAAACTTGGGTGGAGGAGGTGATGGCTCCGGTAAAGGCAGCTGTGTCGAAGAATGCGGCCAAGGTAAGAGAGCAAGGAGATAAGTTGAAAGGGAGGAGGCTATGTTGCAGCACAGCGTTCGGATCATTTTGACGGGGGAGGCGTTGCTCCAGTGGCGAAGGCGAATAAAGGGCTCAAAGCGAAGGTTGAGGACCTGGAGAACAGGTCAAGGAGGCAAAACCTTCGGAGCGTGGATCTGCCGGAGTGGGTGGAGAGCCCGAGGTCGACCAACTACTTGGCAACGGTGCTGCCGGAGTTGATGGAGGAGGGAGAAGAACCCTCCCGATTTGAGCTAGACAGGGCACATCGGTCGCTAAGGCCGAAGCCGAAAGCGAATGAGGAGGATGGGTCTGGCTTGGAGGAGTCGACGAGGGAGAAGGAGGTTCTTGGGAGGTTGCAGGCAGGAAAGGAGGTGGGTCCCGACGGATTCCCAGCTGAATTTTATAAAAAATTTAAAGACAAACTGGCTACACTGATGGTGGGCATATGAGAAGACGCAATGGACAGAGGTGTCTTGCCACAAATGATGGGGAGGTTTCCATCTCGTTACTACTAAAGAAAGATAAGGACCCGGTAGAGTGTGGGTCATATAGATAACAGGATTAGAAAGGTAATATTACTAGGCCTCCCAAACTTGCTTTACTGTTCTTGGGCGGCAAATGCTGAGAAGGTGAGAGGATAGGGTAAAGAGGGGACAGCTCTGTGGGTAAGGATGGAGGCAGGCTCCCGTAGGGGGTCAGGGTTGCGGGTGTTGGCAACGGCACTGCTCCGAATGGTACAGAAAAGTTTTCGGGGAGTCAGGTAGTGGTAGCCACACCAGTTCAGGCTGCACTTGAAATTGAGGGCGGGTCAGGGAGGATACAGATTGGGGAATCAGTGGTTCGGGCCAGGAAGGATGGATGCAAAGTTTGGGGGTTGGGAGCAGAAGGGTATCAGTAAAGTGAAGGATTTGTTCCTTGGTGGACGAGTTGCAATTCTAGGAGAGTTGAAAGAGAAATATGGATTGACACCGAGGGTGGGGTTTAGGCATATGCAGGTTTGGACTTCACAAGGAAAGTGTTCTCGACCTTCCCGATAGCGCAGCTCCTTTGTTGTTGGAGGAAGTTGTCTCGCCAATTTACAGGAGGATCCTGGAGAAGAGTGGGGTGTCCATGGAGGGTATTAAGATGAAATGGGAAGAGGAGCTGGAGATGGTGAACTGTGGTGTGAGGTGTTAAGGGTGAATGCCTGGGTGAATGTGCGAGGTTGGGGCTGATACAGATGAAAGTAGTGTATAGGGTCCACCTCACTAAATCAAGGATGAGCCGGCTGTTCGAGGGGGTGGATACCTTGAGTGATGTGGGAGGGGCCCTGCAAATTATATTCACGTTTTTGTCTTGTCCAAGACTAGAAAATCTTTGGAGATCGATATTCAGGACAATTTCAGGGGTCCTCCGGGATGTAAAGCCCGGACCTTCTAGAAGCCATATTCGGGGTATCGGACCAGCTCGAGCTGCAGGAGGGCAGATGTCTTAATCTTTGCCTCGTTGATCGCTCAAAGGCGGATCTTGTTGGGGTGATCAGGCTTTTCACCCTGCACCTCAGTGTGGCGGGGGAGATTTACTGGAGTTTATGACCCGAGAGCAAAGAGCGAGCTGAGGGGGATGAAGGAGGGATTCTACAGTTGTTGGGGTTTTTTTATGATGCAATTTCGGGAATTGGTTACTGTTGACTGTTGGGGGGGAAGGTGGGGGGATGTCTTGTTCATTTGTTTGGGGGTTGCCTGGGTGTTATATTGTTGAAAATTTGTTGAATATAAATACTATTTTTTTTAAAAAGGAAGGAGACAATAGAGTACGAGAGTAAGCTTGCAGGGAACTTAAAGACTGACTGTAAAGGTTTCTATAGGTACGTGAAGAGAAAAAGATAGGTGATGACAAATGTAGGTCACTTGCAGTCAGAAACAGGTGAATGTTTAAGTGGGAACAAAGAAATGGCTGAGCAACTAAACACATGCTTTGCTTCTATCTTCACAAATCAGATACCGGAAATATTGGGAAATGCAGGATTTAGTGAGAGGCGATCAATATTCATGGAGAAATGGTGTTGGGGAAATTTATGGGATTGAAAGCTGATAAATCCCCAGGGCCTGATAATCTACATCCCAGAGTACCTAAGGAAGTTGCTCTGGAAATAGTGGATGCCTTGGTGGTCATGTTCCAGGATTCTATAGACTCTGGAACAGTTCCTGCAGATTGGAGAATAACTAATGTAGCTCCACTATTTAGAAATGGAGGTAGAGGGAAAACGGAATTATAGACCAGTAAACTGGATGTCGGTATTCGGGAAAATTCGAGAATTCATTACCAAAGATTTTAAGCAGAAAACTTGGAAAATAGTGGCAGAATTGGACAGAGTCAGCATGGATTCATGAATGGGAATTCCAGCTTGACAAATCTACTGGAATTCTTTGAGGATGTAACTAGTAGAGTTGACGAGGGGAACCAGTGGATGTGATATATTTGGATTTTCAGAAGGCTTTTGACAGTCCTGGTTAGGAGATTAGTGTGTAATATTAAAGCGCATGGAATTAGGGGAAGTGTATTGAGATGGATACAAAACTGGTTGACAGACAGGAAATGAAGAGTAGGAATTAACAGGTCATTTTAAATTGGCAGGCGGTGACTAGTGGGGTACCACTGGTCGGTGCTGGGACCCCACTCTTCACATATATTAATGATTTAGATGAGAGCACAAAATGTAATATCTCCAAATTTGCACATGACACCAAGTTGGATGGGAGGGTGAGCTGTGAGGAGGATGGAGAAATCCTTCAGTGTGGTTTGGACAAGTTGTGTGAGTGGGCAAATGAATGACAGATGCAGTATAATTTGGGGAATTGTGAGGTTATCCACTTTGGTAGCAAAATCGAGAAGGCAAACTATTATCTAAATGGCCATAAATTGGGAAAATGGAATGTGCAGCTAGATCTGAATGTCCTCATACACCAGTCACTGAAGGGAAGTGTGCAGGTACAACAGGCGGTAAGGAAAGCAAATTGTATGCTAGCCTTGATAGCGATAAGATTTGAGTACAGGAGCAGGGATCTATTGCTGCAGTTATACAAGGCCTTGGTGAGGCCACACCTGGAATATCGTGTGCAGTTTTGGTCTCCTTATAGTTGAGGCCAAAACATTGAATGTTTTCAAGAAGTAGTTAGATACAGCACTTGGGGCGAAGGGGATCAAAGGATATGGTGGGAAAGCGGGAATAGGCTAATGAGTTGGATGATCAGGCACGATCATAATGAATGGCGGAGGGCCAAATGGCCTCTACCTGCTCCTATTTTCTGTTTATACATATATCAGTGTTATAGTGAGGGGTGTGGTATATATCAGTTTTGCAGTGAGGAGTGTGGGCTATATCAGTGTTATAGTGAGAGGTATGGGATGGAAAGCACTGTTGCTTCACAGCGCCAGGGTTTCGGGTTTGATTCCCGGCTTGGGTCACTGTCTGTGGAGTCTGCACGTTCTCCCTGTGCGGAGTGGGTTTCATCTCAGTGCTTCAGTTTCCTCCCACAAGTCCTGAAAAACATGCTGTTAGGTAATTTGGACATTCTGAATTCTCCCTCTGTGTACCCGAACAGAATGTGGAAACTAGGGGCTTTTCACAGCAACAACTTTGTAAGCCTACTTGAGACGATAAAGATTATTATTACATTATAATCTTTATTAGTGTCACAAGTAGACTTAAATTAACACTGCAATGAAGTTACTGTGAAAAGCCCCCAGTTGCCACATTCCGCCGCCTGTTCAGGTATGCTGAGGGAGAATTCAGAATGTCTAATTCACCTAACAAGCAATTTTCTCGGGATTCGTGGGAGGAAACCAGAGCATCTGGAGGAAACCCACGCAGACACCAGGGGAATGTGCAGACTCCACACAGACAGTGACCCAAGCCGGGAATCGAACCCGGGTCCTTGGCCCTGTGAAGCAACAATGCTAATCACTGTGCCACCGTTCCGCACTTATGGGGTATGTCAGTGTTAGAATGAGGGGTGTGGAGTATATCAGTGTTACAGTGAGGGGTGTGGGATATATGTGTTACTGTGACGGTTGGCATTGATGAGACAGTGTTATGGTTGAGGATTTTATATAACTGATTGCTCATTCACTGCTTGTAATTTAATTGTGTTTAGATGCTTTCCTTAGTCGAGCTCAGTCAGCTGTCGGTTCAGGCACACACAGTGAGGTATCGTCCCTCCATCCCACCAAAGTAGGAGCGTTCCCATTCGCTCATCAGCTCGAAATGCAGGGGTCGTTGACAGAAGCTGCAAGTTGCTGAGGAGAGGGACTGCATGGAAAGCCCCACCTCCTTCCAAGCCTCAACCAGGCAATCTGGGAATAAACAAAGAACAAAGAAAATTAAAGCACAGGAAGAGGCCCTTCGGCCCTCCCAGCCTGCGCCGATCCAGATCCTTTATCTAAACCTGTCGCCTATTTTCCAAGGATCTACTTCCCTCTGTTCCCTGCCCATTCATTTATCTGTCCAGATGCATCTTAATGATGCTATCGTGCCCGCCTCTACCACCTCCGCTGGCAAAGCGCTCCAGGCACTCACCACCCTCTGTGTAAAAAAACTTCCCACGCACGTCTCCCTTAAACTTTCCCCCTCTCAGCTTGAAATTTTGACCCCTTGTAATTGACACCCCCACTCTTGGAAAAAGCTTGTTGCTATCCACCCTGTCCATACCTTTCATAATTTTGTAGACCTCAATTAGTTTTTCCCTCGACCTCCGTCTTTCCAACGAAAACAATCCTAACCTACTCAACCTTTCTTCATATCTCACACCCTCCATACCAGGCAACATCCTGGTGAACCTCCTCTGCACCCTCTCTAAAGTATCCACATCCTTCTGGTAATGTGGCGACCAGAACTGCACCCAGTATTCCAAATGTGGTCTAACCGAAGTCCGATGCAACTGTAACATGACCTGCTGACTCTTGTACTCAATACCCTGTCCGATGAGGGCAAGCATGCTATATGCCTTCTTGACCACTCTATCGACCTGCGTTGCCACCTTCAGGGTACAATGGACCTGAACTCCCAGATCTCTCAGTACATCAATTTTCCCCAGGACTCTTCCATTGACCGTATCGTCCACTCTTGAATTCCAAAATGCATCACCTCGCATTTGCCTGGATTGAACTCTATCTGCCATTTCTCTGCCCAACTCTCCAATCTATCTATATTTTCTTGTATTCTTGTATTCTCTGACAGTCCTCCTTGCTATCTGCAACTCCACCAATCTTAGTATCACCTGCAAACTTGCCAATCAGACCATCTTACCTTCCTCCAGATCATTTATGTATATCACAAACAACAGTGGTCCGAGCACGGATCCCTGTGGAACACCACCTTTCTCCAATTTGAGACACTCCCTTCCACCGCTACTCTGTCTCCTGTTGCCCCGCCAGTTCTTTATCCATCCAGCTAGTACACCCTGAACCCCATACGACTTCACTTTTTCCATCAACCTGCCGTGGGAAACTTTATCAAACGCCTCACTGAAGTCCACGTATATGACATCTACAGCCCTTCCCTCATCAATTAACTTTGTCACTTCCTCAAAGACATGACCTTCCCTGCACAAAACCATGCTGCCTATCACTGATAAGTGTATTTTCTTCCAAATGTGAATAGATCCTATCCCTCAGTATCTTCTCCAACAATTTGCCTACCACTGACGTCAAGCTCGCAGGTCTATAATTCCCTGGATTATCCCTGCTACCCTTTTTTAAACAAAGGGACAACATTAGCAATTCTCCAGTCATAGATCATAGAATCTTACAGTGCAGAAGGAGGCCATTCGGCCCATCGAGTCTGCCCCAGCTCTTGGAAAGAGCACCCTACCCAAGGTTAACACCTCCACCCTATCCCCATAACCCAGTAACCCCACCCAACACGAAGGGCAATTTTGGACACTAAGGGCAATTTAGCATGGCCAATCCACCTAACCTGCACATCTTTGGACTGTGGGAGGAAATCGGAACACCCGGAGGAAATCCATGCACACACGGGGAGGATGTGCAGACTCTGCACAGACAGTGACCCAAGCCGGGAATCGAACCTGGGACCCTGGAGCTGTGAAGCGATTGTGCTATCCACAATGTTACCGTGCTGCCCACCCGGGACCTCCGGGACATCACCCGTGCTCAAGGATGCTGCAAAGATATCTGTTAAGGCCCCAGCTATTTCATCCCTCGCTTCCCTCAGTAACCTGGGATAGATCCCATCCGAACCTGGGGGACTTGTCCACCTTAATGCCTTTTAGAATACCCAAAGCTTCCACCTTCCTTATACCGACTTGACCTAGAGTATTTAAACATCCATCCCCAGCCTCAACATCTGTTATGTCCCTCTCCTTGGTGAATACAGATGCAAAGTACTCATTAAGAATCTCACCCATTTCCTCTGACTCCATGCATAAATTCCCTCTTTTGTCATTAGGAGAGGTGAGAGAGACTGGAGCTATTTTCAGTCTAACAGTGACAGCAAACAGGAGATTGGGTAGTTGGGGGTGGGGGGCTTAGAGCTGATGGGGATTCTTTACGTGCAGAATTTGGAATATAATATTTCCCCTGTTGTGGGTATGTAACTCGGATCAGTTTGAGATCATCACAAAAAAGAGCATTATTTGACAGTTTTTAAACTGAAATTGTTGACCAGATGTAAGAAAGGAAAAGCCAGGGTTACATTTAAAGTAAAAGTGGAAAAATGCAGGAACATGTCACCTGCTGAGCACTTGCCAAATTGTTTAAGTCACTGCTGGTGCAGGAAAATCAGGCAATCCATTTGTGCACAGCAAGATCCCATGGAGAGTATAACCGGCAACACAATCTGCTTGTATTCTGATGGTTGAGGAAAGAATTCCAGCCCTCTGACACCACCAGAGCTGTCCTGTCCTCTTCCAATAGCAGCCATGGGACCTTCGACATCCAACTGAATATGCAGGCAGGACCTCCTCTCATCCACATCCTGAGACAGTGCAGTGCTCCGATAGGTGTGCATTGAAGTTCTCAGGTCTGAAGTACAGCCCTGACCTGGAGCTGCAGCTGATGACATCAGTTGCCAACAAATGCATCAAATGGTATTGCCCTTTCTATTTTGGTAGACAATGTGATCTTGCAGAGAAGGCAACCTCTTGCACCGTAAAATCTCAAGCATTGATTTATTAATAACATGCTTGAGGGCTGGAGTCTGGTCTTGTTCCTCAGGCTCCCTTGCCCCAGCTCTCCTGATTCCTGTTCTGGCTACCTGAATGGAGACGCGTGTCTACATAGTAAATGGCCGAGGGTTACAAGCCCTCCTGCAGAGAAGCCCCGAGAAAGTGGCCGGGAATTTGAACGTCAAAGGAGCCTGGGGACGCTGCCATCAGTTTAATTACTGAACTTCCCATAGAGGTCAGTGCCTCATCAGACACTAGAAAGCAACCCAGGGGTTTCCCTTTCCCCACTCCACTGTTACTCACCCACAAAGTATTCCATCATCCGGGGTTCGTGATGTGGGGAGGGGGCAAGGCGGAGGAGCTCCTCTCCCCTGGGGACAGTCGGGTAGTTGATGGCCTGCACATAGATGTCATGTCGACTCATCATGATGTTGCTGATCTCCGTGTTCCTCGCAGCATCGCATACCTTCAGGAGAAGCAGCAGCCAGTCAAACCTGATTCATATGTCTTTCTTGAATCTTATCCTTCCAACAATGTGACCCTTCCATAATTTACACTATTTGGTGTTTTTCCAGCCTCTAGACCACTGCCAGTGGGTGGTGCTAATATCACCAGGCTGGTAATTGGAGGTCCACTGGTTCAGGTCCCTCCACAACAATTGGTCTGGGATACAAGGCTCGTGGCCATGAAACTTATCATCAATTTTCATACAAACCCATCAAATTCACTAAGGCAATTTAGCGAAGGAAATCTGCCATTTCCCCGCTGAAGAGCAAATAGGGATGGGGAAAAAATGCTAGGGTGTCATATCCTGTGAAAGAATACAGTTTTTATTTGGAAAAAATACCCATCCAGATGACTTTTCGCTTGCTCAGTTACCAGACCATCGATCCTAAAATTGCTCTTTATACTTGAACCTTTTCTCCTTGCTGCTGTGAGCTGTACAGGAGTAGTTCCCAGTTTTAATATGTCCTTTCATGTCCTTTAATATGTCCAATCAAGGGGCAGTTTAGTGTGGTCAATCCACCTACCTTTCACATTTGGGTTGTGGCGCAAGACACATGCAGACATGGGGAGAATGTGCAAACCCCACATGGATAGTGACCCTGCGCCGGGATCGAACCCGGGTCCTCGGCGCTTTGAGGCAGCAGTGCTAACCAGTGTGCCACTGTGCCGCCCTGTGTGCCCTGCTTATATGTTATCTTTCTCTAGTATTTTCCCTCTAACCTTGCTCTTCCTTCCCATGCTGGGATTCATTGCCCTGTCATGTTTCCCTGTGTTCTGGCAAGTGAAACTTTCCCTGACATTCAAGGATATTTCCGGTGTCGGAATCAAACTTTACTATCTTATCAGTAGGCCCCAGAATCACTTTGCCTTGTACTGTTGGGAAATGGTGAACGAGAAGTCAGTTAAAACCCTGAGCACCTTGGATGTCTTTCTGCTCCCACCCTTGGAGTACATGTGCCCCATGCTGCTGTTGTCAGTACACAGCATGTTGCATTTGTCTGCGCTTAATTCATTTGTTGTCGACATGCTGAGTTGTAAACTCTGTCGAGCTTCCTAGATATAACAATTTAGTTTTCTTTCCTGGCAAACCGAGAATACATGTTATGCAGTGAGATTACCTTGTTGCAGTTTTGTATCACTGGTTATACAGTGTCAGGTGGTGCTGCCCAGCACATTGATCACTTACCCGTATGGGGATGATGTGGCTGGGGCAATTGATGACTGGCAGGCCTGCATCCATCAGCAGCTGTCGCATGTACTTGACATTGCGTTGGTGAGAACGGCGCAGCGCCTGACCTTCTTCGCTCTTTAAAGTACGTACAGACTCCAAGGCGCCAGCCAGTACCATTGGCGGCAGTGCTGTGGTGAAGATGAAGCCAGCCGCATAGGATCGTATTGTGTCAGTGAGTGCAGCTGTGCTGGCAATATAACCACCCACACAGCCAAAGGCTTTCCCTAGAAAGGATGAAACATTTACCATTCAATATCAGTCCTACATGACCTGGAGAGCAGCTTCCATCTCGACTTACTTTCTCTGGAGCCAATCTTCCCTTCTCAGCGACTGTTCCGTCCCTTCCACACTCAGTTTTAGCCATGTTTGTGGGGTGTGCGTGGGTAGGGGTAGTGCCCATTAATATTGTTTCCAGGAGTGAACCACCATGAGTGAGTCTGGACAGTGAGCGTCAGCAACCTATTCAATCATATTGCATCCAAACTGCTTTTGTTCTTTCCTTGGTGGCCATGTAGCAGGCATCAACCAAGGGAAAATCGGGCACAGAAACCTGACCACCCTTCCAAGTCAGAGTTACTTTCTCTGCTATAAGGAGAACAATCCCAGCATTTTTAGTTATTCCCTGTAACTGAAGTCTCGTATCCCTGGTCCAATTCTACTCGGTTTCCAAAACCATGAGACTTTTTCTGGCAGCACAATACCTCAATAGGTCCAAACCAGTGTGGTATCAAAGTTTAGCCTAAACACTTTGCTTTGCTATATTGTGCCTTGATTTATAAAACCAAAGAACCCGTATGCCTTGATAACTTACTTCTCAACTCATTCTGTCGCCTAGAAAGATTTATATTCCTGTATCTACTTCAAAATTTCATGATTTAGCTTCTATTGGCACTCACTTTTCATATTGACATGCATCCCTTCACAGCTCTGCATTAAATTTAATCTTCCATCAAGTCGGCTCCTGGCATATCAACTGAAGAAACAGGAAACATGGAGAGGATGTTTCCACTTGTAGGAAAAACTAGAAGCAGAGGACACAATTTCAGACTGAAGGGACGATCCTTTAAAACACAGATGAGGAGGAATTTCTTCATGCAGAGGGTGGTGAATCTGTGGATCAACAGCAGAAAGTTGTGGAGGCCAAATCACTGTGTTTAAGACGGAGATAGATAGGTTTTTTGATCAAGAAGGGGATCAGGGGTTATGGGCAGAAGGCAGGAGAATGGGGAAGAGAAAAATATCAGCCATGTCGGAGCAGACTCGATGGGCCGAGTGGCCTAATTGTGCTCCTATATCTTATGGTCTTATTCTTATTCCAGTGCCTTCAATATTGCTTACAGGCCTCGCAACAGCCAGTGGGAGATAGAGGAGCAGATAGGTAGACAGATTTTGGAAACGAGTAAAAATAACAGGGTTCTTGTGATGGGAGACTTCAATTTTCCCAATATTGACTGGGATTCACTTATGCTAGGGGCTTAGACGTGCCAGAGTTTGTAAGGAGCATCCAGGAGGGCTTCTTAAAACAATATGTAGATAGTCCAACTAGGGAAGGGGCTGTACTGGACCTGGTATTGGGGAATGAGCCCAGCCAGGTGGTAGAAGTTTCAGGAGGGGAGCATTTTGGGAACAGTGACCACAATTCAGTAAGTTTTAAAATGCTGGTGGACAAGGCTAAGAGTGGTCCGAGGGTGAATGTGCTAAATCGGGGGAAGGCTAATTATAACAATATTAGGCGGGAACTGAAGAACCTAGATTGGGGGCGGATGTTTGAGGGTACATCAACATCCGACATGTGGGGGGCTTTCAAATGTCAGTTGAAAGGCATTCAGGACCGGCATGTTCCTGTGCGGAAGAAGGAGACGGCAAATTTCGGGAACCTTAGATAACGAGAGATATTGTTGGCCTCGTCAAAAAGAAAAAGGAGGCATTTGTCAGGGCCAGAAGGCTGAGAACAGACAAAGCCTGTGTGGAATATAAGGAACGTAGGAAGGAACATAAGCAAGGAGTCAGGAGGGTGGGTGAAAAGGGGTCACGAAAAGTAATTGGCAAATAGAGTTAAGGAAAACCCCAAGGCTTTTTACACGTACATAAAAATCAAGAGGGTAGCCAGGTAAAGGGTTGGCCCACTGAAGGCTGGGCAAGGGAATCTATGTGTGGAGCCAGAGGAAATGGACGAGGTACTAAATGAATACTTTGCATCAGTATTCACCAAAGAGAAGGAATTTGTGGATATTGAGTCTGGAGAAGGGTGTGTAGATAGCCTGGGTCACATTGAGATCCAAAAATACGAGGGCGGCTTGAAAAGGATTAAGGTAGATAAGTCCCCAGGGCCTGATGGGATTGACCCCAGAATACTGAAGGAGGCTAGTGAGGAAATTGCTGTGGCCTTGACAGAAATCTTTGGATCCTCATTGTCTTCAGGTAATGTCCTGGAGGACTGGAGAATAGCCAATGATGTTCCTTTGTTTAAGAAGGGTAGCAAGGATAATCCAGGGAACTACAGGCTGGTGAGCCTTACGTCAGTGGTAGGGAAATTACTGGAGAGAATTCTTCGAGACAGAATCTACTCCCATTTGTAAGCAAATGGAACGGGTGCAGAGGAGATTTACCAGGATGTTGCCTGGTATGGAGGGAAAATCTTATGAGGAAAGGCTGATGGACTTGAGGTTGTTTTCGTTAGAGAGAAGAAGGTTAAGAGGTGACTTAATAGAGGCATACAAAATGATCAGAGGGTTAGATAGGGTGGACAGCGAGAGCCTTCTCCCACGGATGGGGGTGGCTAGCACGAGGGGACATAGCCTTAAATTGAGGGGTAATAGATATAGGACAGAGGTCAGAGGTGGGTTTTTTACGCAAAGAGTGGTGAGGCCGTGGAATGCCCTACTTGCAACAGTAGTGAACTCGCCAACATTGAGGGCATTTAAAAGTTTATTGGATAAGCATATGGATGATAAGGGCATAGTGTAGGTTAGATGGCCTTTAGTTTTTTTTTCCATGTCGGTGCAACATCGAAGGCCGAAGGGCCTGTACTGCGCTGTATCGTTCTATGTTCTATGTTCTAAATGGACGTATCAATGAGAGGCAGCATGGTTTTGTGAAGGGGAGGTCGTGTCTCACTAACTTGATAGAATTTTTCGAAGAGGTCACAAAAATGATTGATGCAGGTAGGGCAGTGGATGTTGTCTATATGGACTTCAGTAAGGCCTTTGACAAGGTCCCTCATGGTAGACTGGTACAAAAGGTGAAGTCACACGGGATCAGGGGTGAGCTGGCAAGGTGGATACAGAGCTGGCTAGGTCATAGAAGGCAGAGAGAGCAATGCAAGGGTGCTTTTCTAATTGGAGGGCTGTGACTAGTGGTATTCCGCAGGGATCAGTGCTGTTTTGCTGTTCGCATTGTGTATAAATGATTTGGAGGAAAATATAACTGGTCTGATGAGTAAGTTTGCAGACGACACAAAGGTTGGTGGAACTGCGGATAGCGATGAGGACTGTCAGAGGATACAGCAGGATTTAGATCGTTTGGAGACTTGGGCGGAGAGATGGCAGATGGAGTTTAATCCGGACAAATGTGAGGTAATGCATTTTGGAAGGTCATTGCATTGCAGGTAGGCAATGTACAGTGAATGGTAGAACCCTCCACAGTATTGAAAGTCAGAGAGATCTAGGTGTACAGGTCCACAGGTCACTGAAAGGGGCAACACAGGTGGAGAACAACATAAGAACATAAGAACTAGGAGCAGGAGTAGGCCATCTGGACCCTCGAGCCTGCTCCGCCATTCAATGAGATCATGGCTAATCATTTGTGGATTCAGCTCCACTTTCCGGCCTGAACACTATAACCCTTAATCCCTTTATTATTCAAAAAACTATCTATCTTTATCTTAAAAACATTTAATGAAGCAGCCTGTACTGCTTCACTGGGCAAGGAATTCCATAGATTCACAACCCTTTGGGTGAAGAAGTTCCTCCTAAACTCAGTCCTAAATCTACTTCCCCTTATTTAGTAGCTGAAAAGTGGACGCCAGAGTGGTTTGGAGATTCAGATGAGATTTGGGTTCGGACGGAAGCAGAGTCTGTGAGGGGAGCAGGCCTAGTGGTGCTGGTATCAGCTCCATTACCAGTGGTACCAAGGAAATACTCATCTAACTTGATAGTAGTAACATAGAACATACAGCGAAGAAGGAGGCCTTTGAGTTTGCACCGACCCACATTAAGCCCTCACTTCCACCCTATCCTCGTAACCCAATAACCCCTCCTAACCTTTTTGGACACTAAGGGCAATTTAGCATGGCCAATCCACCTAACCCGCACGTCTTTGGACTGAGGGAGGAAACCAGAGCACCCGGAGGAAACCCACGCAGACACTGGGAGAACGTGTAGACAGTGACCCAGCGGGGAATTGAACCTGGGACTCTGGCCCTGTGAAGCCACGGTGCTATCCACTTGTGCTACCGTGCTGCCCACGTAGCCATGGTAAAAATTTAGGGAATGGAAGGATAAAAGTTTAGAGAAGTGGGAGATTAATTGTTGGAAGCTCAGTTCGCTAGCTTAGGGGAACTGAAAGAAAAATAAGGGCTCACAGATGCAGATGGGTTCAGATCATGCAGCTATGTCAAAAAGTACTTTCCATCCTTTCCACGTTGCTCGAGAGGATCCAGTTAAGAGGTGGCCTGCACATCGCATATATACCACCGGATGATGAGATTGGCTCTGTTGTGAAGGCAAAGTGGATGGTGGAGCTAGGGTCTGCTCTTGGAGGAGGATGTTTGGAGTGAGGCATTGAGGAGGGTGAATTCAACCTCATCCTGTGCTAGGCTGCGTTTCATCCAGCTGAAAGTGGTGTTCCGAGCACACCTTACAAAGGCTAGAATGAGTCGATTTTTTTGAAGGGGTGGATTGTGGATGTGATCGGTGTCTGGGGGCCTGGCACACAATGCGCACATGTTCTGGTCATGCTCAAAACTGGCAGACCTCTGGGTCCCTCTTCTCGCCAATCCTGAACATTGGGTTGGAGCCTTTCCCATTGGTGGTGATTTGTGGGGTTTCGGTTGTGCTAGAACTCCGAACAGGGGATGCAGGAAGAAGTGCTGACCATTGCCTCACTGGTGGTAAGGAGGCAGATCCTATTGGGCTGGAGGTCGATGACACCACCCCTTTGCTTGGCTGGGTGACTTGATGGAGTTCTTGCATCTCGAGAAGGTTAAGTTTACCGTGAGAGGGTTAGTGGAATGGTTTTACCCCAGCTGGCGGCTGTTTATATTGTAGATTAAAGAGCTGTTCGCTGTTGAGGTGGGGGGGATGGTGACTTAGAAACTAAGTTTTACTGTTGTACTGTTGTAAGAGAAGGGGATTCTTACTGCTTAATTGTTGTTTTGTGTTTTTGTAGGTTTTGTATCAAAATTATTAAAAGGTTTTAATCATATTTAAAAATTAATCTGCAATATGGGTGGCACTACAACCTCAACGCCAGGAACCCTAGTTCAATTCCAGCTTTGGGTGACTGTGTGGAGTTTACACTTTCTCCCTGTGTTTGGGTGGGTTTCCTCCGGCTACTCCGGTTTTCCTTCCAAGATCTAAAGATGTGAAGATTAGGTGGATTGGCCATGCTAAATTGCCCCTTTGTGCCCAAAGATTTTCAGGTTAGGTGGGGTTGTGGGGTATAGGGTGGGGAGATGGGCCTAGGTTAGGGTGTACTGTCAAGAGGGTTGGTGCTGACTTGATGGGCTGAATGGCCTCCTTCGGCTCCAGGGATTCTGCAGTTCTAATTCTGTCTTGTCCATTTCACTGGTCTGTTTTGACCTGAAGTCTGTCACTATACGCCATACTGTTAATAATATTTCAGACTATATTGCAAACTTCGAAAGTCATACTGTATACCCAAGACGAGATCATGAATACATGTCATTCTTTTGGATGTGGGCGTCGCTGGCTGGGCGAGCATTTGTTGCTCATCCCTAATTGCCCCTTAAAGGGGCAGCAGGGTAGCATGGTGGTTAGCATAAATGCTTCACAGCTCCAGGGTCCCAGGTTCGATTCCCAGCTGGGTCACTGTCTGTGTGGAGTCTGCACGTCCTCCCCCTGTGTGCGTGGGTTTCCTCCGGGTGCTCCGGTTTCCCCCCACAGTCCAAAGATGTGCGGGTTAGATGGATTGGCCATGCTAAATTGCCCGTAGTGTCCTAATAAAAGTAAGGTTAAGGGGGGTTTGTTGGGTTAAGGGTATAGGGTGGATACGTGGGTTTGAGTAGGGTGATCATGGCTCGGCACAACATTGAGGGCCGAAGGGCCTGTTCTGTGCTGTACTGTTCTATGTTCTATGTTAACTGATTAGCTTACCAGGCCATTTCAGAGAGGGTCATCGCTGTGTGAGTCTGAAGTCACATAAGCCAGACCCGGGTGAGGACAGCAGATTTCCTTCTTTGGAAGTACATTAGTGAACTAGATTGATTTTACGACAATGGTTTCATTCCATATTTTTGTTGAATTCAAATTTCACCATCTGCATTGGCAAGATTCCGAACCCGGGACCCCAGAGCATTAACTGGGATCTCTGCATTACTAGTCTAGTGACAATACCACAACATCACCTCCTACCCTGTGGTCCTAACACTGCACCCAGGGAAACACCACTGCATTACTCCCACTCCCACCAAAAGCCTGAAAACAAGCTTTGAAACCAGGTAAAGGTAGTTGCCATAGTCCCAGATGAGCATAGGCTGCTTTCCCCTTTGGGAGGGAGAGCTGACTGGTGGTCATTTAACCTGAGGATCACCACACCTCAGGTGAGGGGCAAGGTTGAGAAGACTGGCCTTCATGAATAACCTTAGCCGGTATGGGATATGAACCCGTACTGCTAGCCTCACTCTTCGTCACAAACCAGCTGCCGAGCAAAATGAGCGAAACCGGCCCCCACAATCAAACTATTCACCATGATACTCTACGATCTGTCCTTTAGACAAACTATTCACCACTACACTCTGCTTCCTGTCCTTTACACAATCAATCTATTCACCACTACACTCTGCTTCCTGTCCTTTACACAATCAATCTATTCGCCACTACACTCTGCTTCCAGTCCTTTGCACAATCAAACTATTCATCACTAAACTCTGCTTCCTGTCCTTTGGTCAATCAAACTATTCACCACAACACGCTGCTTTCCTGTTCTTTAGTCAATCAAACTATTCATCACTACATTCTGCTTCCAGTCCTTTACACAATCAAACTATTCATCACTCCACTCTGCTTCCTGTCCTTTTTATTGCTGAGAGAGAGAGTCAGGCTGTTGATACTTTCTGTCCTCCGCTTATTAGGACAAATACAAGATTTCAAAGATACAATTTCTATTGCATAAGAAAAGCAAGCGGACTGTAGTTGAGGCATTGCCATGGGGAAATGAATCTGGGAATTTCACCAAGCTTTTGTTTAAATTCAAAAAAGGAAATCTTGCCTTTCGCCTACCAATCTTTGAATCGCTAGAGTGCAGAAGGAGGCCATTGCACCGACCCTCTGAAAGAGTACTCCAGCGAAGGCGACTCTCCCGCTCAATGCATGTAACCCCATGCATTGATCATGGCCACTCCACCTTACCTGCACATCTTTGGACTGCTTCTGCAGTTGTGTTTTCATATTATTTTACCATATTCTTTTCCATGACTATTTGAAATGTAACTATGTTTTGATCACTTTAGCCCAAGTACTCCCCCACTGAAATATCCTCCAATCCGCCAGTGCTTCTTCCTTCATTGTTGGGCTGGAAACATACTGATCAATAAACTTATTTTGTATACATTTCATAAATTCCTCTCCTTATTTTTGTACTGTTGTTTTCCCTATGTTACTTTCTATTCCATTAGAATAATTTCATCACTGCTCTAATCATCTTTTCATTTTCCTGTGGATTTTCACATCTGTATTTTTCTCACTATTTAATGACCATCACTGGTCAGTGCAATAATCCCACGACTGTTAGATTCTGAATTTAAACCTTCAAGTATATGTTGCCTTTCCAATGCAACTTAAATCATTTCTTTCCTTCCTTTCCTGAACACTTTGAGCCAAGAATATTAAATTCCCAATCCTTTCCTTGTTTGTGCCAGGTGTTCATGAGTGCTACCGTATCATAGTTCCATCGCCAACCTTATTCACTGCACTGTGCCTTTAGCAGATACATACCAAACTTCCTTTCATCTGCTTTGTTCTTGCCCGACCTAAAAAACAAGCCCTGAGCCTCAAATGCAAGTGTGATGCTGACTCACCGAGTGTTCCTGATAGGATGTCTATTTTGTGCATGATGTCATCCCGCTCTCCAATCCCAGCTCCGTGAGTTCCATACAGACCGACCGCGTGCACCTCGTCGACAAAGGTGATGGCTCCATATTTGTGAGCAACATCACACAGCTCCTCCAATGGACAGATACCACCTGGGTTACAGGGAGTGACCATTTAATGGCTGGTTTCAAAAACTCTACAGTCACACAGTAAATTACCCCTATTTATATGAATAGTAGTTCTGTGCAGTTGCAGTGAATGATATTTAGCATGAATAAATGGCAGCACAAATGGGCGGCACTGTGGCACAGTAGTTAGCACTGCTGCCTCACAGTGCCAGGGACCCAGTTTTGATTCCAGCTTCAGATGACCGTGTGGCGTTTGCACCTTCTCCCATGCCTGTGTGGGTTACCTCCGGGTGCTCTGGTTTCGTCCCACAGTTCAAGATGTGCAGGACAATCCATGTCCAAATGCATCAAGAGCTGGACAATATCCAGGCATGGGCTGACAAGTATCAAGTGATATTCACACCACACAAGTGCCAGGCAATGACCATTTCCTACAAGAAAAGATCTAATCTAACCCTATTATGAATAGTAGGTCTGCACAGTTGCAGTGAAATTACTTTTTTAAAAATTGAAATTACCCATTTTTTTTCCATTTAAGGGGCAATTTAGCATGGCCAAGCCACCCTACACACCTTTGGGTTGTTGGGTGAGACCTATGCAGACACGGGGAAAATATGCAAACTCCACATGGACAGTGACCTGGAGCCAGGATCGAACCCAGGTCCTTGGTGCCAAAGTCAGCATTTCTAACCACTGTGCCATCCCAGTGAATGACTTTCCACATGAATAATCAACAGCACAAAAGGGTAGCACAGTGGTTAGCACTGCTGCATCACAGCACCAGGGACCCAGGTTCAAATCCGGCTTTGGGTGACTGTGTGGAGTTTGTACGTTCTCTCCATGTCTACATGGGTTTCCTACCACAGTCCAAAAGATGTGTGGGATTGGCCTTACTAAATAGCCCGTTAATGTCCAGGGATGTTCAGGTTAGTTGATGGAATAACAGGGATAGGGCGAGGTGGACAATTGCAAATAGGCAGAGTGCTCATTTGTATTTGGATTTGTTTATTGTCATGTGTACCGAGATGCAGTGGAAAGTATTTTTCTGCATGCAGCTCAAACGGATAATTTAGTACATGAAAAGAAAATACGTAGTAAGGCAACACAAGATCCACAATGTAATTCGCAGGGTCAGTGCAGACTCAATGAGCCGAATGGCCTCATTCTGCATTGTCGGATTCTATGATTCTATTCCATGATTTCAATTCCATTGACATTCATAGAACATAGAACAGTACAGCACAGTACAGGTCCTTTGGCCCACGATGTTGTGCTGACCATTTATCCTAATTGAGATCAACCGAACCTACACCCTTCAATTTACTGCGGTCCATGTGCCTGTCTAAGAGTCGCTTAAATGTCTCTTTAATAGAAATGAACTCTTTAATAGAAAGCAAAGAGTTGGGATAAATGGGTGTTTCTCTGGTTGGCAATCAGTAGCTAGTGGTGTCCCTCAGGGATCCGTGTTGGGCCCACAATTGTTCACAATTTACATTGATGATTTGGAGTTGGGGACCAAGGGCAATGTGTCCAAGTTTGCAGATGACACTAAGATGAGTGGTAAAGCGAAAAGTGCAGAGGATACTGGAAGTCTGCAGAGGGATTTGGATAGGTTAAGTGAATGGGCTCGGGTCTGGCAGATGGAATACAATGTTGACAAATGTGAGGTTATCCATTTTGGTAGGAATAACAGCAAACGGGATTATTATTTAAACGATAAAATATTAAAGCATGCCGCTGTTCAGAGAGACTTGGGTGTGCTAGTGCATGAGTCTCAGAAGGTTGGTTTACAAGTGCAACAGGTGATTAAGAAGGCAAATGGAATTTTGTCCTTCATTGCTAGAGGGATGGAGTTTAAGACTAGGGAGGTTATGTTGCAATTGTATAAGGTGTTAGTGCGGCCACACCTGGAGTATTGTGTTCAGTTTTGGTCTCCTTACTTGAGAAAGGACGTACTGGCGCTGGAGGGTGTGCAGAGGAGATTCACTAGGTTAATCCCAGAGCTGAAGGGGTTGGATTATGAGGAGAGGTTGAGTAGACTGGGACTGTACTCGTTGGAATTTAGAAGGATGAGGGGGGATCTTATAGAAACATTTAAAATTATGAAGGGAATAGATAGGATAGATGTGGGCAGGTTGTTTCCACTGGCGGGTGACAGCAGAACTAGGGGGCATAGCCTCAAAATAAGGGGAAGTAGATTTAGGACTGAGTTTAGGAGGAACTTCTTCACCCAAAGGGTTGTGAATCTATGGAATTCCTTGCCCAGTGAAGCAGTTGAGGCTCCTTCATTACATGTTTTTAAGGTAAAGATAGATAGTTTTTTGAAGAATAAAGGGATTAAGGGTTATGGTGTTCGGGCCGGAAAGTGGAGCTGAGTCCACAAAAGATCAGCCATGATCTCATTGAATGGCGGAGCAGGCTCGAGGGGCCAGATGGCCTACTCCTGCTCCTAGTTCTTATGTTCTTATGACTCTGACTCCACCACCTCTGCTGGCAGTGCATTTCACACACCCACCACTTCTGTGTAAAGAACCTACCTCTGACATATCCACTATACCTTCCTCCAATCACCTTAAAATTATGTCCCCTCGTGACAGTCATTTCCACTCTGGGGAAAAGTCTCTGGCCATCCACTCTTATCTGTACCTCTCATCACCTTGTACACCTCTATCAAGTCACCTCTCTTCCTTCTTTGCTCCAGTGAGAAAAGCCTTCCTCACCCTTTCTTCATAAGACATGCCCTCCAGTCCAGGCAGCATCCTGGTAGATCTCCTCAGTACCCTCTCCAACGCATCCACATTCTTCCTATAATAAAGTGACCAGAACTGGACACATATTCCAAATGTGGTCTAACTAGAGTTTTAGAATGCTGCAGCAAAACCTAACGGCTCTTAAACTCAATCTCCCTGTTAATGAAAGCCAACACACCATATGCCTTCTGAACAACCCGATCAACCTGGGTGGCAACTTTGAGGTATCTATATACATGGACCGCAAACTCCCTCTGTCCCTCCGCACTTCCAAGAATCCTGCCTTTAACCATGTATTCAGCATTCAAATTCGACCTTCCAAAATGAATCATTTCACGTTTATCAAGGTTGAACTCCATCTGCCACTTCTCAGCCCAGCTCTGCAACCTGTCAATGTCCTGTTGTAACCTGCAACAACCCTCAACATTATCTACAACTCCCCCAACCTTCATGTCATCGGCAAAATTACGAACCCACCCTTCCACTTCCTCATCCAAGTCATTTATTTTTTTTTAATGTTTTTTTATTGAGTTTTCATATTTTATATACAACATATTACAAATTATTAGAGAAAAAAAAACACATGCAAAAATTAACATGTATATTTACAGGTAAGCATCTTCATAATAACAATTGTGGCCGCCCCCTTTAGCCGGCATACATATTTTACATTCCCCAATATGGCCGAGGCACATGTTTATAGGCATTTATTTATAGTTTGGTTTTGGGCCTTAGCTTGCCATCAAACCCCCATAACGAACCCCCCCCGACTACCTTCCCCCGATTCCCGTCCATTTTCCCCTGATTCTTGGGCACCCGACTATTCTTCCTCTTGTTCGTTGGCCACAAACAGGTCCCGGAACAATTGCATGAATGGCTCCCACGTTCTGTGGAAGCCGTCGTCTGACCCTCTGATGGCGAATTTGATTTTCTCCATTTGGAGAGATTCCGAGAGGTCGGACAGCCAGTCTGCAGCTCTGGGCGGTGCTGCTGACCGCCAGCCAAACAGGATTCTACGGCGGGCGATCAGGGAGGCAAGGGCGTCTGCCCTCCTCCCCAGGAATAGATCTGGCTGGTCTGAAACCCCGAAGACCGCCACTATCGGGCATGGCTGTACCCTCACCCCCACCACTTTGGACATAGCCTCGAAGAAGGCTGTCCAGTACTCCACAAGTCTGGGGCAAGACCAGAACATATGGGCGTGATTGGCTGGGCCTCTTTGGCACCGTTCACATCTGTCCTCCACCTCCGGGAAGAACCTACTCATACGGTTTCTTGTTAAGTGGGCTCTATGTACCACTTTTAGTTGCGTCAGGCCGAGCCTTGCGCACGTGGAGGTGGAGTTGACCCTATGCAGTGCTTCGCTCCAGAGTCCCCACCCTATCTCCATCCCCAGGTCGTCCTCCCATTTCATTCTTGTTGCGTCCAGTACGGTGTCGTCCCTTTCTACCAGTCAGTCATACATGTCGCTACAGTTCCCTTCTCTAGGATATTTGCGTCCAGTAGGTCTTCCAGTAGTGTCTGTCGTGGCGGTTGTGGGTACGTCCTTGTCTCCTTTCGTAGGAAGTTTTTGAGTTGCAGGTACCGTAGCTCGTTCCCCCCAGCTAGTCGATATTTCTCTGTCAGTTCGTCCAGTGTTGCGATCCTGTCGTCCGTGTATAGGTCCCTGACTGTCAGTGTCCCCCCCGTCCTGCCTCCACCTTTTGAAGGTGGCGTCAGTCAGTGCTGGTGTGAACCTATGGTTGTTGCAGATGGGAGCCTTGTCCGACATTTTGGTCAGGCCAAATTGCTGCCGCAGTTGGTTCCAGGATTGGAGGGTGGCTGTCACCACTGGGCTGCTGGAGTGTTTTTTGGGTGGGGATGGGAGTGCTGCCGTGGCGAGGGCCCGGAGGGAGGTCCCCATGCAGGAGGCCACCTCCGCACGCACCCACTCGGCTTCTGGCTCCTGGATCCATCCCCTTACTCGCTCGGCTGTTGCCGCCCAGTGGTAGAATTGTAGATTCGGGAGGGCTAGCCCCCCCTGGATTTTGTTTTTTGTAGGACCTTCTTTGGGATCCTAGCATTTTTACTCCCCCCCCCCCCCCCCCCCCCCCCCCCCATACGAACGCCATGATAAGTTTGTCCAGCACTTTGAAAAAGGTCTTGGGGATGTAGATCGGAATGGATCTAAACAGGAAGAAGAACCTGGGCAGTACGTTCATTTTGATCATCTGGACTCTCCCCGCGAGGGAGAGTGGGAGTGTGTTCCATCTTTGCAGGTCCTTTTTTACTTCCTCCGTCAGGCTGGTGAGGTTCCATTTGTGGATCCCTTTCCAGTCATGGGCTATTTGGATCCCCAGGTAGCGGAATTTGTGTCGGGCTTGTTTGAACGGCAGCCCCTTTAGTGCTGCCCCCCCCACCCCCCACCCCCCCTTGCGGGTGTACTGGGAAGATCTCGCTTTTGCTCATGTTGAGTTTGTAGCCCGAGAAGGCTCCAAACTCTTTCAGGAGCGCGATTATTCCGTCCATGCTGCTTTGTGGGTCCGAGATATAGAGGAGCAGATCATCTGCATAGAGTGAGACTCTGTGCTCTCTGCCTCCCCTTCGGATCCCCCCTCCAATTTTTTGCTGCCCTGGGCGCGATTGCTAGCGGTTCGATTGCTAGTGCGAACAGCAGCGGGGACAGTGGGCATCCTTGTCTGGTGCCCCTGTGCAGCTGGAAGTATTGGGAGTTGGTATTGTTGGTCCGTACACTCGCCATGGGAGCGTTGTATAGGAGCTTTACCCAAGCGGTGAACCCAGTTCCAAGCCCGAACCGCTCCAGTACCTCTGAGGTATTTCCATTCGACTCTGTCGAAGGCCTTTTCTGCGTCCAGGGAGACGATCACCTCTTGTGTTCTCTCCCCGGAGGCGGTCATTATCACGTTCAGCAGGCGCCTGATGTTCGAGGTGAGCTGTCGACCTTTGACGAAGCCCGTCTGGTCCTCTGTGACCACCTCAGGTACACAGTCTTCTAGCCTTTTGGCCAGTATTTTGGTGTCTGCGTTCAGCAGAGATATGGGTCTGTATGACCCACATTCCGTTGGGTCTTTGTCTTTCTTGGGTATCAGCGAGATGATCCAAGTCATTTATAAAAGCCACGAAGAGCAGAGGTCCTAGAACAGATCCCTGCGGGACACCACTGGTCACGAACCTCCAGGCGGAATACTTTCTATCCACTACCACTCGCTGTCTTCTTTTGACCAGCCAATTCTGTATGTAGACAGCCAAATTCTCCTGTATTGTGTGTGCGTGTGTGTGCGTGTGATGCTTTGTCACGGCATCATCCTCCATGATACCCGTTTGCAATCTAGTGGAGTTCCCAGACTAGGAGGCACTTTGACGTAAACTAATTGGCTGTGAAACTCCTTGGCACGTTGAGTGTCACAAAAGGTTTTACAGAAATACAAGTTCTTCCTTTTCCTTGTGATTCTCAAGGGGCCAATTAGTTTTGGAACGCTCTGCGACCTATTAAGGAAATGTGTCACAACTTTCAGCTCAGAAGAATGGTGAGGAGCAACCTGCCAACATCTTCGGCTTTTGCCATCACTGAGCTAGGTGATCTGTAAAATTGTACCCCTCCAAAATGAAGGTGAAAGGTTGTGCTAGAACTCCGAACAGGGGATGCAGGAAGAAGTGCTGACCATTGCCTCACTGGTGGTAAGGAGGCAGATCCTATTGGGCTGGAGGTCGATGACACCACCCCTTTGCTTGGCTGGGTGACTTGATGGAGTTCTTGCATCTCGAGAAGGTTAAGTTTACCGTGAGAGGGTTAGTGGAATGGTTTTACCCCAGCTGGCGGCTGTTTATATTGTAGATTAAAGAGCTGTTCGCTGTTGAGGTGGGGGGGATGGTGACTTAGAAACTAAGTTTTACTGTTGTACTGTTGTAAGGGAAGGGGATTCTTACTGCTTAATTGTTGTTTTGTGTTTTTGTAGGTTTTGTATCAAAATTATTAAAAGGTTTTAATCATATTTAAAAATTAATCTGCAATATGGGTGGCACTACAACCTCAACGCCAGGAACCCTAGTTCAATTCCAGCTTTGGGTGACTGTGTGGAGTTTACACTTTCTCCCTGTGTTTGGGTGGGTTTCCTCCGGCTACTCCGGTTTTCCTTCCAAGATCTAAAGATGTGAAGATTAGGTGGATTGGCCATGCTAAATTGCCCCTTTGTGCCCAAAGATTTTCAGGTTAGGTGGGGTTGTGGGGTATAGGGTGGGGAGATGGGCCTAGGTTAGGGTGTACTGTCAAGAGGGTTGGTGCTGACTTGATGGGCTGAATGGCCTCCTTCGGCTCCAGGGATTCTGCAGTTCTAATTCTGTCTTGTCCATTTCACTGGTCTGTTTTGACCTGAAGTCTGTCACTATACGCCATACTGTTAATAATATTTCAGACTATATTGCAAACTTCGAAAGTCATACTGTATACCCAAGACGAGATCATGAATACATGTCATTCTTTTGGATGTGGGCGTCGCTGGCTGGGCGAGCATTTGTTGCTCATCCCTAATTGCCCCTTAAAGGGGCAGCAGGGTAGCATGGTGGTTAGCATAAATGCTTCACAGCTCCAGGGTCCCAGGTTCGATTCCCAGCTGGGTCACTGTCTGTGTGGAGTCTGCACGTCCTCCCCCTGTGTGCGTGGGTTTCCTCCGGGTGCTCCGGTTTCCCCCCACAGTCCAAAGATGTGCGGGTTAGATGGATTGGCCATGCTAAATTGCCCGTAGTGTCCTAATAAAAGTAAGGTTAAGGGGGGTTTGTTGGGTTACGGGTATAGGGTGGATACGTGGGTTTGAGTAGGGTGATCATTGCTCGGCACAACATCGAGGGCTGAAGGGCCTGTTCTGTGCTGTACTGTTCTATGTTCTATGTTGGTTGTAACATACGCAAATTGCTAGATGATAAGAGGTTTTTTTGCATTTGAATGGTTTTGGGTATGATGGTGTTTGAGGTTAACAATCTATTCAGCGGTTTGTAAATGGTTGTGATGCCACCAGGAATGAATCTCTTGGGGCAGAGGTTCAATGTGTGAGTGATGTCCTGTCATGGATGGCCAGTTACAGTTTGAACTGTTTCTCGTGTTTCACTTGTGGAGCAAGCAGCCACACCTTCCCGGTACTCTTCAAATGATTGAGCGTTGTACAGATTTTCCATGGAAGGTTGAACCATGGGACTTCCATCAGAGACTGGGGCTGATAACTATTCGCACCAATCTATTTTCATCATTTAGTCTGCAACAAACCCAGACCTACAATCCGTGCAGAAGGAGGCTGTTTGGTTCATTGAGTGCATCGAGTCTCTGAGAGAGAAGCCTACCTAGGTCCACCCCCTACACATCTTGTGGATAATACACTGAGGGGCAATTTAGATTCGCCAAAACACCTAATCTGCACATCGTTTGACTGTAGGAGTAAACTGCAGCCCTGAAGGAAACCCACGCAGCCACTGGGAAAAAATGTAAACTCTACACAGTTATCCAAGGTTGGAATCAAACCCGGGTCCCTGGTATGGTGGTGCAGCAGTGGTAACCATTGTGCCACCGTGCCATCATGAGTTGTGGAAAACCGCAGTGATGAGGAATTTTGGGAACTGTGAGCCCAAAGTCACCTCAACATCCCAGCATACTACAGCTACCAAATCATGTCTCAAATACGAGACATTTACATTCTGAAAGAAATATAATACCATGAAAAGCTGCTACAAATTTACACCGAGCACTCTTCCCTTCTCCCTCTCCTTGTAGTATGATCCCTCTGACTGGTACAGCAATATTTCATCTAATTTCTTACCATCCATCGAATGCACTGTCTCAAATGCAACAATTTTGGGGGCCCTTGGGTCTGACTCTCTCAGGAGTTGCTCCAGATGTTCAACGTCATTGTGCCGGAAAACAAATTTGGGGATTCCGCTGTTCCTGATCCCCTGAATCATGGATGCATGGTTCCCAGCATCTGAGTAAATCTCACAGCCTGTGGGAATCAAACAGTTTTTTAACCATTTTCTTGTTCTGGAATTAGCTGTGTTATTTCACACAGGAAATCTAGGCTGATCAGAAACACCCGCTCTCGCGGACTTCTGGTGACGGCATGTAGGTGGCTCCTGCTCGAGGCTCTGGTTTTTGGACTTCAATGCCTGTTTTAGAGAGAGTTTTTTAATGAGCTGGTGCAGGAAGTGATAAGCCAGATGGGAGATGTCGGAGACCCAGAAGAAGGGCACTGGAAAGAAGGGGGCGAGTGAAAACCCGCCGTCGAGTGAGTTGATTAGTCTGGCGGGAGGAAAGATGGAGGTTGAGTTGCTGAGTGGGCGGCACCCTCACTGTTGAAACTCTGACCGAGGTGATGGCCGAAGAATTTGAGGGGCACATGGAGATACTGCGGACGGAGATGATGGCTGCGATGAACTTCAGAATGTCCAATTCACCTAAGAGCACGTCTTTTGGGACTTGTGGGAGGAAACCGGAGCACCCGGAGGAAACCCACGCAGATGCAAGGAGAACGTGCAGACTCTGCACAGGCTCTACAGTTCATGAGTAAGGTTTCAAAGTTGCAGGAGTGTACCAACAGGAAGGAAGGTGGTTTAACGTGCGTCTACTTCAATGCCATGAGCATCCGAAATAAGGTGGGTGAGCTTGCGGTACCTGGGACTTCGATGTTGTGGCCATTTCGGAGACATGGATAGAGCAGGGCGAGGAATGGTTGTTGCACGTGCCGGGGTTTAGATATTTCAGTAAGCTCAGGGCAGGTGGTAAGAGAGGGGGAGGGGTGGCATAGTCAAGGATAGTATTACGGTGGCTGAGAGGACATTTGATGAGGTCTCGAATACTGGGATAGTATGGGCTGAGTTAAGAAACAGGGAAGGAGAGGTCACCCTATTAGAGGTTTTCTATAGGCCTCTGAAAAGTTCCAGAGATGTAGAGGAAAGGATTGCAAAGATGATTCTGGATCGGAGTGAAAGTAACAGGGCAGTTGTTATGGGGGACTTTAACTTTCCAAATATTGACTGGAAACACTATAGTTCGAGTACTTTAGATGGGTCAGTTTTTGTCCATTGTGTGCAGGAGGGTTTCCTGACAGAGTATGTAGATAGGCCAACGAGAGGCGAGGCCATATTGGATTTGGTACTGGGTAATGAACCAGGACAGGTGTTAGATTTGGAGGTTGGTGATAGTGACCGCAATTCGATTACGTTTACTTTTAGCGATGGAATGGGATAAGTATATACCGCAAGGCAAGAGTCATATCTGGGGGAAAGGCAATTATGATCCGATGAGGCAAGACTTAGGATGCACCGGCTGGAGAGGAAAACTGCAGGGGATGGGCACAATGGAAATGTAGGGAATGTTGAAGGAACAGCTACTGCGTGTCCTTGATAAGTATGTACCTGTTAGGCAGGGAGGAAGTGGTCGAGCGAGGGAACCATGGGTTACTAAAGCAGTTGAAACACTTGTCAAGAGGAAGGAGGCTTATGTAAAGATAAGACGTGATGGTTCAGTTAGGACGCTTGAGAGTTGAAAGTTAGCTGGGAAGGCTCTAAAAAGAGAGCTGAGAAGAGCCAGGAGAGGACATGAGAAGTCTTTGGCAGGTAGGATCAAGGATAACCCTAAAGCTTTCTATAGATACGTCAGGAATAAAAGAATGACTAGGGTAAGAGTAGGGCCAGTCAAGGACAGTAGTGGGAAGTTGTGTGTGGAGTCCGAGGAGATAGGAGAGGTGCTAAATGAGTATTTTCCGTCCATATTCACACAGGAAAAAGACAATGTTGTTGAGAATACTGAGATACAGGCGACTAGACTAGAAGGGCTTGAGGTTCATAAGGAGGAGGTGTTAGCGATTCTGGAAAGTGTGAAAATAGATAAGTCCCCTGCGCTGGATGGGATTTATCCTAGGATTCTCTGGGAAGCTAGGGAGGAGATTGCTGAGCCTTTGGTTTTGATCTTTAAGTCATCTTTGTCTAAGGAAGAGTGCCAGAAGACTGGAGGACAGCAAATGTTGTCCCCTTGTACAAGAAGGGGAGTAGAGATAACCCCGGTAACTATAGACCAGTGAGCCTTAGTTCTGTTGTGGGAAAAGTCTTGGAAAGGTTTATAAGAGATAGGATGTATAATCATCTGGAAAGGAATAATTTGATTCGAGATAGTCAACATGGTTTTGTGAAGGGTAGGTTGTGCCTCACAAACCTTATTGAGTTCTTCGAGAAGGTGACCAAACAGGTGGATGAGGGTAAAGCAGTTGATGTGGTGTATATGGATTTCAGTAAAGCGTTTGATAAGGTTCCCCATGGTAGGCTATTGCAGAAAATGCAGAGGCATGGGATTCGGGGTGATTTAGCAGTTTGGATCAGAAATTGGCTAGCTGATAGAAGACAAAGGGTGGTGGTTGATGGGAAATATTCAGACTGGTGTCCAGTTACTAGTGGTGTACCACAAGGATCTGTTTTGGGGCCGCTGCTGTTTGTCATTTTTATAAATGACCTGGAGGAGGGCGTAGAAGGATGGGTGAGTAAATTTGCAGATGACACAAGTCGGTGGAGTTGTGGACAGTGCAGAAGGATGTTACATAGATTACATAGAATTTACAGTGCAAGAGGAGGCCATTCGGCCCATCGAGTCTGCACCTGCTCTTGGAAAGAGCACCCTACCCAAGGTCAACACCTCCACCCTATCCCCATAACCCAGTAACCCCACTCCACACTGAGGGCAATTTTGGACACTAAGGGCAATTTATCATGGCCAATCCACATAACCTGCACATCCTTGGATTGTGGGAGGAAACACACGCACACACGGGGAGGATGTGCAGACTCCACACAGACAGTGACCCAAGCCGGAATCGAACCTGGGACCCTGGAGCTGTGAAGCATATGTGCTATCCACAATGCTACCGTGCTGCCCCTATAAGTTACAGAGGGACGTAGATAAGCTGCAGAGCTGGGCTGAGAGGTGGCAAATGGAGTTTAATGCAGAAAAATTTGAGGTGATTCATTTTGGAAGGAATAACAGGAAGACAGAGTACTGGGCTAATGGTAAGATTCTTGGTAGTGTGGACGAGCAGAGAGATCTCGGTGTCCATGTCCATAGGTCCCTGAAAGTTGCCACCCAGGTTGAGAGGGTTGTTAAGAAGGTGTACGGTGTTTTAGCTTTTGTTGGTAGAGGAATTGAGTTTCGGAGCCATGAGGCCATGTTACAGTTGTACAAAACTCTGGTGCGGCTGCATTTGGAGTATTGCGTGCAGTTCTGGTCGCCGCGTTATAGGAAGGATGTGGAAGCATTGGAAAGGGTACAGAGGAGATTTACAAGGATGTTGCCTGGTATGGAGGGAAGCTCTTACGAGGAAATGCTGAAGGACTTTAGGCTGTTTTCGTTAGAAGAAGGTTAGGAGGTGACTAAATTGAGGCATACAAGATGATCAGAGGATTAGATAGGGTGGACATTGAGAGCCTTTTTCCTCGGATTGTGATGTCCAGCACAAGGGGACATAGCTTTAAATTGAGGGGAGATAGATATTGGACAGGTGTCAGAGGTAGGTTCTTTGCTTAGAGTAGTAAGGGCGTGGAATGCCCTGCCTGCAACAGTAGTGGACTCGCCAACATTAAACGCATTCGTCATTGGCTAAGCATATGGACGATAAGGGAATAGTGTAGATGGGCTTTAGAGGGGTTTCGCTGGTCGGCGCAACATCGAGGGCCGAAGGGACTGTACTGCGCTGTAATGTTCTTTGTTCCATAGGACCCAAGCAGGGAAACGAACCGGAGACTCTGGTGCTGTGAGGCAACAGTGTTAACCACTTGCTACCGTGCTGCCCTAGGGGCTTTTAACAGTAACTTCATTGCAGTGTTAATGTGAGCCTACTTGTGACAAAGATTATTATTACTATAATTGAATGTTTTGCCGTGATTCCTGTTTTTTTTCAAATACTGTCGGTCTTTTTACCCAGGTCCTTGATGGAGGTGGACAAGTTCATCTCGTTCATTTTGGGGGGAGGAGTAGAGAAGGTGGCGAGGACTACGTGGGGCTATTGCAGAGGGACCGGAAAGTCGGGGGGGGGGGGGGGGGGGGGGGGGGGGGGAGAGGAGAGGGATTGGGTATTATTATTGGGCGGCGCGAATGCCGAGAAGGTCCGGAACTGGAGGAAGCAGGGGGGAGCTCTGTGAGGGACGTTCGAGATGGGCTCAGGTCGGGGTTGCAGATGCTGGCATTGGCGCCACCCCAGTGGCCCCAGAAAGTACTCGGTGAGTCTGGTGGTGGTGACCATGCTGAAGATTCGGAAGTAGTTTAGGCAACACTTTAAGCTGGGAGCTGGGTCAGGGGGGAATGCCGATTAGGGGGAATCATAAGTTCGAGCAAGGGAGGATGGATGCGAGGGTTCAAGCAGGGGTGGATGGGATAAGAGGAAGATTCAGGAAATGAAGGATTTGTTTCTTTTGGGAGGTGGGGGGGGGGGGGGGGGGGGGGGGGGGGGGGGGGGGGGGGGGGGGGGGGTGGGGTGTTAGATGAGCGAGTTTAGAGAAAGTGTGGGTTGGCGCAGGAAGAAGGGTTCAGGTACATGCTGGTGCGGAACTTTGCAAAGGAAGGTTTGCCTCAGCCCGATGGAGAGGGAGGTTGTCACAGAGATCTACGAGAGGAGATCCTGGAGGATGGTAGGAAGTCCATGGAGGGGATTAAGGCGACATGGGAGGAAGAGCCGGAAGAGGACTATGGGGTGAGGTGCTGCAGAGGGTGAATGCCTCAACTTCATGTGCGAGGTTGGGGCTGATATGGCTGAAGGTAGCGTACAGGGCGCACCTCAACAAAATCAAGAATGAGCCGGCTGTTCGTGGGTGTGGGCTGTGAGCGATGTGGGAGGGGCCCCGTGAACCATGTTGATATGTTTTGCTCCTGACCGAAGCTGGAAAGGTTTTGGAGGACAGTGTTAAGTACAACCCAGGGGGTCTTGCTTATGGATATTGAGTGAGGTTGAGACGCCATATTCTGGGTGCTGAACCAGCCTGAGCTGTGGGTGCAGGGGCAGATGTATTAGCCTTCGCCTAGCCAATCGCTCATAGGTGGGTCTTGTTGTGATGGAAGTCAGCTTCTCCACCCTGTGCTTGGAATGGCGGGGGACCTGTTGGAGTTTTTGACCCTGTAGAAGGTGAAGTTCAAGCTGAAAGGGGGATAAAGGAAGGGTTCCATAATTGTTGGGGTTTGTTCATCATGCACTTCTTGGGAGTTGGTTATCGTTGTCTGTTGAGGGGGGTGGTGGTTGTTTTTTTTTTTGTTTGTTTGGGGTTGTTTTTGTACTGTGAGAATCAATCGAATAAAAATATTTTTTTTAAAAAGAAACACATGCCTTGCTGCATGTCTGTGTCCTCTTTCTCTCCCTTTCCCTCTATCTGAGTGAGTGCTTACTGAGAAGGGGAGTAAATTTTTAAAGAAATGTACTGTTGAGGGTTTCCAGCTGAATCCGGTCAGAGTGAGAGTAGAGTGACTGCTGGGTAAGCAGCAAAGATTTAAATTGTTTTCGCGGGCCCATAACAGCTGATTGTTGTTATCGTGTGGGGCGCAATGGTTGCTGGTTAAGTGATTTATTTTTACCTGTATGTAAGTTGGGCGGTTCCTAAACCCGAGACACTACACTTATAGTGTCCCCCACCCTTCCAACTCCTCTAACCGAAGGGCTTGGGCAGCAGGGTAACATGGGCAGCAGGGTAGCATGGTGGTTAGCATAAATGCTTCACAGCTCCAGGGTCCCAGGTTCGATTCCCGGCTGGGTCACTGTCTGTGTGGAGTCTGCACGTCCTCCCCCTGTGTGCGTGGGTTTCCTCCGGGTGCTCCGGTTTCCTCCCACAGTCCAAAGATGTGCGGGTTAGGTGGATTGGCCATGCTAAATTGCTCGTAGTGTCCTAATAAAAGTAAGGTTAAGGGGGGGGGGGGTTGTTGGGTTATGGGTATAGGGTGGATACGTGGATTTGAGTAGGGTGATCATGGCTCGGCACAACATTGAGGGCCGAAGGGCCTGTTCTGTGCTGTACTGTTCTATGTTCTATATCAGGTGAGCTCTTTGTTTTGTTTTTATCCGCAAGTTATCAAGGGGGGATGGCAGGGAAGGCAGTGCAATGTTCCTCCTGCAGAATGTTTGAGGTGAGGGACGCTGTCAGTGTCACTGCTGATTTCACCTGTGGGAAGTGCACCCATCTCCAGCTCCTCCGAAACCGCGTCAGGGAACTGGAGCTGGATGAACTTCGGATCATTTGGGAGGCAGAGGTAGTCATAGATCGTAGCTTCAGGGATGTAGTTACTCCGAAGAATCAAGATAGACGGGTAGGGGCTGGGAGGAAACGGCCAGTGTAGGGATCCTCTGTGGCCGTTCCCCTCAGTAACAAGTATACCGCTTTGGATACTGTTGAGGGGGGGGGGGGGGGGGGGGGGGGGGGGGGGGGCGACCTGCCAGGGGTAAGCCACAGTGAACGGATCTCCAGCACTGAGTCTGTCCCTGTGGCTCAGAAGTGAAGGAGGGTGAGCAGGAGAACAATAGTTTTTGGGGACTCGATAGTTAGAGGGACAGATAGACGGTTCTGTGGCAACGAAAGAGGCTCACGGATGGTATGTTGCCTCCTGGGTGCCAGGGTTTGTGACATCTCGGACCGTGTTTTCAGGATCCTTAAGGGGGAGGGGGAACAGTCACAAGTTGTGGTACACATCGGTACCAACGACATAGGTAAGAGAAGGGACGGGGATTGAAAACAGTAATTTAGGGATCTAGGTGGAAGCTGAGAACCAGGATAAACCATGTTGTCATCTCTGGTTTGTTGCCAGTGCTACGTGCTACCGAGTTGAGGAACAGGGAGAGAGTGCAGATAAACACGTGGCTGCAGGGATGGTGTAGGAGGGAGGGTTTCAGTTACGTGGATAATTGGAGCACATTCTGGGGAAGGTGGGACCTGTACAGACAGGACGGTTTGCATCTGAACCAGAGGGGCACCAATATCCTGGGAGGGAAATTTGCTACGGCTCTTCGGGGGGAGTTTAAACTAATTTGTCAGGGGGATGGGAAAACGAGCTGTAGTCCAGAAGCCAGTGTTGAGAGTTGTGAGGTCCTGAGGAGGGTATCAAGGTCGCAGGAATGTACCGGCAGACAGGAAGGTGGGTTGAAGTGTGTCTATTTCAATGCAAGGAGCAGCCGGAATAAGGTAGGTGAACTTGGAGCGTGGATTGGTGCCTGGCACTACGATGTTGTGGGCATGACGGAGACATGGTTAGAACGGGGACAGAAATGGTTGTTGGACGTTCCGGGGCATAGATGTTTCAGTAAGAGTAGGGAAGGTGGTAAAAGAGGTGGAGGAGTAGCATTGTTAATCAAGGATAGTTTAACGGCTGCAGAAAGGCAGTTCGAGGGGGATCTGCCCTCTGAGGTAATGTGGGCTGAAGTTAGAAACAGGAAAGGAGCGGTCACATTGTTCAGAGTTTTCTATAGGCCCCCAAATAGTAATCGAGATGTGGAGGAAGAAATTGCAAAACAGATTATGGATAGGTGTGGAGGTCTCTGGGTAGTTGCCATGGTTGACTTTACAAATATTGATTGGAACCTCTACAGGTCAAACAGTTCGGATGGGGCAGTTTTTGTACAGTGTGTTCAGGACGGTTTCCTGACACAATATGTGGATAGGCCGACAAGAGGTGGGGCACATTGGATTTGGTACTGGGTAATGAACCGGGCCAAGTGTTAGATTTGTTTGTTTGATAGCACTTTGGAGATAGTGCCCAGAATTTGGTGTCTTTCACTATTGCAGTGGACAGGGATAGGGCCATACGGCAGGGCAAGGTTTATAATTGGGGGAGGGGTAATTATGATGTGATTAGGAGGAATTAGGGAGAATAAGATGGGAACAGAAACTGTCAGGGAAAGGCACAAATGAAAAGTGGAGCTTGTTCAAGGAATAAATACTGCGGGTCCTTGATTGGCATGTCCCTGTCAGGCAGGGAGGAAATGGCCGTGTGAGGGAACCATGGTTCACAAAAGAGGTTGAATGTCTTGTCAAGAGGAAAAAGGAAGCGTTTATAAGGATGATAAAACAAGGTTCAGTTGGGTCGCTTTAGGGTTACAAGGTAGCAAGGAATGAGCTTCAAGAAAAGGGCTTAGGAGTGCTAGGAGGGATCATGAGAAGTCCTTGGCGGGTCGGATCAAGGAAAACCCCAAAGCTTTTTACTCTTATGTGAGAAATAAAAGAATGACCAGGGTGAGGGTAGGGCCGGTCAAGGAAAGTAGTGGGAACTTGTGCATGGAGTCAGAAGAGATAGGAGAGGCGTTGAATGAATACTTTCCTTCAGTGTGCACCAAGGAGAGGGGCCATGTTTGAGGATGAGAGTGTGATACAGGTGGCTAGGCTGGAGGAGGTAGATGTTCTGAGGGAGGATGTATTAGCAATTTTTGGAAAAACTTTAGGGTCGACAAGTCCCCTAGGCCAGATGGCATATATCCTAGGATTCTTTGGGAGGCAAGGGATGAAATTGCAGAGCCTTTGGCTTTGATCTTTGGGTCCTCACTGTCCACGGGGATAGTGCCAGAGGACTGGAGAGTGGTGAATGTTGTTGCTCTGTTCAAGCAAGGGAATAGGAATGACCCTGGTGATTATAGCCGGAAAAGATCCTGAAGGATAGGATTTATGACCATTTGGAAAGATGCAGCTTAATCCGGGATAGTCAACATGGATTCGTGAAGAGTAAGTCTTGCCTCACACATTTGACTGAAGGAGGCAACTAAGTATGTAGATGAAGGTAGAGCAGTTGATGTGTATACATGGATTTTAGTAAGGCGTTTGATAAGGTTCCCCATGGTCGGCTCATGAAGAAAGTAAGGAGGTGTGGGATAGAGGGAAATTTGGCCAATTGGATCAGTAACTGGCTATCACATAGAAGGTGGTGGTGGATGGAAAATTTTCAGACTGGAGACCAGTTACCAGCGGTGGACCACGGGGATCACGGGGATCAGTGCTGGGTCCTCTGCTATTTGTGATTTTTATTAATGACTTGGAGGAGGGGACTGAAGGGTGGGTCAGTAAATTTGCTGATTGGTGGAGTAGTGGATGAGGTGGAGGGCTGTTGTAGGCTGCAAAGAGACATTGATAGGATGTAGAGCTGGGCCGAAAAGGCAGATGTAGTTTAACCCTGATAAGTGCGAGGTGGTTCATCTTGGTAGGAATAATTTGAATGCGGATTACAGAGTCAACTGCAGGGTTCTGAGGAATGTGGAGGAACAGAGAGATCTTGGGGTTCATGTTCACAGATCTCTGAAGGTTGCCACTGAAGTGGTAGAGCCATGAAGAAAGCCTATAGTGTGTTAGCGTTTATTAACAGGGGGCTTGAGTTCAAGAGCCCTGCGGTTATGCTGCAGCTGTACATGACCCTGGTGAGACCACATTAGGAGTATTGTGTGCAGTTCTGGTCACCTCACTATAGGAAGGATGTGGAAGCATTGGAAAGGGTGTAAAGGAGATTTACCAGGATGCTGCCTGGTTTGGAGGATAGGTCATATGAGGAAAGGTTGAGGGAGCTAGGGTTTTTCTCTTTGGAGGGGAGGAAGATGAGAGGCAACTTAATAGAGGTTTATAAGATGATGAGGGGGATAGGTAGAATTGACATTCGGAGACTATTTCTTTCAGCGGATGTAGCTGTTACAAGGGGGCATAACTATAAGGTTCGGGGTGGGAGATATAGAAGGGATGTCCCAGGTAGGTTCTTTACTCAGAGAGTGGTTAGGGTGTGGAATGGACTGCCTGCTGTGATATTGGAGTCGGACACTTTAGGAATTTTCAAGTGGTTATTGGATAGGCACATGGAGCACACCAGAATGACAGGGAGTGGGATAGCTTGATCTTGGTTTCGGACAATGCACATTATGGAGGGCCGAAGGGCCTGTTCTGTGCTGTACTGTTCTATGTTCTATCTCTCTCTCCCACACCTAGATCCTTTCCTCACCAAGTAATGGTTAATTTTCTGTGATCTCTATCCTATACCTGGGAGCAGTTTGGCAAGAGTGAAGAGAGTTGAGTCATTCGCCACGTAACAGGATGTGAAGAGGAGTGCCGCGTCCTTTTGGTGGAGGCTAGCCAACTCCGATTCCAGATCCACGTGGAATTTGCTGGTTCCGGAGATGTTCCGCGTCCCGCCAGCTCCTGCACCGTACTCTTGCACTGTTTCCCTGCAGACAACAGAGTGAGTCATGTTAACATGGCATGAAGAAGCTGCATTTCAATGTGGCTGTCTCATGCGCTTAACTTCTTTGCAACCAATGAAGCAGAGTCGCTGTTACAGAGCAAATGGTAAAGGCAACATCACGGCAAGATGAGCAGCTCGTTTGACATAATTGGCTGAGAGGGAGATGGTGGTGCCACAACAGGTCCACCATCCCCACCCCCACTCTTCCTGTAATCAGCTAGCTATTTTCACATTTCTGCTGTGTCAGCTGATTTTCCATGGTTTTCCAGGAGCAAGAACATAATTCTGGTAAATACTATTTGAGGCTGGAGGGGGGACACTTGAAATGAGGCTGTAGGCATAAGAACTTTAGAAGTTGGAGGTGGCCAATCACCCTCTCTAGCCTGTTCTATTCTGCTATCCAATACAACCAAGGCTGAAATTCTACCTCAAATGTACCTTCCTCTACTATTCCTGTATTCCGCAGTATCTAAAAATGTATCAATTCCTGTCTTAAACATACAAAATGACTCTGAATCCAGAGATCCATATTTCTCCTCACCCTGGTCCCCTGAATTCTGAGACTAAGACCTCCCTCACCTTGGACTTGCTAAATTTGTGTACACAACCTCTTTAAGAATGATCTATATTTCAGTCTAATTGATTCACCTTCTGAGTTATGCAATTGGTTTATGTGCTTTATATCCATTCAACCCACCAAGCCTATGTTGGTGTTGATGCTCTCCAAACCCCCTCCATCATATTTTCCATCTAGCTCTCCATCAGCTGAACTCTGAACTCCCTTCTCCGATGTTGCTTTAGTCTTCCCGGAAATAAATCTACTGTTGGCTCCATAGCTCATCTTGGCAATGAGTTTCAAATTCTCTCGGTAAAGGCTTCACAATTCCCTATTTGAATTCTTGGTGACTATTTTACACAGATAATTTCTGGTTGTGATCTATTTACAAGTGGAAAATGTGCTTTGCCATTTACTCTTTCAAAACTTTTCATTGTTTACAGACCTTTCTCTTAGATCGCCCCTCAGCCATCTTAAAGACCCTACCTCTTCATCTGATTGATATGACCCCACAGTCCTAGTCTCAATCTTGTAAATCGTTCCTCTCCAGTCTGTATCTCATAATATGGTGATCACACTTGTACGCGCATTCCAGGTGTAGTTTTAACAAATATTTGTTGTTCAAGTTTGCCAAACATTCTTTAGTTTTCAATTCTATTTCTCTGAAAATGAACCCTCATGTTCGACTACCTTTTAGTGATCATCTTGTTGATGCATGTCACTTTTCGTATCTTTGTACTCGCAGATCCCTTAGATTCTCTGCCCTATGTTTAGATTGTTATAATTTCTCTGTGTAGTGTGACCTTCTCATTTTTTCTTGCGATAATACAACAGTTCACATTTATCTGCGTTGCAAGTTATTGGCCAAGTTCACAAGTTTATTTGTTTGTTGCACTCCACAGTGTTGACTGTCCTCTGTGTAAATTCAGATATTTTCTTTTGATTCAAATGTATAAATTGTCAATGTAAATTGTGAATAATAGTGGCCCCAGCACTGAAACTGATAAAGCAGCACTTTGCACCTTCTGACACTGAATAGCTCCATGTCGCATCCCCTCCACCCACACACACACACACACACACACACACACATCACTCCCCTCCCCCAAACATCACGTTTCATATTTATCTGCGTTGCAAGTTATTTCACGATTTAGCAGGTTTGTCAGATAATTTGTTGCACTCCTCCACAGTGTTGACCATTTCCTGCAATTTGGCGTAATGTGTAAATTCAGACATTTTCTTTTGATTCCAATGTATAAATCGTGGTTTTAATTTGTGAATAACCGTGGTCCCAGCACTGATTCTGGAAAAGAACCACTTTGTACTTTCTGGCACTCTGTGAGATTCACTGTTGAAACTGCAGAGCACCCGGGGGCATAGAACATAGAACATTACAGCGCAGTACGGGCCCTTCGGCCCTCGATGTTGCGCCGACCCGTGAAACAATCTGAAGCCTATCTAACCTACACTATTCCATTTTCATCCATATGTCTATCCAGTGACCACTTAAATGCCCTTAAATTTGGCGAGTCTACTACTGTTGCAGGCAGGGCGTTCCACACCCCTACTACTACTCTCTGAGTAAAGAAACTGCCTCTGACATCTGTCCTATATCTACCACCCCTCCATTTAAAGCAATGTCCCCTCGTGTTGGTCATCACCATCCAAGGAAAAAGACTTTCACTGTCCACCCTATCTAACCCTCTGACTATCTTATGTCTCTATTAAGTCACTTCTCAGCCTTCTCCTCTCTAATGAAAACAACCTCAAGTCCCTGAGCCTTTCCTCGTAAGACCTTCCCTCCATACCAGGCAACATCCTAGTAAATCTCCTCTGAACCCTTTCCAAAGATTCCACATCCTTCCTATAATGTGGTGACCAGAACTGCACGCAGTACTCCAGGTGCGGCCGCACCAGAGTTTTGTACAGCTGCAGCATGACCTCGGAGCTCCGAAAATCAATCCACCTACTGATGAAGGCTAGCACACCATATGCCTTCTGAACAGCCCTATTAACCTGGGTGGCAACTTTCAGAGATTTATGTACCTGGATGCTGAGATCTCTCTGTTCATCTACACTACCAAGAATCTTGCCATTAGCCGAGTACTCTGCATTCCTGTTACTCCTTCGAAAGTGAACCACCTCACACTTTTCCGCATTAAACTCCATCTGCCACCTCTCAGCCCAGCTCTGCAGCTTATCTATGTCCCTCTGTAACCTATAACATCCTTCAGCACTATCCACCGACCTTTGTGTCATCTGCAAATTTACTAACCCATCCTTCTACACTGCTCTGCAGCAGAGGGCAGCAGAGCAGAGCTTCTGATTGGCTGTTCCGGGGAGATTTGCATACGTGCAGTGCGGTCAGCGTAAGTTGAAGGTGTACCTGCACAAGTGACCAAAGGAGTTTGACGGAAGGAAAGCATCCAGCAGAGGGCAGCAGAGCAGAGCTTCTGATTGGCTGTTCTGGGGAGATTTGCATACGTGCAGTGCGGTCAGCGCAAGTTGAAGGTGTACCTGCACAAGTGACCCGAGGAGTTCGACGGAAGGCAAGCATCCAGCAGAGGGCAGCAGAGCAGAGCTTCTGATTGGCTGTTCCGGGGAGATTTGCATACGTGCAGTGCGGTCAGCGTAAGTTGAAGGTGGTTTGTGAAGGGGCTGTTCTCGAGTGACAGCTTTACCCGAAACACTACTTACGTAGTGTCTCCCACCCTTCCTCCTCCTCTAACCAAAAAAAAGTTCTGTCCATTGGATTGCTAAACTAACAAGTTTTTTTTTTTAGTTTTCAGTAGTTGGGAAGTTAGTTCAGTGGGAATGGAGGCTAGGGCAGTTGAATGTTCCTCCTGCAGAATGTGGGAGGAAAGGGTCACCTCTAGTGTCCCTGCTGACTACATCTGCGTGAAGTGCACCCAACTCCAGCTCCTCGAGAACCGCGTTAGGGACCTGGAGCTGGATGAACTTCGGATCATTCGGGAGGCGGAGGAGGTTATTGAGAGGAGTTAGAGGGAGGTAGTCACACCTCGGGTAAAAGAAGAAGGTAGATGGGTTACCGTCAGGGGAGGGAGAGGGAACCGGCAGGCAGTGCAGGGATCCCCTGTGGTCGTTCCCCTCTATAACAAGTATACCGTTTTGGATACTGTTGCGGGGGACGACTTACCAGGGGTAAGCAATAGGGCACAGGTCTCTGGCACAGTCTGTCCCTGTTGCTCAGAAGGGAAGGGAGAAGAGGAACAGAGCACTTGTCATTGGGGACTCCATAGTTAGAGGAACAAACAGGAGGTTCTGTGGGAACGAACGAGACCCACGGTTGGTGTGTTGCCTCCCAGGTGCCAGGGTTCGTGATGTCTCAGATCGTGTTTTTGAGATCCTTAAGGGGGAGGGGGAGCAGCCCCAAGTCGTGGTCCACATAGGTACCAACAACATAGGTAGGAAGAGAGATGGGGATTTGAGACAGAAATTCAGGGAGCTAGGGTGGAAGCTGAGAGCTAGAACAAACAGAGTTTTTATCTCTGGGTTGTTACCCGTGCCACGTGCAAGCGAAGTGAGAAATAAGGAGAGAGAGGAGTTGAACATGTGGCTACAGGGATGGTGCAGGAGGGAGGGTTTTGGTTTCCTGGATAATTGGGGCTCATTCTGGGGCAGGTGGGACCTCTACAAACAGGATGGTCTTCACCTGAACCAGAGGGGTACCAATATCCTGGGGGGGAGATTTGCTAGTGCTCTTCGGGGGGGTTTAAACTAATTCAGCAGGGGGATGGGAACCTAAATTGTAGTCCCAGTGTACAGGATGTTGAGAGTACTGAGGTCAGGGATAGGGTTAAAAGTTCGAAAGAGGGCACCGGCAAGCAAGACGCTGGTTTGAAGTGTGTCTACTTCAACGCCAGGGGCATCCGGAATAAGGTGGGTGAGCTTGCAGCATGGGTTGGTACCTGGGATCTCGATGTTGTGGCGATTTCGGAGACATGGGTAGAGCAGGGACAGGAATGGTTGTTGCAGGTTCCAGGATTTAGATGTTTCTGTAAGAACAGAGAAGATGGTAAAAGAGGGGGGGGGGGGGGGGGGGGGGTGTGGCTTTGTTAATCAAGGAAAGTATTACTTCAGTAGAAAGGACGTTTGAGGATTCGTCTACTGAGGTAGTATGGGCCGAGGTTAGGAACAGGAGAGGAGAGGTCACCCTGTTGGGAGTTGTCTATAGACCTCCGAATAGTTCCAGAGATGTAGAGGAAAGGATTGCAAACATGATTCTCGACAGGAGCGAGAGTAACAGGGTAGTTGTTATGGGGGACTTTAACTTTCCAAATATTGACTGGAAATACTATAGTTCGAGTACTATAGATGGGTCAGTTTTTGTACAGTGTGTGCAGGAGGGTTTTCTGACACACTATGTAGACAGGCCAACAAGGGGCGAGGCCACATTGGATTTGGTACTGGGTAATGAACCCGGCCAGGTGTTAGATTTAGATGTAGGTGAGCACTTTGGTGATAGTGATCACAACTCGGTTATGTTTACTTTAGCAATGGGCAGGGATAGGTATATACCGCAAGGCAAGAATTATAGCTTGGGGAAAGGCAATTATGATGCTATTCGGCAAGATTTAGGATGTATAGGATGGGGAAGGAAACTGCAGGGGATGGGTACAATCGAAATGTGGAGCTTTTTCAAGGAACAGCTACTGCGTGTCCTTGATATGTATGTACCTGTCAGGCCGGGAGGAAGTTGTCGAGCAAGGGAACCGTGGTTTACTAAGGAAGTTGAAGCACTTGTCAAGAGGAAGAAGAAGGCTTATGTTAGGATGAAACATGAAGGCTCAGTTAGGGCACTTGAGAGTTACAAGTTAGCCAGGGAATGACCTAAAGGGAGAGTTAAGAAGAGCGAGGAGAGGACACGAAAAGTCGTTGGCGGATAGGATCAAGGAAAACCCTAAGGCTTTCTATAGGTATATCAAGAACAAAAGAATGACTAGAGTAAGATTAGGGCCAATCAAGTATAGTAGGGGAAAGTTGTGTGTGGAATCAGAGGAGATAGGGGAAGCGTTAAATGGATATTTTTCGTCAGTGTTTACACTGGAGAAAGACAATGTTGTCGAGGAGAATACTCAGGTTCAGTCGACCAGGCTAGATGGAATTGGGGTTCAAAAGGAGGAGGTGTTAGCAATTTTGGAAAATGTCAAAATAGATAAGTCCCCTGGGCCAGATGGGATTTATCCTAGGATTCTCTGGGAAGCCAGGGTGGGGATTGCAGAGCCTTTGTCCTTGATCTTTATGTCGTCTTTGTCGACAGGAATAGTGCCGGAAGACTGGAGGATAGCAAATGTTGTCCCCTTGTTCAAGAAGGGGAGTAGAGACAACCCTGGTAATTATAGACCTGTAAGCCTTACTTCGGTTGTGGGTAAAATGTTGGAAAAGGTTATAAGAGATAGGGTTTATGATCATCTTGAAAAGAACAAGTTGATTAGCGATAGTCAACACGGTTTTGTGAAGGGCAGGTCATGCCTCACAAACCTTATTGAGTTTTTTGAGAAGGTGACCAAACAGGTGGATGAGGGTAAAGCGGTTGATGTGGTGTATATGGATTTCAGTAAGGCGTTTGAAAAGGTTCCCCACGGTAGGCTATTGCAGAAAATAAGGAAGTATGGGATTGAAGGTGATTTAGCGGTTTGGATCAGTAATTGGCTAGCTGAAAGAAGACAGAGGGTGGTGGTTGATGGCAAATGTTCAACCTGGAGTTCAGTTACTAGTGGTGTACCGCAAGGATCTGTTTTGGGGCCACTGCTGTTTGTCATTTTTATAAATGACCTGGAAGAGGGTGTAGAAGGATGGGTTAGTAAATTTGCAGATGACACGAAGGTCAGTGGAGTTGTGGATAGTGCTGAAGGATGTTATAGATTACAAAGGGACATAGATAAGCTGCAGAGCTGGGCTGAGAGGTGGCAGATGGAGTTTAATTGGGAAAAGTGTGAGGTGGTTCACTTTGGAAGGCATAACAGGAATGCAGAGTACTGGGCTAATGGCAAGATTCTTGGTAGTGTAGATGAACAGAGAGATCTCGGCATCCATGTATATAAATCCCTGAAAATTGCCACCCAGGTTAATAGGGCTGTTAAGAAGGCATATGGTGTGCTAGCCTTTATCAGCAGGGGGATTGAGTTTCGGAGCCACAAGGTCATGCTGCAGCTGTATATAACTCTGGTGCGGCCGCACCTGGAGTACTGTGTGCAGTTCTGGTCACCACATTATAGGAAGGATGTGGAAGCTTTGGAAAAGGTTCAGAGGAGATTTACTAGGATGTTGCCTGGTATGGAGGGAAGGTCTTACGAGGAAAGGCTCAGGGACTTGAAGTTATTTTCGTTAGAGAGGAGAAGGCTGAGAGGTGATTTAATAGAGACATATAAGATAGTCAGAGGGTTAGATAGGGTGGACAGTGAGAGTCTTTTTCCTTGGATGGTGATGACCAACACGAGGGGACATAGCTTTAAATTGAGGGGTGGTAGATATAGGACAGATGTCAGAGGCAGTTTCTTTACTCAGAGAGTAGTAGTAGGGGTGTGGAAAGCCCTGCCTGCAACAGTAGTAGACTCGCCAACTTTAAGGGCATTTAAGTGGTCACTGGATAGACATATGAATGAAAATGGAATAGTGTAGGTCAGATAGGCTTCAGATGGTTTCACAGGTCGGCGCAACATCGAGGGCCGAAGGGCCCGTACTGCGCTGTAACGTTCTATGTTCTATGTTCTTCCAGGTCATTTATAAAAATGACAAACAGCAGTGGCCCCAAAACAGATCCTTGCGGTGCACCACTAGTAACTGAACTCCAGGATGAACATTTGCCATCAACCACCACCCTCTGTCTTCTTTCAGCTAGCCAATTACTGATCCAAACCGCTAAATCACCTTCAATCCCATACTTCCGTATTTTCTGCAATAGCCTACCGTCGGGAACCTTATCAAACGCCTTACTGAAATCCATATACACCACATCAACCGCTTTACCCTCATCCACCTGTTTGGTCACCTTCTCAAAAAACTCAATAAGGTTTGTGAGGCATGACCTACCCTTCACAAAACCGTGTTGAGTATCGCTAATCAACTTGTTCTTTTCAAGATGATTATAAACCCTATCTCTTATAACCTTTTCCAACATTTTACCCACAACCGAAGTAAGGCTCACAGGTCTATAATTACCAGGGTTGTCTCTAGTCCCCTTCTTGAACAAGGGGACAACATTTGCTATCCTCCAGTCTTCCGGCACTATTCCTGTTGACAAAGACGACATAAAGATCAAGGACAAAGGCTCTGCAATCTCCTCCCTGGCTTCCCAGAGAATCCTAGGATAAATCCCATCTGGCCCAGGGGACTTATCTATTTTTACACTTTCCAAAATTGTTAACACCTCCTCCTTGTGAACCTCAATCCAATCTAGCCTGGTCGACTGTACCTGAGTATTCTCCTCGACAACATTGTCTTTCTCCAGTGTAAACACTGACGAAAAATATCCATTTAACGCTTCCCCTATCTCCTCTGATTCCACACACAACTTTCCCCTACTATACTTGATTGGCCCTAATCTTACTCTAGTCATTCTTTTGTTCCTGATATACCTATAGAAAGCCTTCGGGTTTTCCTTGATCCTATCCGCCAATGACTTTTCGTGTCCTCTCCTCGCTCTTAACTCTCCCTTTAGGTCCTTCCTGGCTAACTTGTAACTCTCAAGTGCCCTAACGGAGCCTTCATGTCTCATCCTAACATAAGCCGCCTTCTTCCTCTTGACAAGTGCTTCAACTTCCTTAGTAAACCACGGTTCCCTTGCTCAACAACTTCCTCCCTGCCTGTCAGGTACATACTTATCAAGGACACGCAGTAGCTGTTCCTTAAAAAAGCTCCACATTTCAATTGTACCCATCCCCTGCAGTTTCCTTCCCCATCCTATACATCCCTAAATCTTGCCGAATAGCATCATAATTGCCTTTCCCCAAGCTATAATTCTTGCCTTGCGGTATATACCTATCCCTACCCATCGCTAAAGTAAACATAACCGAATTGTGATCACTATCACCAAAGTGCTCACCTACATCTAAATCTAACACCTGGCCGGGTTCATTACCCAGTACCAAATCCAACGTGGCATCGCCCCTTGTTGGCCTGTCTACATACTGTCAGAAAACCCTCCTGCACACACTGCACAAAAACTGACCCATCTATAGTACTCGAACTATAGTATTTCCAGTCAATATTTGGAAAGTTAAAGTCCCCCATAACAACTACCCTGTTACTCTCGCTCCTGTCGAGAATCATGTTTGCAATCCTTTCCTCTACATCTCTGGAACTATTCGGAGGTCTATAGACAACTCCCAACAGGGTGACCTCTCCTCTCCTGTTCCTAACCTCGGCCCATACTACCTCAGTAGACGGGTCCTCAAAAGTCCTTTCTGCCGCCGTAATACTTTCCTTGATTAACAATGCCACACCCCCCCCTCTTTTACCATCTTCTCTGTTCTTACAGAAACATCTAAATCCTGGAACCTGCAACAACCATTCCTGTCCCTGCTCTACCCATGTCTCCGAAATCGCCACAACATCGAGATCCCAGGTACCAACCCATGCTGCAAGCTCACCCACCTTATTCCGGATGCTACTGGCGTTGAAGTAGACACACTTCAAACCAGCATCTTGCTTGCCGGTGCCCTCTTTCGAACTTTTAACCCTATCCCTGACCTCGCTGCTCTCAACATCCTGTACACTGGGACTGCAATTTAGGTTCCCATCCCCCTGCTGAATTAGTTTAAATCCCCCCGAAGAGCACTAGCATATCTCTTTCCCCCCCCCCCCCCCCCCGGATATTAGTACCTCTCCGGTGCAGGTGAAGACCATCCTGTTTGTAGAGGTCCCACCTACCCCAGAATGAGCCCCAATTATCCAGGAAACCAAAACCCTCCCTCCTGCACCATCCCTGTAGCCACGTGTTCAACACCTCTCTCTCCTTATTTCTCACTTCGTTAGCACGTGGCATGGGTAACAACCCAGAGATAAAAACTCTGTTTGTTCTAGCTCTCAGCTTCCACCCTAGCTCCCTGAATTTCTGTCTCAAATCCCCATATCTCTTCCTACCTATGTCGTTGGTAACTATGTGGGCCACGACTTGGGGCTGCTCCCCCTCCCCCTTAAGGATCCCAAAAACACGATCAGAGACATCACGACCCCTGGCACCTGTGAGGCAATATACCAGCCGTGAGTCTTTTTCGTTCCCACAGAACCTCCTGTCTGTTCCTCTAACTATGGAGTCCCCAGTGACAAGTGCTCTGTTCCTCTTCTCCCCTTCTGAGCAACAGGGGCAGACTCTGTGCCAGAGACCTGTGCCCCATTGCTTACCCCTGGTAAGTCGTCCCCCCCAACAGTATCCAAAGCGGTATACTTGTTTTTGATAATTTGGCTAACTTGTAACTCACTGTTTGGTTGATTATCTTTTAACAAGCGCTTCGCATTTCTTGTTGGCAGAGCTTCCCTTTGCCACTGTCACACAGGATGCCATTGTGTCAGTTCAGTTATATACATGTTATATAAAAATAAATCCCAATGTTACTCTTTCCTGTATTCATGCTTATTTTTAAGCTAGCTGAGCAGAGACAAACCGTCCCAGCTCATTTCCCTCCCTAACACCAGGCAGCCAATTCTGGCTGAACCTTCCTTATTCACATGAATTAGGAGCAGGAGGAGACTACTCGGACCCTCAAGCCTGCTCCACCATTCAATAAGATTGTGGTTGATCTGATGGTAACTTCAACCCAAAGACGAATTGTCTGCAGAGTTTGCCATTTTCAATATAGCCAGCACTTTCTGAAATAGCCTGCTGGGGGTGTGTGGGCTACCCACTACAGCACAGGCTCACCATATTCCCCTCTTTGCAGTCCTGGGTCTGTGCAGAACTGTGCATGTGCAAATGTATGAAGACGCCAATGGATCTACTTACATGATGGCTTTCAGGACACGGGGGTGACTGCCCATCCCCAGGTAATCATTACTACACCAAACTGATACATTCTTCTTTTCGGCCAATGGCTCGTAGTACTCCGCTAATGGGTACTCCTCTGCTTTTCTGTTCACAGTTTTAAACACACGATAAGTATGGTCATTCTTCTTTTCCTCAATCTTCTGGGTGAAGAATTCATCGTAATCAAAAATGGGAAGCTCTGCCAACAAGAAATTCGAAGCACTTGTTAAAAGATAATCAACCAAAGAGTGAGGAAAATTAATTAGCAATCAACCGACCTAACCAAGCAAACTAGTGGCGGGCATCCAAATTAAGCAATAAGGTAAACTGAATTGGCCAATCAATCATACTATCCAGCCAGCTAACTAAACTCCTAAAGCAGCTAACTAAACAAACCAACTACAGTAACTACAATGAAGAAATCAAACAGCTAAGTTAACAAGCCATTAAATGCCCAACAGTATAACCTGGGATCCATAATCAAACTAACCTTGCAACCAAAATACTGGATATGGGAAATCTGGGGTGGGATTCTCCAATAATGGTACCCACTCCAGTGTCAAAACGTGGGCGAATCACTCTGGATGTTCCTGAACAAAGTCCAGAGTGATTCTACTATCTGGAGGGGCTAGCAGGGCCCCGGAGTAGTCTCGCAGCTCCGGCTGCCAATATGGGTCCCTGCACTTCCGGTCGGGGATCTCCTCAGACCGGCACCAAAAAGATAGACCCACCAAAAGATAGGCAAGCTGAGCAGAGACAAAAATCTGCAGATTAGTGGCGGATCGGTGGCCCTCAATCGATAGCCTGGCTGTCTGCGAGGCCCCCCCTCCCCCGGTGAAGGATCCCCCCTCCCCCTACCAAGCCGGACGCGGATGGAGTCTGAAGCCGGCCAGCTGCGTTCACGATGGGTGGAACCATGAGAAACCCACGCCATTGGGAACTCGGCCAGTCACATTTGGAGAATCATTGTAGGGGCTTCTGTCAATGGCCCCCGACCTGTGTAGACTGTGCGCGGGAATTGCGGAACGGTGTTGCGCCAGATTTCGGGTCTGATGCCCATTCTCCGCCCCGCGCCAATCGCAATTTCGGCACGGAGGCTCGGAGAATCCCACCCCTGAAATAAACACACAAAACTCTTGGTAAACCTGTCCAGATCTTTGTTTAACTTGCCTGACTTTACAAACTAACTTAATCTTTACAAACTGAACATGCAATTAGTGGGATGATGAAGCATTGGCAAAGCACATCAGCTCCAAATTCACAAAAGAAAAATCATGTTACAGTCAGACCTGGAATGGGAGAATAAGAGAGTTGTTTCACTCCTAACGTGTTCATAACAATGTAATTTGAGTGTGATCTAACCGATAAAATTCACAAGCCCAACACATACCCTTGGTCATATTGTCTTGGAGGAGGTGGGTAACAGTCAACTTGTCATTGCCAACTGAAGACAGACTATCTTGGAACATCTGAACCAGACCAGACGACCAGCCAGAAATGGCTGGGTACTCGGCAGACTCTGCGAAAATAACAGTTAAATTACATAATATAATAGCTGACAACAATAAATCATTTCATCTCAACTAAACCACTAGCTCTGCATACTCACATCCGCCTGTATTCATTCCAGCATTCTTACACTCTCAGATGGTTTTATCTTCTCATTTCCTCAATTGTTGCTCTGTTGTTAGTATCTTTGAATTAGCAGGTTGCAGGTTCAAGCCCACTCCAAGAGACAAGAACCTATAATCTACGGCAACACTTCTCAGTGCAAATGTCGCAACAGTCCCAGAGATCCAGAGGCTGTTCTCCCCTTTGAGTACTGACTGGTGGTGCTTTAAACTGAGGCTCACCAGGAGCGAGTTTGAGAAGGCCTTCATGAATAACCTCAACTGGTACAGGAATTGAACCAGTGCTGTTGGTGGCACTCTGCATCATGAATCAACTGCCCAGCCAGCTGAGCTAACTGATCCCTCTCAGCAATAGTTAGCAGTAGACATAGGTTGGAGACTTGGACAGAGAAATGGCAAATGGAGTTTAATCCATTATGGAGACAAATGTGAGTTAATGTATTTTGGTAGGTCTAACAAAGTGGAGAAATATACCATAAATGGTAAAACTCTAAGGAATATAGAAAGTCAGAGAGATCCGGGAGTGCAGGTCCACAGATCTTTGAAGGTGGCAACACAAGTGGACAAGGTAATCAAGAAAGCATACGGAATGCTTGCCTTCATTGGACGGGGCATCGAGTATAAAAACTGGCAAGTCATACTACAGTTGTATAGAATCTTGGTAAGGCCGCACTTGGAATATTGCGCACAGCTCTGGTAGCCACACTATGTGGAGGCTTTGGAAAGGGTGCAGAGGAGGTTTACCAGGATGTTGCCTGGTCTGGAGGGTGTTAGCTATGTGGAGAGGCTGAATAGAGTCGAACTGATTTCATTAGCAAAGGTTGAGGGGTAACCTGATGATAGGTCTATAAGATTATGAGGGGCATGGATAGAGTGGATGGGCAGACACACTTTCCCAGGGTGGAGGGGTCAGTCACCAGGGGGCATAGGTTTAAGGTCCGTGGGGCAAAGTTTTTTTTTTTTTATAAATTTAGATTAGCCAATTATTTTTTTCCAATTAAGGGGCAATTTAGCGTGGCCAATCCACCTACTTTGCACATTTTTGGGTTGTGGGGGCGAAACCCACGCAGACACGGGGAGAACGTGCAAACTCCACACGGACAGTGACCCAGAGCCGGGATCGAACCTGGGACCTCAGCGCCGTGAGGCGGTTGTGCTAACCACTAGGCCACCCGTGGGGCAAAGTTTAGAGGAGATGTGCGAGGCAGATTTTTTTACGCAGAGGGTGGTGAGTGCCTGGAATGCGTTGCCAGGGGAGGTTGTGGAAGGATACATTAACGGCATTCAAAAGGCATCTTGACAAACGCATGGATAGGATGGATTATAGAGGCACACGGCACAAGGCAGTATTAAGGGTTTTGGCAAAGGTCGGTCTCATTTAAAAAAAAAAAATTCATTTTTTCCAATTAAGGGGCAATTTAGAGTGGCCAATCCACCTACCCTGCACATCTTTGGGTTGTGGGGGCGAAACCCACGCAAACACGGGGAGAATGTGCAAACTCCACACGGACAGTGACCCAGAGCCGGGATCGAACCTGGGACCGCAGCGCCGTGAGGCAACAGGGCTAACCCACTGAGCCACCGTGCTGCCAAAGGTCGGTATCATGACCGGTACAGGCTTGGAGGGCCGAAGGGCCTCTTCCTGTGCTGTATTGTTCTTTGCTCTTTGTTCTAAACGGTGTCTTTACAAATAAAAAAATAGGATGAGAATAAAGGGATATGGTCCCTGGAAGGGTAGGGGGTTTTAGATCAGACAGGCATCATGGTCGACGCAGGTTTTGAGGGCTGTAGGGCCTGTTCCTGTGCTGTCATTTTCTTTGTTTGTTCTTTGACAATGTAGTACTGAGCGAGTGCGGAACTGTCTTTCAGATGAGACATTAAATCAAAGCCTACATCCAACATCTCAGATTGGTGGAAAAGATGCCAGAAGTTGACAAACAATTGATTTCGATCTGGTAATTCTAGCTAATTTATATTGAACCTGTATCACTAAAACAGATAATCTGATCATGAGCACATTGCGGTTAATTGCTTCTTGTTCTGCGCAAATCGCTATTAATGTTGCTGGTCCATTTGAGTTTCTTTTTTTTTAATGAACCTTTTATTGAGGTATTTCTTTGGCATTGTTACAGCAACAAGATAAACAATGTACATTAAAAAAAACATTAACATAGTGCATATACCGCCTCCCTCTCTCACAGGTCCCACCATTACTTAACCCCCTAATGTACGCCAGCCTTACCCCCCCCCCCCCCCCCCCCCTTCTGCTGACGATTAATTCTCTGCTAAAAAGTTGATGAATGGTTGCCGCCTCCGGGCGAACCCTAACAATGACCCTCCCATGGCGAACTTAATTTTCTCCAGGCAGAGGAAGCCAGCCATGTCTGAGAGCCAGATCTCCGATTTCGGGAGCTTCGAGTCCCTCCATGCTAGTAATATCCGCCTCCGGGCTAGCAGGGAAGCAAAGGCCAGAACATCTGCCTCTTTCTCCTGGATTCCCGGATCCTGCGGCACCCCAAAAATCGCCACTTCTACATTCAATGCCACCCTTGTATTTAATACCTTGGACATAGAACATAGAACAGTACAGCACAGAACAGGCCCTTAGGCCCTCAATGTTGTGCCGAGCCATGATCACCCTACTCAAACCCACGTATCCACCCTATACCCGTAACCCAACAACCCCCCCCCCTTAACCTTACTTTTATTAGGACACTACGGGCAATTTAGCATGGCCAATCCACCTAACCCGCACATCTTTGGACTGTGGGAGGAAACCGGAGCACCCGGAGGAAACCCACGCACACAGGGGGAGGACGTGCAGACTCCACACAGACAGTGAACCAGCCGGGAATCGAACCTGGGACCCTGGAGCTGTGAAGCATTTATGCTAACCACCATGCTACCCTGCAGCTACTACATGACATCGGCAAACCCCTGCCAAAATCCCCTCAGCTTTGGACATGCCCAGAACATGTGGACATGGTTCGCTGGCCCCCCACACATTTTGCACACCTGTCCTCCACCCCAAAGAATCTGGGGCCACTGTCAAGTGAGCCCAGTGAACTATCTTAAATTGGATCAGGCTGAGCCTGGCACATGTTGCGGTCGCGTTGACCCTACTCAACCACCTCCTAACCATGGCTATATTAGCTGCCCAGTAATAATTGCTGAAATTCGGCAGCACCAGCCCACTATCCACCTGACTCCACTCGAGCATTGCCCTCTTCACTCGCGGTGACGTGCCCCCCCCCCCCCACACACACACACACACACACACACACACAAAGCCCGCAATAACTTTATTGAGATGGGGAGACATTGGAAAACAAATAGGAATCTCGGGACAACGGTAATTTTTACCGTTTGAACTCTGCCCGCCAGAGACAACGGGAGCGCATCCCATCTCTGGAAATCCTCCTTCTGCTGATCCACCAACCGGGCCAAGTTTAATTTATGTAGCCTGTCCCAGTCCCTCGCCACTTGGATATTTAGGTACCTGAAACTGTCCCCTACCACTCTGAATGACAGTTCCCCCAGTCGCCTCTCCTGACCCCTCCCCTGGACCACAAACATTTCGCTCTTCCCCATATTAAGCTTGTACCCTGAAAACCAGCCGAATTCCCATAATTACTTCCAGCCCCTCCATTGGATCTGAAAAGTACAAAAGCAGGTCATCAGCATACAGCGAGACTCTGTGCTCCACCCCTCCCGGACCAGCCACTCGAGGCCCTCCGAGCAATTGCCAGCGGCTCTATTGCCAGCGCAAACAGCAGTGGGGAGAGGTGGCATCCCTGTCTTGGCCCCCCGGTGCAGTCTAAAATAGTCTGAAGGTGTCCTTTTCGTCCGCACACTTGCCATAGGAGCCTGATACAGCAACCTAGCCCAGTCAATAAAGCCCCTCCCAAATCCAAACCGCTCCACCATCTCCCATAAATAACCCCACTCAACCCGGTCAAAAGCTTTCCCCACATCCATCGCGACCACTATCTCCACCTCCCTACTCTCCGGGGGGCGTCATAATCACATTTAACAGCCGCCTTACATTGGCCACCAGCTGCCTGCCCTGAACGAACCCCATCTGATCCTCCACAATAACGTCCGGTGTACAGTCGTCAATCCTGGGGGATAACATTTTGGCCAACAGTTTGGTGTCTACGTTCAAAAGGGAAATCGGCCTGTAAAACCCACATAACTCCGGGGCCTTGTCCCGTTTCAGGATAAGCTAAATCGTGGCCTGTTCCACCGCGTGGGGGAGAACCCCTCTTTCCCTAGCCTCATTAAATACCTTCAACAGCACCGGTCCCAACATCCCGGAGAACTTTTTATGGAACTCAACTGGGTACCCATCTGGTCCTTACACGATTGCATGGCCTTCAAACCCTCCACTATCTCTTCCCACCCGATCGGGGGCCCTCAACCCTTCTACCAGCTCCCCGCCCACCTTCGGGAACGTCAGCCCCTCCAGGAAGTGCCTCATCCCCTCCGGTCTTGCAGGGGCTTCCGACTTATACAACCTGCTGTAAAAGTCCCAGAAGGCTTTACTCACCCGTGCCGAGTAAGGCCCATCCCCGTCAATAACTTTCCCTGTTTCTCTATCTGCCTCCCTCTTTCTGAGCTGCTGTGCAAGCATCCTGCAGGCCTTCTCACCGTGCTCATATATCGCCCCCCTCATCTTTCTGAGATGTCTCGGATCGTGTCTTCAGGATCCTGAAGGGGGAGGGTGAGCAGCCAGAAGTCGTGGTGCACATTGGTACCAACGATGTAGGTAGGAAAAAGGGTGTGGAGGTAATAAACAAGTTTAGGGAGTTAGGCTGGAAGTTAAAGGCCAGGACAGACAGAGTTGTCATCTCTGGTTTGTTGCCGGTGCCACGTGATAGCGAGGCTAGGAATAGGGAGAGAGTGCAGTTGAACACGTGGCTGCAGGAATGGTGTAGGAGGGAGGGCTTCAGGTATTTGGATAATTGGAGCGCATTCTGGGGAAGGTGGGACCTGTACAAGCAGTACGGGTTGCATCTGAACCAGAGGGGCACCAATATCCTGGGGGGGGGAGGTTTTCTAGTACTCTTCGGGAGGGTTTAAACTAATTTGGCAGGGGAATGGGAACCGGATCTGTAGTCCAGCAACTAAGGAAGACGATAGTCAGGACGCCAAAGCACGTAGTGATGCAGTGGGGAAGGTAACAATGACAAAGGAGAGTACTTGCAGGCAAGGAGATGGATTGAAGTGTGTACACTTTAATGCAAGAAGCATCAGGAATAAGGTGGGTGAACATAAGGCATGGATCGGTACTTGGGACTACGATGTGGTGGCCATCACGGAAACTTGGATAGAAGAAATGGTTGTTGGAGGTCCCTGGTTATAGATGTTTCAACAAGATTAGGGAGGATGGTAAAAGAGGTGGGGGGGGGGGGGGTGGCATTGTTAATTAGAGATAGTATAACCGCCGCAGAAAGGCAGTTCGAGGGGGATCTGCCTACTGAGGTAATATGGGTTGAAGTTAGAAATAGGAAAGGAGCAGTCACCTTGTTGGGAGTTTTCTATAGGCCCCCCAATAGCAGCAGAGATGTGGAGGAACAGATTGGGAAACAGATTTTGGAAAGGTGCAGAAGTCACAGAGTAGTAGTCATGGGTGACTTCAACTTCCCAAACATTGAGTGGAAACTCTTTAGATCAAATAGTTTGGATGGGGTGGTGTTTGTGCAGTGTGTCCAGGAAGCTTTTCTAACACAGTATGTAGATTGTCCGACCAGAGGGGAGGCCATATTGGATTTAGTACTTGGTAATGAACCAGGGCAGGTGATAGATTTGTTAGTGGGGGAGCATTTTAGAGGTAGTGACCACAATTCTGTGACTTTCACTTTAGTTATGGAGAGGGATAGGTGCGTGCAACAGGGCAAGGTTTATAATTGGGGGAAGGGTAAATACAATGCTGTCAGACAAGAATTGAAGTGCAGAAGTTGGGAACATAGGCTGTCAGGGAAGGACACAAGTGAAATGTGGAACTTGTTCAAGGAACAGGTACTGCGTGTCTTTGATATGTATGTCCCTGTCAGGCAGGGAAGAGATGGTCGAGTGAGGGAACCATGGTTGACAAGAGAGGTTGAATGTCTTGTTAAGAGGAAGAAGGAGACTTATGTAAGGCTGAAGAAACAAGGTTCAGACAGGGCGCTGGAGGGATACAAGATAGCCAGAAGGGAACTGAAGAAAGGGATTAGGAGAGCTAAGAGAGGGCATGAAAAATCTTTGGCGGGTAGGATCAAGGAAAACCCCAAGGCCTTTTACACATATGTGAGAAATATGAGAATGACTAGAGCGAGGGTAGGTCCGATTAAGGACAGTAGCGAGAGATTGTGTATTGAGTCTGAAGAGATAGGAGAGGTCTTGAACAAGTATTTTTCTTCAGTATTTACAAACGAGAGGGGCCATATTGTTGGAGAGGACAGCGTGAAGCCGACTGATAAGCTTGAGGAGATACTTGTCAGGAAGGAAGATGTGTTGCGCGTTTTGAAAAACTTGAGGATAGACAAGTCCCCCGGGCATGACGGGATATATCCAAGGATTCTATGGGAAGCAAGAAATGAAATTGCAGAGCCGTTGGCAATGATCTTTTCGTCCTCGCTGTCAACAGGGGTGGTACCAGAGGATTGGAGAGTGGCGAATGTCGTGCCCCTGTTCAAAAAAGGGAATAGGGATAACCCTGGGAATTACAGGCCAGTTAGTCTTACTTCGGTGGTAGGCAAAGTAATGGAAAGGGTACTGAGGGATAGGATTTCTGAGCATCTGGAAAGACACTGCTTGATTAGGATAGTCAGCACGGATTTGTAAGGGGTAGGTCTTGCTTTACAAGTCTTATTGACTTCTTTGAGGAGGTGACCAAGCATGTGGATGAAGGTAAAGCAGTGGATGTAGTGTACATGGATTTTAGTAAGGCATTTGATAAGGTTCCCCATGGTAGGCTTATGCAGAAAGTAAGGAGGCATGGGATAGTGGGAAATTTGGCCAGTTGGATAACAAACTGGCTAACCGATAGAAGACAGAGAGTGGTGGTGGATGGCAAATATTCAGCCTGGAGCCCAGTTATCAGTGGTGTACCGCAGGGATCAGTTCTGGGTCCTCTGCTGTTTGTGATTTTCATTAACGACTTGGATGAGGGAGTTGAAGTGTGGGTCAGTAAATTTGCAGATGATACGAAGATTGGTGGAGTTGTGGGTAGTGAGGAGGGCTGTTGTCGGCTTCAAAGAGACATAGATAGAATGCAGAGCTGGGCTGAGAAGTGGCAGATGGAGTTTAACCCTGACAAGTGTGAGGTTGTCCATTTTGGAAGGACAAATATGAATGCGGAATCCAGGGTTAATGGTAGGGTTCTTGGCAATGTGGAGGAGCAGAGAGATCTTGGGGTCTATGTTCATAGATCTTTGAAAGTTGCCACTCAAGTGGATAGAGCTGTGAAGAAGGCCGATGGTGTGCTAGCGTTCATTAGCAGAGGGATTGAATTTAAGAGCCGTGAGGTGATGATGCAGCTGTACAAAACCTTGGTCAGGCCACATTTGGAGTACTGTGTGCAGTTCTGGTCACCTCATTTTAGGAAGGATGTGGAAGCTTTGGAAAAGGTGCAAAGGAGATTTACCAGGATGTTGCCTGGAATGGAGAGTAGGTCATACGAGGAAAGGTTGAGGGTGCTAGGCCTTTTCTCATTAGAACAGAGAAGGATGAGGGGCGACTTGATAGAGGTTTATAAGATGATTAGGGGAATAGATAGAGTAGACAGTCAGAGACTTTTTCCCCGGGTGGAACACACCATTACAAGGGGACATAAATTTAAGATAAATGGTGGAAGATATAGAGGGGATGTCAGAGGTAGGTTCTTTACCCAGAGTAGTGGGGGCATGGAATGCACTGCCTGTGGAAGTAGTTGAGTCGGAAAAGTTAGGGACCTTCAAGCGGCTATTGGATAGGTACATGGATTAGGGTAGAATAATGGAGTGTAGGTTAACTTCTTAAGGGCAGCACGGTAGCATTGTGGATAGCACAATTGCTTCACAGCTCCAGGGTTCCAAGTTCGATTTCGACTTGGGTCGCTGTCTGTGTGGAGTCTGCACATCCTCCCCGTGTGTGCGTGGGTTTCCTCCGGGTACTCCGGTTTCCTTCCACAGTCCAAAGATGTGCAGGTTGGGTGGATTGGCCATGAAAAATTGTCCAAAATTCTATGATTAAGCTAGGACAAAAGTTCGGCGCAACATTGTGGGCCGAAGGGCCTGTTCTGTGCTGTATTTCTCTATCTATCTATCCACTGCCTCCCTGTGGTTAACAAGCCAAATTCTGCCTGTCGCCTCCGATGTTCCCTTAAAAGTCCTGCCTCTGGAGTCTCTGCATACCTCCTGTCAACTTGTAGAATCTCTTTTACCAGTCGGTCCGTCTCTGCCCAATCCATCCTGTCCCTGTGAGTACGGATCAAAATAAGCTCTCCTCTCACCACTGCCTTCAGCGCTTCCCAGACTACCGCTGCTGAGACCTCCCCCGTATCATTCACCTGCAGGTAGTTCAACATGCAATTCCTCAGCCTCTCGCACACCGCTTCGTCTGCCAATCGCCCTACATCTACCTCCATTGTGGGCGCTGCTTTCTATCCATACTAACCTGCAGGTCAACCCAGTGTGGACAGTAAGAAGTCTTACAACACCAGGTTAAAGTCCAACATGTTTGTTTTTGAATCTGTTAGTGCATGTTTTCAGACTTTTGTATCTTTTGTCCGATGGAAGAGGGAATAACCTGGGTGGGAGGGGGTCTTTGATTACGCTGCCCACTTTCCCAAGGCTGTGGGTGGTGCAGACCCATCCAATGGATGGGAGCCGGGTTTGTGTGATGGACTGAGTTGTGTCCAGGACTCTCTGTAGTTTTTTCCGTTCTTGGGCCGAGCATTTGCCGTACTAAGCTGTGATGCAGCCAGATAGGATGCTTTCTATGGTGCACCTGTAAAAATTGTAAAGAACCACTTCCAGTAGCGGCAATGACCAGCTGAGCCGCACGTTCGGAGGCTCCCGAAAAAAAACGGACTTCGGGGCTTTTTTAAAGGCCCCCAACGGAGCTTAAGAGGCAAATCCCGACGGGGGTAGAGGCCAGGAGTTTCCCCAGAGGTCCCATGGTGCAGACCAGGAGCGGAGCAGGGAGAGAATCGGAAGGAAAAACTTCTGAAAAAAATCGGGACCCGCAGGACGAAATGGCGGCCGGCGAAAGTTTTGAAGAACTGAAGAAGTGGGTCCAGACGACTCTGCTGAGCCTCTTCCAGGAGCTGAAAGTGGAGTCCATCAAGGTAACCAACAGGGAACTGATGGAGACCCAGACAGCCCAGGGGGCTGCGATCCGGGAGCTGCAGCAGCAAGCCGCCGAGAGGGAGGACGAGGTCGTGGCCGTGGTGGGGAAGGTGGAGGTACACGAGGCGCTCCATAAAAGATGGCAGGAGCGGTTCGAGGAGTTGGACAACCAGTCGAGGAGGAAGAATTTACGGATCCTGGGCCTCACGGAGGGGCTGGAGGGGTCGGACCTAGCGGCCTATGTGGTGATGATGCTGAACACGCTGATGGGGGCTGGGTCCTTCCAGGGGCCCCTGGAGTTGGAGGAGGCCCACAGAATTCTGGCTAAGAGGCCCAAGCCGAACGAGCCGCTGCGGGCGGTGTTGGTAAGGTTCCACCGGTTTGTGGATCGTGAGTGTGTGCTCCGGTGGGCCAAGAAGGAGCGGAGCAGCAAATGGGAGAACACGGAGGTGCGGATCTTCCAGGACTGGAGTGCAGAGGTGGCGAGGCGGAGGGCCGGGTTTAACCGGACGAAGGCGGTGCTCCACAGACGGAAGGTAAAGTTTGGAATGCTGCAGCCGGCGTGTCTGTGGGTCACCTACCAGGATCGGCACCACTATTTTGAGTCCCCGGAGGAGGCGTGGGCCTTCGTGCAAGCCGAGAAACTGGACACAAACTGAGGGTCCCCCGGATGGGGGATGCTGTGGAATACTGTATTTATTTATACTGTATGTGTATCTGCGGGGTTTAGGGTATGATGTGGGGTGGCCGTAGGGTGGGTGGGGTGATGCCGTACGGGTGTTTTCTTTATGGGTTTTCTAGCAGGAGTTGGGTGGACGGGTTTGGACTGAGGGGTAAACGGGGTGTTTGGGGAGCTGGTGGGGGGGACTGACAATGGGAGTGGCCCTGGAGGAGGCGGGGCCCGGCAGGGCGAAAGCGCGGGCTTTCTGCAGGGTCCCAGCCCTGGGAGAGGGAGGGGCGGGGTTTTCTTTTCCCGCGCAGGAGCGGGGGAGGGTGGACTGGTTGATGGGCACTATGGGGGAGGGGCAGTCCCACGTTGGGAGGAGCCGAAAGTAGGGCGGGAGCCGCCGGGGTCAGCACAAGATAGCTGGCTCACGGGAGTGCTGTGGGGGAGGGGCGCGGCTAGGAGGGGTCCTAGCCTGGGGAGGGGGGGAGGGTTACCGGGTTGCTGCTGAAACGGTCAGGAAGGAGCTGGAGGACGCAGGGAGTGCTGGAGGGGGGGAGGTGCCGCTGTGGGACACTGGCAGAGCGTGGGACGCTGGCCGGGGGTGGGCAAGGGATGGGGTATGGCTAATCGGCAGGGGAAGGGGGCAGGGAGCCCTCGGATCCGGCTGATAACCTGGAATGTGAGGGGGCTGAATGGGCCGGTCAAAAAGGCCCGAGTAGTTGCGCACCTGAAGGGACTGAAGGCGGATGTGGCCATGCTCCAGGAGACACACCTGAGAGTGGTGGACCAGGTCCGGCTGAGAAAGGGGTGGGTGGGCCAGGTATTCCACTCAGTGCTGGACGAGAAGAGTAAAGGGGTGGCGATCCTGGTGGGGAAGAAGGTGTCGTTTGAGGCGTTGAAGGTGGTGGCTGACAGTGGCGGGAGGTACGTGATGGTGAGTGGCAAGCTGCAGGGGGAGCGGGTAGTGTTGGTGAATGTTTATGCCCCAAATTGGGACGATGCGGGGTTCATGCGGCGTATGCTGGGCCGCATTCCGGACCTGGAGGTGGGGGGCCTGATCATGGGGGGAGACTTTAACACTGTGCTGGATCCCCATTGGATCGATCCAAGTTCCGGACGGGTAGGAGGTCGGCGGCGGCTAAGGTGCTGAGGGGATTTATGGACCAGATGGGGGGGTGGACCCTTGGAGGTTTGAGAGGCCAAGGGCCAGGGAATACCCATTTTTCTCGCATGTACATAAGGCCTACTCGAGGATTGACTTTTTTGTCCTGAGCAGGGGGCTGGTGCCGAGGGTGGAGGAAGTGGAATACTCCGCCATTGCCATTTCGGACCATGCCCCGCACTGGATGGACCTCGGGCTGGGGGAAGAGAGGGACCAACGTCCGCTCTGGCGCATGGAGGTGGGGCTGCTGGCAGAGGACGAGGTGGCCGGGTGGGTCCGGGGGTGTATTGAGATACCTCGAGGCCAATGATAATGGGGAGGTTCGGGTGGGGACGGTCTGGGAGGCATTGACGGCGGTGATGAGGGGGGAATTGATCTCCATCCGAGCCCATAGGGAGAGGGGGGAGCAGAGGGAAAGGGAAAGACTGATAGGGGAGATGGTGCAGGTGGATAGGAGATATGCGGAGGCCCCGGAGGAGGGATTGCTGGGGGAGAGGCGTAGCCTACAGGCCAGATTTGACCTACTGACGACCAGAAAGGCGGAAGCCCAGTGGAGGAAAGCACAGGGGGCCGTGTATGAACATGGGGAGAAGGCGAGCAGGATGCTGGCGCACCAGCTCCGGAAGCGAGACGCGGCCAGGGAGATTGGGGGAGTGAGGGATAGCGCTGGGAAGGTGGTGCGGAGGGGGGTAGAGGTCAATGGGGTCTTCAGGGACTTTTATGGGGAACTGTACCGCTCTGGCCCCCGGTGGAGGAGGGGGGAATGGGGCGCTTCCTGGACAGGTTGCGTTTCCCGAGGGTGGAAGAGGAGCGGGTGGAGGGACTAGGGGCACCGATTGAGTTGGAGGAGGTTGTCAAAGGGATAGGGAGCATGCAGTCGGGGAAGGCGCCGGTGCCGGACGGGTTTCCGGCGGAATTTTATAAAAAGTATTTGGACCTGTTGGGTCCCCTGTTGGTTCGGACCTTTAACGAGGCATGGGAGGGGGGGGGCTTTGCCCCCAATTATGTCGCGGGCTCTGATTTCCTTGATCCTGAAGCGGGACAAGGACCCTCTGCAGTGTGGATCATATAGGCCGATTTCGTTGCTGAACGCCGATGCCAAGCTGCTGGCAAAGATCCTGGCCACTAGAATAGAGGATTGTGTGCCGGGGGTCATACATGAGGACCAGACGGGGTTTGTGAAGGAAAAGCAGCTGAACACAAATGTGCGAAGACTCCTCAATGTCATTATGATGCCGGCGGTGGAAGGGGAGGCGGAGATAGTGGTGGCGTTGGACGCGGAGAAGGCCTTCGATAGGGTGGAGTGGGAGTACTTGTGGGAGGTGTTGGAGAGGTTGGGTTTGGGGAGGGGTTTATTCGGTGGGTGAGGCTGCTCTACGAGGCCCCGATGGCAAGTGTAGCCACGAATAGGAGGAGGTCGGAGTACTTTTGGCTGCATCGGGGGACGAGACAGGGGTGCCCCCTGTCCCCCTTGCTCTTCGCGTTGGCAATTGAGCCCCTGGCCATGGCATTGAGGGAGTCAGGGAACTGGAGGGGCATGATGCGTGGTGGGGAGGAGCATTGAGTGTCACTGTACGCGGACGACCTGCTGCTGTATGTGGCGGACCCGGTGGGGGGGATGCCGGAGGTGATGAGGATCCTTGGGGAATTTGGGGGTTTCTCGGGGTATAAGCTGAACCTGGACAAGAGCGAGGTGTTTGTGGTGCATCCGGGGGATCAAGAGGAGGGGATTGGTAGGCTCCCACTGAAGCAGGTAGGGAAGAGCTTCAGGTACCTAGGGGCCCAGGTGGCTGGGAGTTGGGGGGCCCTGCACAAGCTCAACCTCACAAGGTTGGTGGAGCAGGTGGAGGAGGAGTTTAAGAGCTGGGATATGTTACCGCTGTCACTGGCGGGGAGGATGCAGTCCGTTAAGATGACGGTGCTCCCGAGGTTTTTGTTCTTGTTCCAGTGCCTCCCCATCTTTATCCCAAAGGCCTTTTTCAGGAGGGTCAACAGCAATATCATGGGTTTTGTGTGAGCGCATGGGACTCCAAGGGTTCGAAGAGTGTTCCTGGAACGAGGCAGGGATGGGGGGGGGGCTGGCGTTGCCCAACCTCTGTGGGTACTACTGGGCGGCCAATGCAGCGATGGTGCGTAAGTGGGTAATGGACGAGGAGGGGGCAGCGTGGAAGAGGATGGAGGCGGCGTCTTGTGTGGGCACGAGCCTGGAAGCGCTAGTAACGGCGCCGTTGACGCTCCCTCCAACGAGGTATACCACGAGCCCGGTGGTGGCGGCTACCCTCAAAATTTGGGGGCAATGGAGACGGCACAGGGGAGAAATGGGGGGCTTGATGGAGGCCCCGATATGGGGGAACCATCGGTTCGTCCCAGGGAGCATTGATGCCGGATTTCTGGGCTGGCACAGGGCAGGGGTTAGGCGGTTGAGGAACCTGTTTGTGGAGGGGAGGTTCGCGAGCTTGGGGGAGTTAGAGGGGAAGTTTGGGCTCCCTCGGGGAACATGTTTAGGTACATCCAGGTGAGGGCGTTTGCCAGGCAGCAGGTGGAGGGGTTCCCCTTGCTGCCCCCACGTGAGGTGCGGGATAGGGTGCTCTCGGGGGTGTGGGTCGGAGGAGGGAGGATCTCGGACATATATCGGGTAATGCAGGAGGTAGACGAGGCCTCGGTGGAGGAACTGAAGGGGAAGAGGGAAGAGGAGCTGGGGGAGGAGATTGAGGAGGGGACTTCGTCGTAATTGATAGTGCTTCACATGGAATAATTTGAAGAGGACTCGGGTAACTCGCCCTGGCAAATAAATCTGAATATCTAATCATGATCATATTTATGAAGTCTTGCTGTGCGTAAATCAGCTGCCACTCTTTCCTCCCCCCACCTCACTGAAATATATTATATTTTCAGAACATTCATCAACTGTGAAGTGCTTTAGGGCACCGTGAAGTTGCACGAGTGCAATAATTAATTTTGAACCCTCTGATTCCCACTTTCATCGGCTACCACCGCCACTCTCACCTTGCTGAGGACTCATATATGCCACATCCTCTTGCACCGACAAACTTGCTTTGAGAATGACTGTGCTGATACCCTTTTTCATCTCAGATTCCACAAAAGGGCAGTCGGCATTAAAGTTCGCAGTAATGGGTGCAGCAGCCTGGCTGAAAGGTTGAACCATTGCTGTAATCGGGGAAAGCCATGCTGAGATCAAGGCAGCTGGACCTGAAAGACAAACACAAATGGACAGCCAGGGACTGTATGCATGTTGAACAGGGACAGGGCAAGACTCTTACTTCATATTTCATCGCAGCTTTAGAGCACAGAGTTTATCAGCATTGTCTGATTTTACAGAACACAATATTGAACACAATCATTGCTGGTTCACGCAGCACAACTTTTAAGTTGTAGCGCTGTGAAAAGGTAATAGAAGCTACCTACAGTTAGTGCAAAATGAGAATTCTTTGTTGTACTCCACAATAAAAAGTGGTGAATTGCACAATGAAAAAGGGATATTACTCCGTATCTAACCCCATGCTGTACCAGTCCTTGGAGTCCTTGATGAAGACAGTGTAGTTTTCAAAGTTTTCAAGTGTGACCTGCAGTTGAGTAGTGGGTGGGTGTCGGGTGAATCTTGGAGTGATCGATCATGGCATTCCCACTGGACTAGTTCCGATCGCAACAGAAGCGCTGGATTTGGATTTGTTTATTGTCACATGTACCAAGGTATAGTGAAAAGTGTTGCTTTGCGTACAACCCAGACAGATCATTCCATACATGAAAAAAAGAACATAGGGCAAATATAAATATACTATGGAACTAAATAGACACAGGCATCGGGTGAAGAATACAGGAGTGTAGTACTGTACTACTCAGTGGATAAGATGTGTGAAGAGATCAAATCTGCTCATTTCATCTCCACCTCGGCACCATTGATGCAGACAGGTGTGTGTACAATACTTTGCTTCCTGAAGTCAATGACCAGCTCTTTAATTTTTCTGATATTGAGGGAGAGATTATTGTCATTACACTGCTCCACTATGTTGTCTAACTACCTCCTGTATTCTGCAGTATCATTGTTCAAGATCAGATCCACTACAGTCGTCTCCTCAGCAAACTTGTAGATGGAGTTGGAGCCAAATGTTGCCACACAGTCCAGTGTATATTGGGAGTGTGGTAGGGGACTAAGTATGCAGCCTTGCAGGACCCCGGTATTGAGGACTATCGTGGAGGAGGTGTTGTTTATTATGACTGATTGTGGTCTATGGGTCAGAAAGTGTGCAATTGCAGAGTGAGGAGCCAAGCCCTAGGTTTTCGAGCTTTGATATGAGCTTGGCTGGGATTATAGTGTTGAAGGCTAAACTGTAGTCAATGAATGTAGTCTGACGTAGGAGTCCTTGTTGTTGAGATGCTCCAGGAATGAGTGTAGGGCCAGGGAGTTGCCGTCTGCTGTGGACCGGTTGTGGCGGTTTGCGAATTGCAATGGATCTAGGCATTCTGGGAGTCTGGAGTTGATGTGCATCATGACCAACCTCTCGAAGCATTTCATAATGATCGATGTCAAGGCCACCGGATGATAGTCATTGAAGCACGTTGCCTGGTTCTTTTTTGACACTGGTCTTCTTGAAGCAGGTGAGAAGCTCGAAACGGAGTAGGGAGAGGTAAAAGGTCCGCGTACACATCTGCCAGGACCTGAATGCACGACCAGGCACCCCATCAGGACCCGTCGCTTCACTCGAGGGTTCACTTTCAAGAAGGCTGATATAACTCTGGAAGCTGTGAAGATATGTATGGGTGTGCCGGATGTTGCTGGGCCAATTGCCAACGTTTAATGGTTTCCTGTTCGAACCGAAAAATGGCGTGCAGTCTTCTGATCATAAGCAGCAGCAGTTAGCAGGTCACACGTCCTGCACATGCATTTGATATCAAGACCCAAATGTACATGCTTTTGGCGCTAAATCATAGAAGAGAGCTTCATCTATTTTCCAGCTGCTAACAAGCGAGGCAAGAGAACTGTGAAGATGGATTGTTTTCTTTCAAGTAAGAGACGGCCATAGACACGCATAGGCCGTGTACCGACTGTCCAGGATCTCGCATCTGAATCTGCTGAGTCACAACTGAGAGAGCTGTTCAGGAGAGCCCACGACAGGACAGAGCAGTGCTAGTGTTAGCTGTGTCCAGAGCTCCCGGGCTTCTGGTGAACAGCCGAGGAATAAGAAGCCTAACCGGGAACAAAGCAGTATAAAGATCATTTATTGAAGTATGGGTTTGTCAATGCAAATAAGGATGCAAAGCCCATGTGTGTTTTATGCAGGGAAGTTCTGACAAATGAGAGGAGAAGTTACGGATTTTGAAAGAGAAGTGTTCGGTGAAAGCTTCATTTAGAGGTTGAGACGCCAGATTCTGTTATTAACTTACAGCTGACTCCAAATGAAAAGACTAAACTGCCGTACGACTTGTGACAGCACATTAAAACATGCCAAATATCTATAAGGCTGTCAGCATTCTGGAGTAGCATCTCCAAAGATTATCCAGTGCTGAGTAAACAAGTATTTTGTTGCTTTGCACTTCACTATGGCCTACATATGCGAGGTTGGATTTTCCATTATCACAAAACTGATGTCAGCACAAAGGAACTGGCTGAAGTCTGCATCTGTTATTGCCCTCCTCATGTGAACCTGATTGGAGTGAGATCATGAGGACCAGGCTGGTTCCCCTTTTGCATTAAAGGTGTCGCAAAGGTCAGCTGGCATGGGTCGCAGATGTCGGCCAGTTGGCAAAAGTGAGTCCTGGGAAAAAAAGTTTAAAAATCAGTTTGTAGTCTGTATCTAATCCCGTGCTGTATCTTCCTCAGAGTGTTTAATGGGAGCCGTGTGTTGGGAGCTTTGCTCTGTATCTAACCCCATGCTGTACCAGTCCTGGGAGTGTTTGATGGGGACAATGTAGAGAGAGCTTTGTATCTAACCCCATTCTGTACCTGTCCTGGGAGTGTTTGTGGTTTAATCAATCTGCAGAAATCAATTAGATTAAGAATTGGCAAGAAATAGATCACCATATTATATACACCCAGTACAGTAGCCAGATGGTCCTTTGCACCCAACTTACCAGATGGACCTTTCTTCTTCACCCACTGCAAGTTGATGCCACTGGTTACCAGACTGCGGGAAATCACGGGGCAGCGCTGAGCATAGATGGCCAGCGAAGGACCTGCTTTCTGAATGAAGATATGAGGGACTCGCAACAGAAATGGACAGCTGTGCATAAAGATTCCCATTTTCCTTTCCTCTGCAAAAGAAAACAGTATATTTGGAACCTTTCTTAACCTCATACATTCCTTTTGTCTTCAGTCCTCGACATCTTTGTCAATGTCCACATATCGCTGCCCCCCCCATTCCAGCCCGATATAGCCCCCTCCCTGCCTGCAGTATAAATCTGACCCCACTTCCACTCCCCCTAGCTTCGGCAATGAGTCATCAAAGCTCGAAATGGTAACTCCCTTTTCTCTCCACAGATGCTGTTAGTCCTGCTGAGATTGTCCAGTATTTTGTATTTTTGTTTCAGATTCCAGCATCTGCAGTAATTTGCTTTTATATTTGGAACAATCTCTTTGCTCAAAAACCCACTTGAAAGAGGCTGGCTGCAGGAATCCAAGGGGTGAGAGTGAGCGGCAGGATGTAGGAATCCAAAGAGAGAGAGAGGCCGGTGTAGGAATTCACTGTGTGTGAGAGGGAGAGAGAGAGAGGCCCGGTTTTGGAACCCAAAGAGAGTGAGATAGAAAGAAACCGGGTGCAGGCATCCAGGCAGAGAGAGAGAGGCCGGGTGTAGGAATCCAAGGGGAGAGAGAGAGAGAGGCTGGGTACAGGAATCCAGGGAGTGAGGTCTGGTGCAAGAACCCAAAGAGAGTGAGATAGAAAGAAACCCGGTGCAGGAATCCAGAGAGAGAGAGGGGGAGAGGCCGGGTATAGGAAGCCGTGGAGAGAAAGAGAAAGAAACCGGATGCAGGAATCCAGGCAGAGAGAGAGAGACCGGGTGTAGGAAACCAAGGGGAGAGAGAGAGGCTGGGTACAGGAATCCAGGGCGAGAGGTCTGGTGTAGGAATCAAGGGAGAGAGGCCTGATGTAAGAATCCAGGGAGTGATAGAGAGAAGAAGGGTACAGGAATTCAGGGAGATAGGACGTGTAGGAATCCAGGGCGAGAGGCCTGGTGTAAGAATCCAGGGTGATAGGCCTGGTGTGGGAATCCAGGAACAGAGAGAGAGAGAGGCCAGGTGTAGAAATTCAGGGAGAGAGAGAGAGGTCTGATGCAGGAATCCAGGGAGCGAGGCCTGGTGTAAGAATCCAGGGCGAGAGGCCTGATGCAGGAATCCAGGGAGCGAGGCCTGGTGTAAGAATCCAGGGCGAGAGGCCTGATGCAGGAATCCAGGGAGCGAGGCCTGGTGTAAGAATCCAGGGCGAGAGGCCTGGTGTAAGAATCCAGGGCGAGAGGCCTGGTGTAGAAATCTAGGGAGAGAGGCCTGGTGTAGGAATCCAGGGAGAGAGGCCTGGTGTAGGAATCCAGGGCGAGAGGCCTGGTGTAAGAATCCAGGGCGAGAGGCCTGGTGTAGGAATCCAGGGCGAGAGGCCTGGTGTGAGAATCCAGGGACAGAGAGAGAGAGAGAGGCCAGGTGGAGAAATCCAGGGAGAGAGAGAGGTCTGGTGTAGGAAACCAGGGAGAGAGAGAGAGGTCTGGTGTAGGAATCCAAGGCGAAAGGCCTAGTGTAGGAATCCAGGGAGAGAGGCCTGGTGTAGGAATTGAGGGAGAGAGGCCAAGTGTAAGAATCCAGGGACAGAGAGAGAGAGAGAAGCCTGGTGGAGAAATCCAGGGAGAGAGAGGTCTGGTGTAGGAATCCAGGGGGAGAGAGAGAGAGAGAGAGAGAGAGGCTGGGTGTAGAAATCCAGGGAGAGAGGCCTGCTGTAAGAATCCAGGGTGAGAGGCCTCTTGTGGGAATCCAGGGACAAAGAGAGAGAGAGAGACCAGGTGTAGAAATCCAGGGAGAGAGAGAGAGAGCGGCCGGGTGTAGAAATCCAGAGAGGGAGAGAGAGAGAGGTCTGGTGTAGGAATCCAGGGATCGAGATAGAGGCCGTGTGTAGAAATCGAGGGTGAGAGAGAGGCTGGGTGTAGAAATCCAGGGCGGGCGGCCTGTCTAAGAATCCAGGGTGAGAGGCCTGGTGTAAGAATCCAGGGCGAGCGGACTGATGTAAGAATCCAGGGCGAGAGACCTGGTGTAGGAATCCAGGGCGAGAGGCCTGGTGTAAGAATCCAGGGAGGGCGAAGGAGAGAGGCTGGGTGTAGAAATCCAGGGGGCGAAAAAGAGAGAGAGAGAGAGAGAGAGAGAGAGGCCTGGTGGAGGAATCCAGGGAGCGAGAGAGAGGCCAGATGTAGAAATCCAGGGAGCGAGAGGGAGAGGCCGGGTGTAGAAATCCAGGGAGATAGACCAGGTGTAGGAATCCAGAGAGAGAGAGAGGGACAGAGGCCAGGTGCAGGAATCCAGGGAGGGAGAGGGAGGGAGGCCGGGTGCAGAAACCCAGGGAGGGAGAGGGAGGGAAGCTGGGTGTAGGAATCCAGGGGAGAGAGATAGAGGCCATCTGTCAGAAATCCAGGACGAAATAACATGGACTAAATAGAAAAGGATGAGGAAAGGCAAATAACAAAGATTTGCCTAACTCCAGTTAATTTAACTGCAGTTAAGCCCATTTCCCTTAATGAATCTCTGTAGTTTGTCATATTCTCAAATTCCTGTAATACAATGCTGCGAATGCTGGAAATTTGAAATAAAAACTGCAAATGCTGGAAAATCTCAGCAGGCCTGTTCACCTTTGGAAAGAGAAGCCGATATAAGTGCTGTAGCGAGCAGGAATTGCCACAAGCTACCTGCCGCTTGGCCTAGCGAGGCTGGCAACGCTATTCAACGTTAATTCGTCGACTTAAGAAGGCCTCACGGGCATCTCACTGCAAATAAAGGCTCACCAGCTGATTTGCTGCCACCGTGCTCGCCCCCCCCGCTAACCAGGTCGAGCAGCACGTAAAGCACCACTTGCTCAGCCAACCCCAGGCAGCTCGCAACAACGGCACCGAGGAGATCAGCTCCAAGATTCGGGGGCGCTGACCTGGGGAGGGTGCTAGACGCAATGGAGGCCAGGAGGAATGCTCTATTCTCCTGAGGTTCCAGAAGGGTTAGCCATAGGGTAGCCAGTAGTGCCTGGGACGGGATGGCGGCAGCAGTGAGCTCAGGGAGCGTGACCAGAAGGACTGGCCTCCAGTACAGAAAGAAGTTCGATAACCTAAACCGGGCAGCAGGAGTGAATAGACAGCAACACCAACCCCCCCCCCCCCCCCCCCCCCCGAGACCTTTCCACCCCACAGGAGCGACTACCCCCCTCCCCTTCAATACCCCAACCCTTCTTCCACCCCTTCCCCCTTCAGTCCCACCCGAATCCCTCCTTCGCCCCCTCCCCACCACTGTGATCACACGTGTGTCTCCTCAGGGAAAGTTCTCCCACAATCGCCGTGAGAGGCCACTGTTGGTGGCGCGCCAGACATAAGAATCCTCACCACCTTCGAGGAGTGTGCCCTGGAGGTGACCAGTGTGGCCGAGGACAGGGCAGTCACCAACGTGAAGGCTGGCGGATGCCGCAGAGGTGAAGAACCACTGGGTCTCACCCAAAGGACCTGCCAAATGTGAGTTATTGCCTTACTGACCTAAGCAACACTCCCACTGTCCGCATGTCCATTCTCCTGCAGGTGCTGCAGCCAACAGCGCCGGCCCACCCCAGGTGACACCCTCACCAGCCACCCAGGATACCACCTTGGAGGAGAGCTCTGAGGAAGACTCCGTAATAGTCACAGCCCAGCTGTCATCCCCACCCTCCACCAGCGCAGAGACACATACCTCGGTGGGAAATGTTAGTGGTCAGGATTCTGGGGCGCAACCTGGTGTGCACCACACTGCAGCTGATGTACATCAGGTGGAGGCAGGAAGTCACGGGTAAGTCAGCAGCCGGAGGTCTGCTGGATCTCAGGACCCAGTTGGGTCCTAGCATGATGCTGAGCCTGTGGAACAAGGTGACCTGGAGCAGATGGAGACGTTAGAGAGCGGTTGGGAGGGAAATGTCAATGACACCCCAGCAGGTCCATAGCCGCTAGGAGGAATCCCAGAGGCAATGGGTGCAGGAGATGTCACCGGCAACGTGTGGCACTGAGGCCAACACTGCTAGGGTGGTGACTGCTTTGGGAGCATGGTGCATTATGTAGGCACCATTAGTGAAGGTGTCCAAGGCAGCACCCTGTTGGTGACGGCCGTGGCTGAGGGTCTCGTCAGAATCACCGCCTCACTGGCGGACGTCACCCAGTACCAGGCTGACCTCGATAAGGTTCTGCAGGGCATGTCCCACACTCAGTGGCTGCAGTGCTTGTCCCAGTAGTAGGTGGGCATTGTTGAGGCGCTGCAGAGCATATCCCAGTCACTGAGGAGATTCACCGAGGGTGTCAACGTGATGGTGCGGACCATGGGGAACCAGGGCAGGTGCCAAACAGTTTGCGATGCAACTGGCCTGCTCCCACAGGCAAAATAAGGATCTCGCCGTAGCGTGGTGATGAACCAGTTATCACACTTAAGCCCCATTTCCATACACTTAACAAGAGCCACCCCACATCACCGGACTCTCGAATTCAGCGGCCTCCCCAGCGAGTCGTCACACTGGCGCCAATTAGCAACCCTTTCGAAACACGTGAACCTGGCGGAAGGGCTTCTATGAGGAGCTGAGGAGGGGAGTAGCCAGCTTTATTCACAGGCAAAGAGCCCGGGGGTGCTGGGCTTGCTGCCCCAGTGCTTGGTGGGGGTGGGCCACCATGGGAGGTTGAGGAGGGGTTGGGGGGAGCAACTATTCCCAACATCACCATGCTAACCCCTGGATCGTGGGCAACCTTTGTCCCTGCCTGTCTGCCCCACTGACCACCCATAATCCCCCACCGATTACCAAGGCCTCTGGCCTCTGGCCGTGCGGCTGAAGGCTATTGCTAATAGGGAATTGGCAATCATAGTTAAGTGAGCTCTTCACACAACCCAAGTGGATTCCCGTGGGTGGGCGGGCCATGCAGCATGTGGGAGTCATTGCCTAACATCCCAATCGAACCTTGATGCCTGGACACTGTGCCTGAACACTGCGGGAGGCAACATCACACATGCGTCTCCTGCTATTCACCGGCCTCGTTTCGGTTGAGCGAGAGCGTAACGAGGCCGGAGAACTGTGCCCAATGACAATGTTTTGATAGCAAAATATTCACTCCGATTCCCTCCCCACAGACCCTGCCAGACCTGCTGAGTTTTTCCTGCATTTTCTGACTTTATTCCAGTTAATAAAGACTTAATTACCCAACTCCCATTAGTTTATACCTGATCTTTCTGACTGTCGTTTGTCTAAATCCAATTAATCTAACTGCAGTTTGCCTGGTTTGTGTTGGTCCCAGACTGACTAGATGAACTTGCTGCATTGAGCAATGTTGTTAATAAACGGTCCGGGTCCCAGTCTGCCCTTGAATGTTGAATGTGTATTGTTCAGATAAGCTAGGGAGGTACTGCAACACCCAGAGCACCAGTTTGATCACACCCACAATATGCTGAATATTTGAGTCAATGAGAGAAAGAAGAGAATGAACATCAGTGAGTGAGGAACGGGCATTTGAGTGAGGTTCTAAGCTACTATTGAGAGGATAGTAGGGTTTCGGAAAGATAAGGCATCTCTAAGGAAAATAAGTTGTGATTAATTGTTGGCTTTGTGGTGCCTGCTTGTCCATGAGCTGTGATTTTTCTTTTTGCTTATGCCTCTGTATGTGGGCCTCGCTGGCAAAAGTAGAGGTTTGGAAGGTATTCTCGAAAGAGCCTTGGTGAGTTCCCGCAGTGCATCTTGTAGATGGTACACATGGCTGCCATTGTTAAACAGTGGTGGGGTGAGTGAATGTTTAACATGGATGGAATGTCGATCAAGTGGATGATGTCAAGCTTCTTGAGTGTTGGCGCTGTACTCATCCAGTCAAGTGGAGAATATTCCATTATGCTCCTGGCTTGAGGCTTGACGATGGTGTACAGACTTTGGTGAGTCAGGAGGTGAGTTACTTTTAGCAGAATTCCCAGCCTTTGACCTGCTCTTGTAGTCAAAGTATTTATATGCTAGTTCAGTTCAGTTTCTGGTCAATGGTAGCCCCAAGCATGTTGATAGCAGGGGAATTCAATGGCGGTAATGCCATTGAATGTCATGGGGAGATGGTTAGGTTATCTCTCTAGAGCATTAACCTGGGCATAGAACATAGAACAGTACAGCACAGAACAGGCCCTTCGGCCTTCGATGTTGTGCCGAGGGCATCTGGTTGTTAGCCATCACCTTCCCCATGACTTGTATTTTTATGAATGGCGGAAAGACTCTGGGAAATGAATCAGTTGCTGCAGAATACTCAGCTATTTGGGACCCTGCCTCCAGACATTCTCAATCCGCCACAACATGTAGAGGAACCCTCACTGTTTGCTGGAGTCCTGGGCTTCTCTGTGGCTATACGATGCTTGCAAGTGATTTCCGTGCCCAAGGTTTGTGTGACACCAGGTTCCACAATTCCCACCACCTTTCCCTTTGAGCCCCACTCCTACCTCAACCTCAGGGTTTCTATGCAGTCCCTGATAAGCTAGTTGGTGAGGGAACAGCCTTTAAACCTGTGACCTCTGCCACAACGAAGAACAAGGGTATCAGACACATGGGCGCATCACCTGAATGCCCCCCTCAAAGTCCCACATCATCCCTTTACTAACATTTGGGCTTCCTTCCTAACCATGTTACAATGAGGGAAAATTCCTTCACCACAAGGGTGCGAATCTTTGGAATCCTCTACCCAGGAGGTTGTGGATGCTCCATCGTTGAATGTATTTAAGGCTGAGATAGCCAGATTTTTAGGGTCTTGGGGAATCAAGGGACATGTGGGGGGGGGGGATATGAGGGGACAGGAGACTAGAGATGAAGCCAGGGATCAGCCTTGCCTGATATTGAATGGCAGAGAATGTTAGATAGGCTGTATGATTTAATCCCTCTCCTATTTCTTGTGGTCTTATGAGGATGTTCCTACGTCACATGGGCTGCAACTATTCAAGAAGGTGGCTCACTGTCACCTTCAAGGTCAATTAGGGATTGGCAACAAATTATGGTCTAGTCAGCGACATCCACATCCTATTAGCCATTTTTAAAAAAATTACCTGTATGGAGGTAGCTAAAACCAGCTCGTGCACACTCATCCCCAGAAGCTGTAAACCATTTTAGACAGGCTCCAGCACTGACATGTCATCCTTCTCACACATTCAAGTCCTGAATAAGACAGAGCGTGCAGTGAGGGAGCACAATCTAAATCTGAGCGAGGGTTCAGAAATTACTCATGAACATGTAATGAAAGTGGGGCTGAAACTTTCCATGCGTATTTGTGGCTGGGATTCTCCCGTGCCACTGACAGTGAATGGAATTTTGGTTGGAAAGCCTAATTTTCCATTCTCACTGGCAGCAGGTCCTGCCATGGAGAAGACTGGAGAATCCTGCCCGAGAGGTAAGACTACAAGAACGGAACTCCAGTTTTAGTGTGGGTGCAACAAAAGTGCACCAGCCAGGGACAGTGAATGCATACTCGTGCTAGTGTGTACTGGATAGGATAATACATAGCAGTGAGGAAGGACTAGTGCTGCTCCATGTAAATAAATGAGGATTAGTCCTTTGTCATCTGAGTGAGTGAGAACTGGTTCTACTATATACCAATCCTTAGTGTAGACCACAAAGGGATTCAGCCCTATACCATCTCAGTGAGAGTCCCAATTCTTTTCCTGGCTTAAATGTAAACCTGAAAATGCTGAGAAGAAGAGTATCACAAACTCAAATTGTTAGCTTTGCTTCTCTCTCCACAGACGCAACCATAAGTGCTCAGCTTTTCCAGGATTCTCTGTTTGTATTTCAGATTTTGAGCATCCACCATCCTTTTTGCTTTTATTAAATTAAAGCCTGTTTGTCTGGTATCTCAGCGTCATCCTGCCACAATAATTTAAATGCCACAACAAGTGGCCACTCAGAAAGCTGTCTTTTTCCGAGTCCTGTGCTCCTGCAGTTTATTCACTGCAGCGTGACGGGACCTTTACCCAGCTTCTGAGTTTTACTGAACGCTGAGCAAGTTCCTGCCCAGCAGTGAGAGAAGGCTTTCATACAACCATGTCCACCCCGTCAGGACAAGCTGGAGACACTTACTGTACTTGTGAATATTTAATAGACAAAATCTAATTTTCCTGGTAGACTCATGGGATATGGCAATCCACATTTGTTGCCCATCCCTAATTGCCCTTGAACTGAGTGGCTTGCCATGCTATTTCAGAGAACAGTTAACAGCCAACCGGATTGCGGTGATTCTGGAGTCATAGGTAGGTTGAGACCAGGTGAGGACGGCAGATTTCTTTCTTTAAAGGACATTAGTGAAGCAGACAATCGATAATGGCTTCATGGTCACCATTACTGAAACTAGTTTTTCATTACTCACGGAATTTATGGAATTATTCGTGGAATTTAAACCCCACCAGTTGCCTGGCAGGATTTGAACCTGTGTCTCCATTAGGATTATTGGTAGCACGGTAGCATGGTGGTTAGCATAAATGCTTCACAGCTCCAGGGTCCCAGGTTCGATTCCCGGCTGGGTCACTGTCTGTGCGGAGTCTGCACGTCCTCCCCGTGTGTGCGTGGGTTTCGTCCGGGTGCTCCGGTTTCCTCCCACAGTCCAAAGATGTGCAGGTTAGGTGGATTGGCCATGCTAAATTGCCCGTAGTGTCCTAAAAAGTAAGGTTAAGGGGGGGTTGTTGGGTTACGGGTATAGGGTGGATACGTGGGTTTGAGTAGGGTGATCATTGCTCGGCACAACATCGAGGGCCGAAGGGCCTGTTCTGTGCTGTACTGTTTAAAAATAAAAATTAGAATTAGAACAGTACAGCACAGAACAGGCCCTTCGGCCCTCGATGTTGTGCCGAGCAATGATCACCCTACTCAAACCCACGTATACCTATCCCAGTAACCCAACAACCCCCATTAACCTTATTTTTTTTTAGGACACTAAGGGCAATTTAGCCTGGCCAATCCACCTCACCCGCACATCTTTGGACTGTGGGAGGAAACCGGAGCACCCGGAGGAAACCCACGCACACACGGGGAGGATGTGCAGACTCCGCACAGACAGTGACCCAGCCGGGAATCGATAATGTCCAGATTAACCTGGGCTTCTGGATTACTAGTCTACTGACTATACCACTATGCCACTGGTTATAAAGGGTATGATGACCGTCTGATTTCAATAACCATTCTCAATTCATCTTTATAACATTATACAGAAACCTTGAATAATTTAGACTCCTACCTGTCACAAGATTCACAGATTCAGTTCCGATCACTTCCAGTCAGTTACCTGTTGTCCTGCACTGAGAACGAACATTGAACGCTCAGGGAATTAGGAACAAAACTTTTTAAACCGACAAGCTATTGCTGGGGCATGGGGTGTGGTTTCTTGCTTGGGCAGGGATTGGTTCCCTGCAAAGTGCTGGGGCAGCCCAGATAAGGAGTTGGGTGCATGCACGGGGTGCCTGATAGAAGCCGACAGGGACCTGCTAGAAAGTGGATAAGACTGGGGAGTGGGGACTGGTTGGGAGCAGTGCTTTATGAACAAATTCTAAAATGGTGGGGAGAACATCACTGCTCAAGAAGGTGGGGAGATAGAGGTGTAGTGTTAGTCACTGAACCAGGATAATGCCTTGCAGAAACGGGTTCAATTGCACAATGGTAGCTGGTTAAATGTAAATTCAATTGGTTAATCAGTTCAATTAATTAATATATCTGGGATTGAAAATTAGTCTCTGGTGACGGTGGCCATGAAACTACCATTGTCACAAATAGCCATCTCTTTCAAAGCTTTCGGCTTTGACAAAGAGACATTGAGACTTGAAATGTCAGCTCCGTTCTCTCTCCACACATACTGTCAGATCTGCTGATATTTCCAGCATTTTCTGTTTTCATCTCTTTCACTAATGTCCTTTAGGGAAAGAAACCAGCCGTCCTTAATTGGTTAGTGTTCAACATGTGAGTCCAGTCCTCAGCAATGCCTTAACTGCTCTCTGAAAAAGCCTAGCAAACCCCTCAGCTAGTCTGTGGTGCTCACCACTTTCTTAAAGACAATTAGAGATGGGCAAAAAATGCTGACCGAGCCAACAGCACCCACATTCTATGAGAAAGTAAGAAAATAAAATCTGCGGGCAGAATTTCAGTCCATTATACATAGGATGTTAGAGAGGGTACAAAGAATATTTATGAGGATGTTGTGAGGACTGAAAAGTTGCAGCAATGAGAAAAGATTGGTGACCAGAACTGTGCTCACTACTCAAGTTGTAGCTGAATGAATGATTTGTCCAGTCCCAGCATCACCTCCTTGCTCTTATATTCTATACCTCGGATAATAAAGGATTCCATACTTCTCCTTATTGACCTGTCCTGCTACCTTCAGGGATCTGTGTACATTCACTCCAAGGTTCCTCATGTCCTCTACACCTCCCAGTATTCTCTCCTTTGTATAATCCTTTCCCTTGTCTGACCTCCCCAATCCTCACCTTGCCCTTCTCTGGGTTGATTTTGACTTGCTACTTTTCTGCTCCCCCCAACCAGTCCATTGATATCTTCCTGCAGTCTGCAACTATCCTCCTCGCTATCAATCTTGTGGTCAATTTCTGTGTTGTCTGCAAACCTCATGATCATTCCTACCCCCCATATTTACATTCAAGTTGACAATATATACCACAAAAAGACAGTATTACCCAATTCCCTTAATGTCTAAAAACCTAATGTACTGACTCTTGAAGTACTGTGCGTCCAGAGCTCTCTGTGGCATTGACTTCCTAAGATTCACAGTGCTTCTAAATGGCCTTAAACTGAGGTATGACTTCTAGTTTTAGACTCTGTAATCAGGTGAAACAATCTCTCAGCATCTGCCCTGTCATACCCAGCGAGAAATGTATTTGTTTCAATGAGATTGCCTCTTGTTCTATTAAGTCCACAAAATATAGATCCATTCTAATCAATTTCTCCTCATAGCACTGTCCTCTCATGGCACCGAGATCCCAGGTTCGATCCCGGCTCTGTGTCACTGTCCGTGTGGAATTTGCATACTCTCCCCGTGTTTGCATGGGTTTTGCCCCCACAACTCAAAGATGTGCAGGGTTGGTGGATTGAACACGCTAAATTGCCCCCTAATTGGAAAAAAAATTAATTGGGCACACTAAATTAATTTTTTAAAAATCTAACAAGTCCTCATTAAATCCTCTAAGTTTTTCCTTCCTTAGGTAGCAAGACCAAAACTACAGTCTCATTAAAGCCTTTGATGTAAGCAAGTGTTGCTGCAGTTACACCCCAATTTCCTTGCAACAGTGTCTCATACTCGATTTGCCTTTCTAATTGCTTGTTGTACCTGTGTGCTAACTTACCCCAATTCATGTGAAAGAGCAGCCGAACCCATCAGAATACTGACATTTACTTGTCTCTCAAATTTGAAAAACTGTTCTATTTTTCTATTCTTTCTACCAAAATGGATAAGCTCACTTTCCCGCTAGAATTACCGCTTCGAAAGGCCATTCGGTCCATCTTGGTTCTTCTATCCAAAATGACCCGATGCTTTTTCCTTTTCCACCCTCTGCCATGGAGTTCATTCCCTGTTTCAGTCATTCTCTGTGTAAAGAAGCTGCTGATAGTGATTGTGGAGTTTGCAGATTTACCCCGTGTCTGCATGGGTCTCAACCCCACAACCAAAGGTGTGCAGAGTAGGTGGATTGGTCACGCTAACTTGGCCCTTAATTGGAAAAAAAAAAGAATTGGGTACTTAAAAGTTATTTTATAAATAGGAGGTCCCATGGGCTTCACGTCACAAATCGAGAGTCGTCAGGGGATTCGCCAGGACCATGCTTGCCAGCCCCCCTCTTAAACTGCTCTTGCATAGCCAACCCCACACAGCTTGCAGCCATGGTGCCATGATGACTGGCCCCACGATTCAGGGATGCTAACCTTGGGAGGCCCCTAGAAGTGGTCAATGCCAGAAAAGATGTCTTGGTATCCCGACGGTCCTGGAGGGTAAGCCACAGGGCAACAGTGCCGCCTGGGAGGAAATTGCAGTGGCCATCAGCTCGCGCAGCGTGACCAGGAGGTCCGCCACCCAGTTCCACAAGAGGGTTAATGACCTACGCCGGGCCAGGTGGGTGAGTAGGCATTCCTATAGACTACGATGCCTGGACACTGTGCCTGAACACTGAGGGAGGCAAAGCCACAGACACAGCAGCCAACATCCAAATTCCTGGAGGATGGGTGAGTGCAAGGGGGAGGGAATACGCCTGGAACTGCCCCTACCCAGCACCGAGCTGTGCCCTTGCCCATCCATGCTGTCCACAATGCCCCAACACAACCCCGCCCCCCACTGAAATCTTCTCTTCGCTCCCCCCCCGATAACTACCCACCCCAAAACATTCCACCACTCCCGCAGTGAACCACACGTGCGGCTAACGATGCCTTCTCTATGACTCTGCAGGAGAAGTTGCCCCACATTAGAAGAGGGCCAGACAGGTGGACATCAGAATCCTCACCACCTTCAAGGAATGGGCCCTGGAAGTTACCGGGGGGGAGGCGCGAAGATAGAGCAGTCAATCAACAAGTCGCAGAGGTGAGGATCCACCGGACCCCGACCAGATGGACTATCAAACATGAGTTGTTAATACCATCTAGACTGATCCATCCTTTCCACTGACCACATGTCCATTCACCCACAGGACCTACAGCTGATGATGTTGGCCCATCCAGAGTGGTGTTGTCTGTCATCTATTCGAAAGATCAGTGATGTTTATACACCTTGGGCCATCGCGGGCCTCCTGCTCTGGGTCTCGCCCTGTCCTGATGAGTGGCTGGGACTCAGGGTGTGGAACGGGGCCCTGCACATGGGCCACCACCTCGAGTCTCTGATGATGCTGCTGCTGCCACCGTGTCCGGTGCCTGGTCACCCAGCCTACCAGCAGCACCATGGGGCCGAAATATCGTCCAAACTGTTCAACATCTGTAAGGAATTGGGAGAGGGTGTGAGACTGACAGAGTCTCAGACTGAAGAGTGTTGCCTTACACCTTGGGACCCTCCATTCCCCCATTGCTGCTCTTCCCCCCCCCTCCCCATCTGGCATGCCCTGCCCAAACACACCTGGCTGCATAGATCATAGATCATAGAACAGTACAGCACAGAACAGGCCCTTCGGCCCTCGATGTTGTGCCGAGCAATGATCACCCTCTGCTCACTGTCCCCACACCTTGCACCCCAGAAACTCGAACATAATGTTTCCTGGATCGGTAGCATGTCCCCTCCCCCTTGCACTCACCCATCCTCCAGGAGTTTGGATGTTGGCTGCTGTGTGTGTGGCTTTGCCTCGCTCACTGTTCAGGCACAGTGTCCAGGCATCATAGTCTATTGGAATGCTAGGCAATAATTCCCACATGCTACATGGCACGCCTACTCATGGGAATTCACTTGGGATGTGTGAATGCTCACTGAACTGAGATTGCCAATTCCCTATTGGCAATTGCCTTCAGCCACACAGCTAGAGCCCTCCGCATTCAGTGGGCGTAATGGGTTGTTGGTGGGGTAGACAGGCAGGGACTAGGGTTTTCCCTGGAACGGATACACATGATCCAGGTTTTGGCATGGAGGACCCGTGTGCGGTTAAATCCCCCCCACCCCACCCCATCCCACCCCACACCACCCCCCCTCGAGCGAGAGCACAACAAGGTCACTGAATCATGCTATATGTCTCCAGTCCCAGATGACCATAGGCTGCTTTCCCCTTGGGGGCGGAGGGGGTGGGGGGGGGGGGGGGGGGTGGCGGAGAGCTGACTGGTGGTGATTTAACCTGAGGGTCGCCACACATCAGGCAAGGGGCAAGGTTGCGAGGTGGGGCCTTCATGTATAACCTCATGCAGGGTAGCAATAAATAGCACATTCTCGAGTTAAATAGTGCAGTGTTATTTAAAACTACTTTAAATCTGGCCTGTAGTATTTAAAGCTAGCATGCACCAGCTAAACTGTACAGGCTAACTTTAAACTTTCCACTGTACAGGCCAGATTTTAAAATGTACAGTCTAGCTTTAAGAGAACTGGATAGTTTTACATTCGGCAGTTTAGCTTTAAGTGCTGCTTGCCCATGTCCTCCAATTTCACCAACCTAAATTTTAGCTCAGTCTATTGTGAGGGACTTTTACATCTGGTGGATAATTCTCTGGTTTCCTTCTATCACTCGCCTCCAATCCATCAGACTCCTCTCTGTGAGACCCAAATTAATCAGTTTCTTACCCATCAAACCATTATCAATCAGAGAGACCATGATCATTGTTTTCGAGTTTAAAGTTTAAATGCTCTGCGATATCGAGACTGTAATCCTGTCAAGTTTGATTAACCCACTTTCAGGGGCCATAGATCTTCAATCTTCTTCCTTTATGTCTGTTTTAGTCCCTTGTGGCTATTAAATTGACACACACACACAAAACCATTTAAAAATAAATTTATTGTATTAAATAAAGATTCTCAAATCAATGGGAAATAAAGTTATAATCTTTTAAAATCTGTATTAATAAATATTATTCTTCCTCCTCTGCCTTTCTGTCCAGTGACGAAGAATCGACGGCCACTTCTTCATAATCCTTCTCGAGTGAGGCCATGTCCTCACGTGCATCCTGGAACTCCCCTTCCTCCAGCCCCTCCCCCACATACCAGTGGACAAAGGCCCGCTTGGCGTACATCTTATCAAATTTGAGGTTCAGTCGGGTCCAAGCCAAGGCAATGGCAGTGGTGTTGCTCAGCATACAGAGGGCCCGTTGTACCTTTGCCAGGTCACCCCCTGGCACCACCGTCGGGGGCTGGTAGTTGATGCCAACCTACAGAGGGAAAGGAAAATATATTAGAGCTTCAAAATCAGATCTGTTGGTTGCCATGGAATTGGCATAAACATTAAATTTAGGAACTGTATTGAGCCTGTAAATGTACAGGAAGCCAGCTCTGGTTGTTGATTGGACTTTTAATCTTTGTGTCAAGCTTAGTTTCTGATGGAAGATATAGTGAAGCTACATTCAGGAGCTAATTAAATTATTTCTCACATCTTTTCCAATGTGGCTTTGATTCTCATTCTTCTTGTTTTAAGGGAACATTCTCGTGGTACATTCCCAGCAACAATCGAAGATTGAAAACTGAGAGACTTCAACTAAAAGCCGCAGTGGGAGCTCCCGTTTGAACCAGAATTAGGGAACCTTTGTTACTTTATGTTCCAAAACGGAGATTCAGATTTTGACCCGGATGGTAGAGATGTCCTGTGTGCATGTGAGGTGAGATTGGTACAATCCAATGTTTTCCAAAAATGTCATGTATTGATTACAAAGGCAACACTTACCTTGAACCCAGTCGGACACCAGTCAACAAACGAGATTGAGCGCTTGGTCTTGATGGTGGCGATGGAAGCGTTGACATCCTTTGGCACCACGTCTCCTCGGTACAGCATGCAGCACGCCATGTACTTGCCCTGGCGGGGATCACATTTCACCATCTGGTTGGCTGGTTCAAAGCAGGAGTTGGTGATCTCCGACACCGAGAGTTGCTCGTGGTAAGCTTTCTCAGCTGATATAAGGGGCGCATAGGTTAACAATGGAAAGTGAATGCGGGGATAGGGGACCAGGTTGGTTTGAAACTCAGTCAAGTCCACATTGAGGGCACCGTCGAACCGGAGTGAGGCCGTGATGGATGACACTATCTGTGCCATGAGACGGTTGAGGTTGGTGTAAGTTGGTCTCTCGATGTCAAGGTTACGCCGACAGACATCGTAAATAGCCTCATTGTCCACCATGAAGGCACAGTCAGAGTGCTCAAGGGTGCAGTGGGTGACCAGCACAGCATTATATGGCTCGACCACCGCAGTGGCAATCTGGGGAGCAGGATAAATGGAAAACTCCAGCTTGGATTTCTTCCCATAGTCGACAGAGAGTCTCTCCATCAGGAGGGAAGTAAAACCTGAGCCTGTGCCCCCCCCAAAACTGTGGAAGATGAGGAAACCCTGGAGTCCGGTGCATTGATCAGCCTGTGGGAAAACAAAGGAGAAAAGATTAAAATGGAGCAAGGAATTGATGTTGTGCCAAGCCTTGTCCGAAACCAAGATCAAGCTGTCCCACTCCCTGTCATTCTGGTGTGCTCAATGTGCCTATCCAATAACCGCTTGAAAGTTCCTAAAGTGTCCGACTCTACTATCACAGCAGGCAGTCCATTCTACACCCTAACCACTCTCTGAGTAAAGAACCTACCTCAGATATCCCTTCTATATCTCCCACCCTGAACCTTATACTTATGCCCCTTGTAACAGCTACATCCACCCGAGGAAATAGTCTCTGAACGTCCACTCTATCTATCCCCCTCATCATCTTATAAACCTCTATTAAGTCGCCTCTCATCCTCCTCCGCTCCAAAGAGAAAAGCCCTAGATCCCTCAACCTTTTCTCATATGACCTATCCTCCAAAACAGGCAGCATCCTGGTAAATCTCCTTTGCACCCTTTCCAATGCTTCCACATCCTTCCGATAGTGAGGTGACCAGAACTGCACACAATGCTCCAAATGTGGTCTCACCAGGGTCATATACAGTTGCAGCATAACCACACGGCTCTTAAACTCAAGCCCCCTGTTAATAAACGCTAACACACGATAGGCCTTCTTCACGGCTCTATCCAATTGAGTGGCAACCTTCAGAGATCTGTGGACACAAACCCCAAGATCTCTGTTCCACCAGATTCCTCAGAACCCTGCCATTGACCCTGTAATCCGCATTCAAATTATTCCTACCAAAATGAATCACCTCGCACTTATCAGGGTTAAACTCCATCTGCCATTTTTCGGCCCAGCTCTGCCTCTTTGCAGCCTACAACAGCGCTCCACCTCATCCACTACTCCCAAAATGATGATATGGGTATTCTGTGCAGCTGGGATTTGTCAATGTCCCTGTCACACAACTTACCACCTTCCGTATGCGATCCAAGACCAGATCCACAATTTCCTTTCCGATGGAGCAGTGGCCCCGTGCATAGTTATTCGCCGCATCCTCCTTACCAGTGATGAGCTGCTCCGGGTGAAAGAGCTGTCGGTAGGTGCCTGTGCGAACCTCATCTGTGAAGAGGCAACAGAGATAAACAACACAGGGTTACACAGTGGTACAGTGGGTATCACTGCTCCATCACAGTCCAGGGACCCGGTTTCAGCTCCGTGTGGAGCGGTTACTGTGTGGAGTTTGCACTTCCTCCTCGTGTCTGCATGGGTTTCCTCTAGGTGCTCTGGTTTCCTCCCACAGTCCAAATATGTGCGGGTTAGGTGAATTGGCCATGCTAAATTGCCTCTTCGTGTCCAAAAGGTTACTGGGCTACAGGGATAGGGTAGAGCGTGGGCTTAAGTGGGATGCCCTTTCCAAGGGCCCGCACAGGCTCAGTGGGCCGAATGGCCTCCTTCTGCACTGTGAATTATATGATTCTATGAACAGGGACACAGACCTTTCCAGCACATTTGATGCCTTTAGGCCGCATTTCACTGAGTTTTGAAAGAAGATTAGCTGACTGAAATACCAAAAATCTATCACCTTACCAATCACGGTGGGCTCTAGATCTACGAACACGGCCCGGGGAATGTGTTTCCCCGCCCCTGTCTCACTGAAGAAGGTGTTGAAGGAGTCGTCACCACCTCCGATGGTCTTGTCACTGGGCATCTGCCCATCCGGCTGGATTCCATGCTCCAGACAATACAGCTCCCAGCAAGCGTTACCGAGCTGCACACCTGCCTGGCCAAGGTGGATTGAAAGACACTCACGCTAAAGAGAGAAGAAAGGAGATCCAATTATTTTATGAAGACAATGTTTGCTGGAGTCAATATAGCTGGTAGGAGAGAGGTGTGTGAGGTAATAAAGTCACACAGTATGGATTCCCTGCATTCACTGTGAATCCAACCTAGTAATTGATTGGTCCCTGTACTTTTTGCACAACTTCAATGAAAATGAAAGTTGCCATTGTCCCTTCGGACTACAGGCTGCTCTCCCATTTCAGAGAGAGAACTGACTGGTGATGATTTAACTGGGGCTCCCCACATCTCACGCGAGAAACAAGATTGAGAAGGCCACACTCAATGAAAGCTCTCCAAAACTTCCACAGATTGTCCTGGTCTCTTCTCTGTGGATCCCTTTTCCTCATGCATATACTTTCCCTGTGGAGCCTTGTTTTGCCTATGGGTGTCATATCTCCTTGCATATTCCCTCTCCCACATTAGGATATCCCTCGTGATGGTGAGTTTTCTTTGCTTGCGGATTACTAGTGAGTTATGGTTTCTCCTTCACCTCTCTGTTAACCTGCCTGAATCCTATTGGCTGGGGACTATTCATTATCTCATGAAATATTTGAAGTTTATTAACAATTCAAGAATACAAAAGAATCAACAACAATCCCGAAAATCAGTAATATGCGAAAAGGCACCAAACAAAATTGCAAACTCACCAGCTCTCACTCCGCCCCCACTCCCCGGCCCCAAAGGTAGCCCCACATTTGTGGAAAGGCTCCCAAATGAGCAGCGCAGACCCACTGGAAAAGGTCACACCGATACGGGGCATGGCAGAAGACAGAGGAAGAGAACTCTCTTTACAAAAACAAAACAAGACAAAAGACAGAGCAACCACAAGAAACTCCACAAACAATTAAGCACAAGGCAAAGCCCCCAACACTCTAGCAACAGCCCCACGTCAGTGAAGAGGAGCCTGCAAGCAGCTCAATCCACTGGAAAAGGACAGGCAGTGTGCGGTGGAGGAGAGAGAGAGAGAAAACACCTCTCCCCTCACTAGCACCAGGAAGGACCCCTCAACACCAGTTCACAGAAGCAGGAGGACCGCAACTGGTGAGCACCCAGCTGCTAGGCCCAAAGTAACAAGACACAACAAAAATACAATGATAACCATACATTCCCCAACAAAAAAACACAACCAACATCAGTACAGACAGTACACATACCAAATTGGGCCACTGCCCTGCTGCTCTCACAGTTCTGGTATCCAGTCTCTCGATACCATCCAGTCCAAAACTGCAAAAACAAGTCTGTTTTCCTCCACTTTCAACCCAGTAGCAGGCCAACCAAAATCCATCCCATGCTCCACTCTCTGCCGGTAAGCAGAAAGGCAGCTAGCAACAGGTACGAGTCTCAGGCGTGGCAACTGCAGGCAGGCAACGCCATCCTTTCTTTCCCCTGCAAGCAACTTCTCCTCCATCCTACTGGTTGTAGCACCATTCACCCATGCCATAGTCCAGGCTTCAAGATCCAGAAAAGGCAGCCAGTACACAGAATAACACACCAGGTCAGGGAGGAGGGTTACAGACAGAAGCAGTTGGAGCGCAGAGGCAGATTCCCCTCCAACACCTCAGAGTGTGAACTACTTGGGTGGAGTGTGAGCTCCCACAATGAGGGGTGGGGGAAATCATTATCACTTATACCTGTAGAAATAGAGCTGACCAGTGTGGTACTGGCTAAAGTAGGAAGCAGTGGTGTACTACTGCTGCTGTGTATATATAGTTGTAAATAAAGCTACTTTTGACATTACAAACATGTGCTGGATTCTGCATGGCCCTTACAAAACTCTCATTGCTATTCTTTCTGTGAATTTCCCTTTTCTCCCAGCTGATTTTCATTTCCCAGTGAATTCCCAACCTCTTGATCTATCCACCATTCCAGCAACTTCTCACTGGTTTAGCTCACCAGGCTAAATCGCTGGCTTTTAAAGCAGACCAAGCAGGCCAGCAGCACGGTTCGATTCCCGTACCAGCCTCCCTGGACAGGCGCCAGAATGTGGCGATTAGGGGCTTTTCACAGTAACTTCATTGAAGCCTACTCGTGACAATAAGCGATTTTCATTTCATTCTGTGTATCTAGCCATCCCTGTGGATTCCTTTGTCTTGATAAAAATCCGTTAACCAATGGAGTTCCCCTGCAGCCACTCACCATGATCTCCTTCTTTTGTAGCTCCTGAGAATGTGCCGTGTTGACATTGTCGCTATTTATACTGCGCACTTGGAGCATTCCAATCAACTGAACCGCACTCTGATTGGTTCCTGAGAACAAAACACGATGGTTGCTTAGGGAAACCATAATAACGAAGGCTGGATGATGCTCAGCGCTGATTGGTTCTTTGCGCAAATGGTGGAACAAATGTTTCAAGACATTCTGTTATCAGCGAAGATCTAGGCAACGACGCCATCTTTCTTCATCGAATGTCCTGCAATCAACCTGCAATTAGTAAAACATTTATCAAACTAAGTCAACCCTATTGATCAATCACACTCCATCAGGCTTCCCAACAATTACATTCTTCTTTCAAGCATCCTCTCATCCTCTACATTGAATCTATTGTTGTTACTGTTAAATTGATGCGAGACTTAAAAATCACAAATATATCGTACAGACTAGTGTTACAGTGTACAGGCTAGATTTGAATAATGCAGGTTAGTTTTAAATACTGCAGACCATTTTTAAATACTGCAGACCATCTTTTTAAAAATAAATTTAGAGTACCCAATTAATTTTTTCCAATTAAGGGGCAATTTAGCATGGCCAATCCACCTACCCGACACATCTTTGGGTTGTGGAAGTGAGACCCATGCAAACATGGGGAGAATGTGTAAACTCCACATGGACAGTGATCCAGAGCCGGGATTGAACCTGGGACCTCAGCGCCATGAGCAGACCATCTTTAAACACTGCAGGCTAGCTTTCAAAACTGGTGGTTAGCTTATTTTTTGAAATATTGTTTATTAAAATTTTACATTTTTACACTGCAAGTAAAGATAAATGAGACAGTTGCAGTTTACATGTTCCTTTTCGGCACCCACCCCATCCTCTCCCCATCCCCTCCCCATCCCCCCCCATCCCTCCCACTCTTTCCACCTGCTGCTGTTTCTGGGTCTTATCCTAGGCCCTTTGCTTCACCGTGGGTAGTTCGGTGTTTGTCTGTGGGCAGTCTTTTTCCCTTCTTCCATGTCGCTTGGCGTCCCCTACTTTCTTTTCCGCTCTTCCCTAGTTGTTGTCTGCTTGCTTTTTGAGGGTTCTTTTTCGTGTGGCCTTGTGTTAAGCCCTCTGGTTCCCATGTGGTCTCTCCTTGGCCTCCCCCTTGGTGCTTCCTTCAGTGTTTCTCCCGCTGTTTCCTCCCCCCCCTCTCGTTCCTGTCTGCTTTCTGTGGTCCTGGTGGCCCCCGTGCATCCACTCGGAATCCCCGCTTCCCTGCCCCCAGCTCTACCAGTTGTTGGCTTTGAATAGGTCTTGTAACAGGTTGGTGAATGGCCCCCACACTAAATGAAAGCCATCTTCAGACCCTCAGATGTTCTTGATCTTCTCCAGGTGAATAAATTCCGATAGGTCTGCCAGCCAGTCTGCAGCTGTGGGTGGTGCTGCTTATCGCTGGCCGAGCAGGATTCTCCGGCAAGCGATTAGGGAAGCAAAGCCAAAGGTGTCATTCCCCATCTATAGTTCTGACTGGTCCGATACCCCGAAGACTGCCACTCTCAGACACAGCTCCATCCTCAACCCCACAACTTTGGATATTGCCTCGAAGAAGGCTGTCCAGAACCCAACACGTCTATGGCATGCCCAGAACATGTGGGTGTAGTTGGCTGGACCTCCTTGGCACCATTGACATTTGTCCTCCACCTCGGGAAGAACCTGCTCATTCGGGTTCTTGTCAGGTGTGCTCTGTGCACCACTTTTAGCTGCATTGGGCTTAGCCTTGCACAGGAGGAGGTGCAGTTGAACTTGTTCAGTGCTTTGTTCCAGAGTTCCCAACCTAGTTTTTCATTTACAGATGTCGGAGTTCCTGTCTGTTCAGTAGTTCCAATCTCCCTTTCAGCTTCTCTAGTCTGTCCCCCCCGTGTAAAAGTCCAAACCGTCAGTGTCCCCCCCCCCTCCTGTCCCCATCTCTTACAGGTGGCGTCTAGCATGGCTGGTGGAAACCTGTGGTTGCCAGAGATGGGGGCCATAGCAGACGCCTCGGTCAGACCGAAGTGCTGCCTCATCTGGTTCCAGATTCTCAGTGTTGCTACTACCACTGGGCTGGATGAATGTTTGTTGGTGGGGATGGGAGTACTGTTATGGCGAGGGCTCGGAGGGTCGTTCCTGTACAGGAGGACTCCTCCATCCTCATCCATTCCGTATTTGGTTCCTTCACCCATACTCTCCCTCTCTTGGCCACAGCTTCCCAGTGGTAATGTTGCAAGTTTGGGAGGGCCAGACCTCAATCATCTTCGTTCTTTTTTTTGTTCTTTCACAATAGCAACATTTAAGAGGCATCTGGATGGATACATGAATAAGGAGGAAATAGAGGGACACGGATCAACTATGGGTAGAAGGATATTTTTTAGTTCGGGCATCATAATCGTCACGGGCGTGGAGGGCCGCAGAGCCTGTTCCTGTGCTATATCTTTCTTTGTTCTTTGTTCTACTTTGCAGTGTTGTTTTAGAGGTTCTTGGATTCTTCTCTCCCCACCCCCCACCCACCTGCGCCCCGAAACACAAACGCCATAATCATTTTGTCTATTGCTTGGAAAAAGGCCTTGGGGATGTAGATCGGTCTGGATCTGAACAGGAAGAGGAACACTCATCTTGATTGTCTGCACCCTCCCTGCCAGGAAAAGTGGGAGTGCATCCCATTTGTAGGTCCTTTTTAACTTCCGCTGCCAGACTGGACAGGTTTTCTTGTGGATCCATGTCCAGTCATGGGCTATCTGGATCCCCAGGTAGCGGAATTTGTTTCAGGCTATTTTAAATGGTCGACCCTCCATCTCTGCCCCTCCTCCCCTGGGGTTCACCGGGAAAATTTCACTTTTGCACAGGTTGAGTTTGTAGCCTGAGAAGGCTCCGAACTCTCCCAGAAGCTTTGTGATTTCGTTCATGCAGTTTTGAAGGTCTGAGATGTGGAGGAGCAGTTCATCCACATGGAGTGAGACTCTGTGCTCTCTGCCTCCTCCGAATTCCGCCCCAGCCTCTCGCGTCTTGCAGGGCGATCACCAGCAGCTCAATTGCCAGGGCGAACAGGAGCGGGGACAGCAGGCATAACTGCCTTGTGCCTCTGTGTAACTGGAACAGCTGGTGGGCTTGGTCTGAATGCTTGCCTTGTGGGCATTGTACAGGAGTTTCACCCATGAGATGAACGCTATCCCCAGTCCAAACCGCTCCAGTACCTCAATGATTTGATTTGATTTAATTTGATTTGATTCATTGTCACGCATACCGAAGTACTGTGAAAAGTATTTTTCTGCAGCCAAGGGAACGTACATTCAAGGACCTCCATTCGACTGTGTTACATGATCGTGTTTTTGGGATCCTTAAGGGGGAGGGGGAGCAGCCCCAAGTCGTGGTCCACATAGGTACCAACGACATAGGTAGGAAGAGAGATGGGGATTTGAGACAGAAATTCAGGGAGCTAGGGTGTAAGCTGAGAGCTAGAACAAACAGAGTTGTTATCTCTGGGTTGTTACCCATGCCATGTGCTAGCGAAGTGAAAAATAAGGAGAGAGAGAAGCGTTCTTCTCCCGAACCCTCACCGCCTCGGAAATTCGGCACTCTGCAGTTGAGAAGGAAGCACAAGCCATAGTGGAGGTCGTGCGGCACTGGAGGCACTACCTAGCCGGTAGGAGGTTCACCCTCGTCACCGACCAACGGTCGGTCGCCTTTATGTTCGATAACGCACAATGGGGCAAAATAAAGAACGACAAGATTCTGAGGTGGAGGATAGAGCACTCCACCTACACGTACGATATTAAATATCGCCCGGGGAAGCTCAACGAGCACTCAGCTGCCCTGTCCCGCGGCACGTGCGCCAACGCGCCCAAAGACCGCCTGAGAGCCATCCAAGATGACCTCTGCCACCCGGGGGTCACCCAGCTTGCCCACTTCATCAAGTCCCGCAACCGTCCCTACTCCACAGAGGAGGTCAAGGCCATGACTAAGGCATGCCAGATCTGTGCGGAATGCAATCCGCAATTCTATCGCCCAGACAGGGCCCGCCTGATAAAGGCCTCTGGGCTCTTTGAGCGACTAAGTGTGGACTTCAAAGGGCCCCTCCCGTCCACCAACCGCAACATCTATTTCCTCACCGTGATCGATAAGTTCTCCCGCTTCCCTTTTGCTGTCCCCTGTCACGATATGACCTCGGCCTCCATGATCAAGGCACTGCACAGTATCTTCACACTGTTTGGTTTCTCTGCCTATATCCACAGCGACCGGGGTACATCGTTCATGAGCGATGAGCTGCGTCGATACCTGCTCGGCAAGGGCATCGTCTCGAGCAGAATGACGAGCTAAAACCCGTGGGGTTATAGCAAGTGGAGAGGGAGAACGCGACAGTTTGGAAGGCCGTCCTCCTAGCACTACGGTCAAGGAGTCTCCCAATTGCCCGCTGGCAGGAGGTCCTACCCGATGCCCTACATTCCATTAGGTCGCTCCTCTGTACGGCCACGAACGAGACCCCTCACAATCGTTTGTTTGTCTTCCCCAGGAAGTCCACCTCTGGGGTCTCGCTTCCACATTGGCTACGTCTCCGGGACCAGTTCTACTCCGGAGGCACGTGAGGAGCCATAAATCCGATCCCGTAGTCGAGAGGGTCCAACTGCTACACGCAAACCCTCAATACGCCTACGTCGAGTACCCCGACGGCAGGCAGGACACCGTCTCCCTGCGAGACCTGGCACCCGCTGGCTCTCCCACCGACCCCGCCAGCTCACCCACCGACCCCGACGCTATCCTCATCGACCCCCCCCTCCTACTGACGCTCCCCTCCCTGCACCGACCGCCAACCTCGACAGCGCCCCCCCCCCCCATAGCGCCCCCTGACTCCCCAGCCGTCGCCGGCACCGATCACCCTAGTCATCCCGGATACCTCCCCCCCCCCCCCCCCCACCCTGCTCCAAGGTGGGCAAAGGCTCAGTCAACCGTGCTCCTGGATATACCATCATCAATACCGACCGTATCCACAGCACCATCACCGGAGCAGGAAAAGTCAGCACGGACGGTCAAACCACCTGCAAGACTGAACTTGTAACTCCACTTCACCCCCGACGGACTATGTGGTTTTTTTAAACAGGGGGTGAATGTGATGAATGTTATCAGTAGCTGATTTAATGGTACCTTACCTTTAATGCATTGGCCCTTTAAGACCGGGCTTGGAACCCTGGGGGACTCCGCCTCCGGCTCCGCACCCAGGAAATGATATATAAGATAAGGCTCACTCAGGCAAAATGTGATGAGCACACTTCTCGGCTGCTGTACAGTTCTCAGATGATTAAATCCTTTGAATCATTCTCTCCTGTGTCGTGATTGCGCGTATCTCACACGTCCAGTTCGGGTAGGAGGCCAGCGGCAGCTAAGGTGTTGAGGGGGTTTATGGATCAGATGGGAGAGGTGGATCCTTGGAGGTTTGCGAGGCCGAGGGCCAGGGAGTTTTCATTCTTCTCCCATGTGCATAAGGCCTATTCCCGGATCGACTTTTTTATTATGAGCAGGGGGCTGGTTTTGAGGGTGGAGGATGCCGAATATTCGGCGATTGTCATTTTGGATCATGCCCCGCATTGGGTGGACCTCGAGCTGGGGGAGGAGAGAGACCAGCGCCCGTTCTGGCGCTTGGAAGTGGGGCTGCTGGCAGACGAGGAGGTGGGCGGGCGGGTTCGTGGTTGTATCGAGAGGTACCTGAGGCCAATGATAATGGGGTGGTCTGAGTGGGGACAGTCTGGGAGGCATTGAAGGCGGTGATTAGAGGGGAGTTGATCTCCATCCGAGCCCATAGGGAGAGGAGAGAGCAGAGAGAGAGGGAGAGGCTGGTGGGGGAGTTGGTGAGGGTGGATAGGAGAAACGCAGAGGCTCAGGAGGAGGGATTGCTGGGGGAGCGGCGTAGTCTTCAGGCCAAGTTTGACTTACTGACCACCAGAAAGGCGGAAGCTCAGTGGAGGAAGGCACAGGAAGCGGTCTATGAATATGGGGAGAAGGCGAGTAGGATGCTGGCGCATCAGCTTCGTAAGCGGGATGCAGCCAGGGAGATTGGTGGAGTTACGATTCGGGGCAGCAGGGTAGCATGGTGGTTAGCATAAATGCTTCACAGCTCCAGGGTCCCAGGTTCGATTCCCGGCTGGGTCACTGTCTGTGTGGAGTCTGCACGTCCTCCCCCTGTGTGCGTGGGTTTACTCCGGGTGCTCCGGTTTCTCCTATTCGTAAAAAAGTAAGGTTAATGGGGGGGGGTTGTTGGGTTACGGGTATAGGGTGGATACGTGGGTTTGGGTAGGGTGATCATGGCTCGGCACAACATTGAGGGCCGAAGGGCCTGTTCTGTGCTGTACTGTTCTATGTTCTATTAAGGATAGGGGAGGGAATGTGGTGCGAAGTGGGGTAGATATCAATGGGGTCTTCAGGGACTTCTACGGGGAATTGTATCGGTCTCAACCCCCAGCGGAGGGGGGAGGAATGGGGCGCTTCTTGGACCGGCTGAGATTCCTCAAGGTGGAGGAGGGGCAGGTGGAGGGACTGGGGGGGGCGTCGATTGAGCTGGAGGAGCTGGTCAAGGGGATAGAGAGCATGCAGTCGGGGAAGGCGCCGGGACCGGATGGGTTCCCGGTCGAATTCTAAAAAATGTATGCAGACCTGTTGGGCCCCCTGTTGATTCGGACCTTTAACGAGGAAAGGGAGGAGGTGGGGTGGGTGGGGTGGGGGGGGGGGGGGGTGGGGGGGGGGGCTTTGCCCCCGACTATGTCCTGGGCGCTGATTTCCTTGATCCTTAAGCGGGACAAGGACCCCCTGCAGTGTGGGTCATACAGGCCGATCTCGCTGTTAAATGTGGACGCCAAGCTGTTGGCGAAGATCTTGGCCACAGGAATAGAGGACTGTGTGGCGTGGGTCATCCATGAGGACCAGACGGGGTTCGTGATGGGAAGGCAGCTGAACATCAACATACGGAGGCTCTTGAATGTTGTCATGATGCCGGCGGTAGCGGGGGAAGCGGAGATAGTGGTGGCGCCAGACGCGGAGAAGGCCTTTGATAGGGTTGAGTGGGGGTACTTGTGGGAGGTGCTGGAAAGGTTTGGGTTTGGGGAGGGGTTTGTCAGATGGTTGAGGTTGTTATATGAGGCCCCGATGGCGAGCGTGGCCACGAATAGGAGAAGATCGGAGTACTTTTGGTTATACCAAGGGACGAGACCTTGTCCCCCTTGCTCTTTGTGTTGGCAATCGAACCCCTGGCCATGGCGTTGAGGGAGTCGAGGAACTGGAGGGGACTGGTGCGGGGGGAGGGGGGGGAGGAGCACCGAGTGTCGCTTTATGTGGATGATTTATTGCTTTATGTGGCGGACCCAGTGGGGGGAATGCCGGAGGGGATGAAGATTCTCAGGGAATTTGGGGACTTCGCGGGGTACAAGCTCAACCTGGGTAAGAGCGAGCTGTTCGTCGTGCACCCGGGGGATCAGGAGGAGGGGATTGGTAGGCTCCCACTAAAAAGGGCGGAGAGGAGCTTTAGGTACCTGGGAATCCAGGTGGCCAGGAGCTGGGGGGCCCTACACTAACTTAACCTTACAAGGCTGGTGGAGCAAATGGAGGAGTTTAAAAGATGGGACATGTTGCCGTTGTCGCTGGACGAGGTGTTATTGATGTGACTGATTGATGGGGTGTGATTGATGTGACTCTGATTGATGGGGTGTTATTGTGGGGTTGACTGGGGCCTTTGATTTGTTTGGCTCTGATCAATGGATCTTTATTAATTGCAGTTTGATTGAAAAATATTTGTTCAGCAAAGATGGCCTTGACCCTGGAACTTCTCCAATAACAGAATGTCGCGAACCGTTTGTTCCATCGTTTGCGCAAAGAACCAATCAGCGCTGAGCATCATACAGTTTTCTTTATTATGGTTTCCCTGAGCAACTATCATGTTTTGTTCTCAGGGACCAATCAGAGTGCAGTTCGGTTGATTAAAATGCTCCAATGAGCGCGGTATAAATAGCGGCAACGTAAACGCACGGCACATTCTCAGGAGCTGTGAGAGCAGGAGGAGATCATGGTGAGTGATTGCAGCAGAAGCCCATTGGCTGTTGGAGATTTATTGTGCACAATTGTGGTCACTACGCTATCAGTAGGATGTGGAAGTTGTGGAGAGGGTCCAGCGGAGGTTTACAAGGATGTTGCCTGGTCTGGAGAGTGTTAGCTATTTGGAGAGGCTGAATAGACTCAGACTGTTTTCATTAGAAAGATGGAGGTTGAAGGGTGACCTGATAGAGGTCTACAAGATTATGAGGGGCATGGATAGAGTGAATGGGCAGGCACTCTTTCCCAGGGTGGAGGGGTCAGTTACCAGGGGGCATAGGTTTAAGGTCCATGGGGCAAAGTTTAGAAGAGATGTGTGAGGCAGGTTTTTTTACGTAGAATGTGGTGAGCACCTGGAACACGTTGCCAGGGGAGGTTGTGGAAGCAGATACATTAACGATGTTCAAAGGGCATCTTGACAAATACATGGATAGGATAGGTACAGAGGGATATGACACAAGAAAGTGCCACATAGATTTTGGCCAGGGTTGGTATTATTACAGTACAGTTTGGAGGGCCGAAGACCTGTCCATGTGCTGTATTCTTCTTTGTTCAAAGGAATCCACAGGAAAGGCAAGATGCACAATGTGAGAGTGAGAAGTTCCTGGGATGGTGGATACGTCAGGAGAATGGGAATTCATTTGAAAAGGGAAATCAGCTGGGAGAAAAGGGAAATGCACAGGAGGAGTAGCAATGGGAGGTGAATAGAAATCTTAACTGAGTCGGAGAGAGGTAATCCGCAAGAAAAGGAAACAACATCATGAGGGGCATCCAAATGTGGCAGAGGGAATATGGAGGGAGACATGGCACCCATAGAGAAAACAAGGCTCCACAGGAAATGGACATGCATGAGGAAAATAAATCCACAGGGGAAGTCTCTTTCCACAGAGGAGAGACGAGAACAATCTGCAGAAATTATGGAGTGATCGACAATGAAACAAGACTTTAATTCAGGGAGGAATAAAACCCTGCAGAAAGTAGAGGGACCAATCAGAAGGACCAAGTAAGAATGCAGGGAATCCGTACTGTGTTTTTTAAAAACATTTTATTCTATTTTATTCATTTACAGAATGTGGACGTCACCAGTTAGGCCAGCATTTATTGCCCTATCCTAGTTGCCCTACAGAAGGTGGTGAGTTGCCTTCTTGAACTGCTACAGTGCTTGTGCTGTATGCTAGTAAGGACTTTGCAAGGTCTGGGTTTGCTGTTGCCATTTTTGGTGCTTCATTCAATGCCGGGTGGTCCGTCCAGTTTCATTCCTTATTGGTGTTTTTGTAACTTTCTGGGCCATTTCAGAGGGCATTAAGAGGCAACCACATTGCTGTGGGTCTGGAGTCACATGTAGGCCGAACCAGGTAAGAATGGCAGATTTCCTTCCCTGAAAGACATTAGTAAACTAGATGGGTTTTTACGACAATCCACAATGGCTTCATGGTCATCATTGGGCTTTTAATTACTATTATTTTCTTGAGTTGAAATTCCATCACCCGCCATGGTGGCATTCGAACCCAGGTCCCCATATTATTATGCAGGGTCTCTGGATTACTAGTCCACCATCTCGCCTCGCACACATCTCTCTACTTCTAGCTATATTGACTTTACAAAGCATTGTCCTGCAACAATATTTGCATCTTCTTTCTCCTCTCATCAGCGTGAGTGTCTTTCAATCCACCTTGGCCAGGCAGGTGTGCAGCTCGGTAACGCTTGCTGGGAACTGTATTGTCTGGAACATGGGATCCAGCCGGATGGGCAGATGCCCAGTGACAAGACCATCGGAGGTGGTGACGACTCTTTCAACACCTTCTTCAGTGAGACAGGAGCGGGGAAACACATCCCACGAGCTGTGTTTGTAGATCTAGAGCCCACCGTGATTGGTAAGGTGACAGTTTTTTGGTATTTCAGTCAGCCAGTTTTGCTTCAAATCTCAGTGAAATACAGTCTGTAGGCATCAAATGTGCTGGAAGGTTCGATGTCCCTGTTTTTTCATTTCTGTTCCTGTCCACAGATGAGGTCCGCACCGGCACCTACCGACAGCTCTTTCACCCGGAGCAGCTCATCACAGGCAAGGAGGATGCAGCGAATAACTACGCCCGGGGCCACTGCTCCATCGGAAAGGAAATTGTGGATCTGGTCTTGGATCGCATACGGAAGGTGGTAAGTTGTGTAACAGGGACATTGACAAATCCCAGCTGCACATAATACCCATATCATCATTTACAACTGTCTCATTTCACCATCACACTGTCCCAATGCCTTGGTGGAAATGAAATCTTATTCATGGCCATGTGTACAAATCCCACTCAGTCTCTCCTCTATCACATATTGATTTCACTCCACTATTCCCCTGATCAGTAACATGCACAAAAGGCAGCTGGGACATGGCTTCCCAAGACTGAACCTTACTCTCGACACCACCACTGATTTTCCACCCTGAGATCCACTCTCCCTCCCCCGACACTAAATACTCTCTCCCGCCAGACACCAATCATCCACCTCACCACCTCTTGCTGCCCTTTGCCGACAGTTGATGACTGTTCTTTGATGCTGGTTGTAATTCCTTGCTCCATTTTAAATATTTTCTCCTTTGTTTACCCACAGGCTGATCAATGCACCGGACTCCAGGGTTTCCTCATCTTCCACAGTTTTGGGGGTGGCACTGGCTCAGGTTTTACTTCCCTCCTGATGGAGAGACTTTCCGTCGACTATGGGAAGAAATCCAAGCTGGAGTTTTCCATTTACCCTGCTCCTCAGATTGCCACTGCGGTGGTCGAGCCATATAATGCTGTGCTGGTCACCCACTGCACCCTTGAGCACTCTGACTGTGCCTTCATGGTGGACAATGAGGCCATTTACGATGTCTGTCGGCGTAACCTTGACATTGAGAGACCAACTTACACCAACCTCAACCGTCTCATGGCACAGATAGTGTCATCCATCACAGCCTCACTCCGGTTCGACGGTGCCCTCAATGTGGACCTGACTGAGTTCCAAACCAACCTGGTCCCCTATCCCCGCATTCACTTTCCATTGTTAACCTACGCGCCCCTTATATCAGCTGAGAAAGCTTACCACGAGCAACTCTCAGTGTCGGAGATCACCAACTCCTGCTTTGAACCAGCCAACCAGATGGTGAAATGTGATCCCCGCCAGGGCAAGTACATGGCGTGCTGCATGCTGTACCGAGGAGACGTGGTGCCCAAGGATGTCAACGCTTCCATCGCCACCATCAAGACCAAGCGCTCAATCTCGTTTGTTGACTGGTGTCCGACTGGGTTCAAGGTAAGTGTTGCCTTTGTAATCAATACATGGAACTTTTGGAAAATATTGGACTGTACCAATCTCACCTCACATGCACACAGGACATCTCTACCATCCGGGTCAAAATCTGAAACTCCGTTTTGGAACATAGAGTAACAAATGTTCCCTAATTCTGGTTCAAACAGGAGCTCCCACTGAGGCTTTCAGTTGAAGTCTCTCAGTTTCAATCTTCGATTGTAGCTGGGAATGTACCACGAGAATGTTCACTTAAAATAAGAAGAATGAGGATCAAAGCCACATTGGAAAAGATGTGATAAATAATTTAATTAGCTCCTGAATGCAGCTTCACTATATCTTCCATCAGAAACTAAGCTTGACACAAAGATTAAAAGTCCAATCAACAACCAGAGCTGGCTTCCTGTACATTTACTGCAATACAGTTCCTAAATTTAATGTTTATGCCAATTCCATGGCAACCAACAGATCTGATTTTGAAGCTCTAATATATTTTCCTTTCCCTCTGTAGGTTGGCATCAACTACCAGCCCCCGACGGTGGTGCCAGGGGGTGATCTGGCAAAGGTACAACGGGCCCTCTGTATGCTGAGCAACACCACTGCCATTGCCTTGGCTTGGACCCGACTGAACCTCAAATTTGATAAGATGTACGCCAAGCGGGCCTTTGTCCACTGGTATGTGGGGGAGGGGCTGGAGGAAGGGGAGTTCCAGGATGCACGTGAGGACATGGCCTCACTCGAGAAGGATTATGAAGAAGTGGCCGTCGATTCTTCGTCACTGGACAGAAAGGCAGAGGAGGAAGAATAATATTTATTAATACAGATTTTAAAAGATTATAACTTTATTTCCCATTGATTTGAGAATCTTTATTTAATACAATAAATTTATTTTTAAATGGTTTTGCGTGTGTGTGTCAATTTAATAGCCACAAAGGATTAAGACAGACATAAAGGAAAAAGATTGAAGAGGATCCATGGACCCTGAAAGTTGGTAAATCAAAGTCGCCGGGATCACGGTCCAGATATCACAGAACATTTCAATTCTTAATTTCTAAAGCAATGATCATGGTCTCTGATTGATAATGGTTTAATAGGTAAGAGCCTGATTAATTTGGGTCTCTGAGGGGGATCTTCTAAATGGAGGTTTGATAGATTGGAGACGAGTTACAGAGGGAAACCAGAAAATTATCCACCAATTGGATAAAGAGCCTCACAGATCAATAGACTGCTAGCCAAAGTTTAGATTGATCGAACTGGAGGACATGGGTAAGCACCACTTAAAACTGTACCGTAGAATGTAAAACTGTCTACCCAGTTCTCTTAAAGCTGAAATGTACAGTTTAAATATGATATATCGTTTAAATATGGCCTATGCAGATTAAAGTTAGCCACTACAATTTAAAGCTGGCCTTACAGTTTAAATCTGACCTGTACTATTGAAAGCTAGCATACACCATTTAAAGTTGGCCTACCCAATTTAATTAATCTTGTCCTTTTTCTGCACAACTTAAACCGAGCATTTGCTATTTAATGCTACTCTGCATCATTTAAATCAAGCCCACCTTATGTAAAGATCTCTGACAGTCACTATCTAAAGCTAGTCTGAACTATTTAACCAAAGCTTGCAGGAGTCAAAAGAGGACATTACCACCTGCAATAGTACTGAAGACGTGCTCCAGAATTTGCCACATCCCTACCAAGTTTTTCCAGCGCAGCTACAACACTGGTATGTACCCAGCAATGTGGAAAATAGCCCAGGTGTGTCCTGTACACAAAAAACGTGATATATCCAACCAGGCCAATTATTGCTCCATCAGTCAACTCTCCATCAGCGAAGTGCTGGAAGGAGTCATCAACAGTGCAATCAAGTGACACTTACTCAGCAATAACCTGGTCACAGATGCTCAGTTTGCATTCTTCCAGCGTCATTCAGCTCCTGACCTCATTACAGCCTTGGTTCAAACATGGACAAAAGAGCTGAATGCCAGAGGGGAGGTGAGAGTGACTGCCCTTAACATCTCACTCGATTTCCTTTCAATCTGATAAGGTCCACAAAACCTGGGTTTTAAAGGTTTACCTACTATTGGTAACAATACTAAAACTTTATCTCCACTGGCAAAATCAAGAATGTTTGCTTTCTGTCCGCTACATGTTTTATCACATGTTGTGCAACTTTTAAATGTTGTCTAGCCAATTCACCTGCTCTATTTAACCTTTGCCTAAAATTTGACACGTAATCCAAGAATACAGTTTCAGAATGGTCATTTACCAATTTCTCCTTAATCAATTTAAGTGGTCCTCTTACCTCATGACTAAAAATCACTTTAAAGGGACTGAGTTTGGTTGACTCATTAGGTGCATCACTAATTACAAACAATATGAATGGAATTCCTTTATCCCAATCCTCTGGATAATCTTGACAATAAGCCTTCAACATTGTCTTTAATGTTTGATGCCGCCGTTCTAATGCTCCCTTCAATTCTGGATGTTACACAGTTGATTTAAATTGTTTTAGTCCAAAGCTATCCGTAACCTCCTTGAATAACCTCAAGGTAAAATTTGATCCTTGATCCGATTGTATTTGTGGATAGCACATAGTAAAAAATTTAAGTAACATTTTATTTAGCTGTAATATTGTGTCATGGGATGGCCTCTGAAAACCTAGTAAAGGAACCACCACATTTTAGGAAGCGGTCCTACGCAATCAATTAAGGCTCTTGTAAAAGGTTCCTCAAGAGCTTGAACAGATATTAATCACCGCTTGAGGTTTCCCTATCACTTGTGCAGTAAAGGTTAATAAGGGGCTGCCCCACCAACACACATAACTGAGTGGCAGTTAACTGTCAGTCACGGAAAGCCCCATCAGGAGGTACTGATTGGAACTGGTTTGATCAAACGTTACTAGGTAGGTGAGTCATCTGAGTCCTATTTAAATGAGTGATGTGAAACTCTCTCCCAGTGAGCACACCCAGTCAGCTAGAGAACACACAGCCAGATGCAGACACATCAAAAGAGTGAGTTTGGGAGCTGGGAATTTGAAGGTGGGAATTCGAGGCTGCGTCGGAGGAGGTGCTTGATTTGTCACAGCCAAATTTCTAGTGAGTGTCCTTGCCCTGCTGCAGGTGACTACAAGGGAGAGTGCTAATTGGTGACCAGCAGGTAAGCCCTTCATATTGAAAGCAGAGCTGAACAGGAGAAATCCGGATTCCAATCAGAGAAGGTGAGTGGTTCTCTAGAAATCAGGTGAATCGTGCCCTGAACCCGTTCATTCCTAGGCTCACCGGAGTAGATTCTGAGCTATGCACCAGAGTAGATTCTGACCTAAATTTTGTAAGGTAAGAGTTTGTTTTGAGATTTTTTTTCTCTCACACTTACTAGGGGGTAGCAAGCCAGCAAGTGATTGGTAAATAGTTTTTCCTATCATTTTTCTCCTTTTCTCTTGGCATTGTAGTTGATGTTGTAAGTTAACTTAAGGTTTTAGACATGGCAGGAGATTCCAGACCCATGTCATGCTCCTCTTGTGCAATATGAGAGTTCACTGTCCACTGTCTCTGGCACATTCACAAGTGTATCCAACTGCTACTCCTGTTCGACCACTTGACGGCTCTGGAGCTGCGGATGGATGCACTTTGGAGCATCCATGACGCTGAGGAAGTTGTGAACAACACGTTTAGTGAGTTGGTCACACCGCAGATGAAGAGTACTGAAGGAGATAGCAAATGGGTGACCACCAGACAGAGGAAGAGTAGGAAGGCTGTGCAGGGATCTCCTGCTATTTAGTACAGGGTTAATATCGCTGGCTTTGAAAGCAGACCAAGGCAGGCCAGCAGCACGGTTCAATTCTCATACCAGCCTCCCCGAACAGGCGCCGGAATGTGACGACTAAGGGCTTTTCACAGTAACCTCATTTGAAGCCTACTTGTGACAATAAGCGATTTTCATTTCATTTCATTTCTCCCTCCAAAACAGGTATATCATTTTGTATACTGTTGGGGGAGATGACTCACCAGGGGAAGGCAACTGTAGCCAGGTTCATGGCACGTGCTGCGCAGGAGGGCAGGAAAAAGAATGGTAGAGCTATAGAGATAGGGAATTCAGAGAAACATTGAAGATAAGAGCAGGAGGAGGCCTTTTGGCCCTTCGAGCCTGCTCCACCATTCATCACGATCATGGCTGATCGTCCAACTCAATAGGCTGATCCTGCTTTCTCCCCAAAGCCTTTGATTCCATTCGCCCCAAATGCTATATCCAGCCACCTCTTAAATATATTCAATGTTTTAGCATCAATTACTTCCTGTGGTAATGAATTCCACAGGCTCACCACTCTTTGTGTGAAGAAGTGTTTCCTTATCTCTGTCCGAAATGGTTTGCCCTGAATCCTCAGACTGTGACCCCTGGTTCTGGACACACCCATCATTGGTAACATCTTCCCTGCATCTACCCTGTCTAGTCTGGTTAGAATTTTATAAATCTCTATGAGATCCCCCGTCATTCTTCTGAACTCCATCGAAAACAATCCTAACCTAGTCAATCTCTCCTCAAATGACAGTCCCACCATCCCTGGAATCAGTCTGGTAAACCTTCGCTGCACTCCCTCGACAGCAACAACATCCTTCCTCAGAAAAGGAGACCAAAACTGCAAACAATATTCTAGGTGTGGCCCTGTATAATTGCAGCAACACATCCCTGCTTCTGTACTTGAAACTTCTCGCAATGAAGGCCAACATACCATTAGCCTTCTTTACCGCCTGCTGCACCTGCATGCCTACCTTCAGTGAATGGCGCACAAGGACACACAGGTCCCGCTGTGCACTCCCCTCTCCCAATTTACATTCATTCAAGTAGTAATCTACCTTTCTGTTTTTGCTTCCAAAGTGAATAGCTTCACGCTATCCAAATTATACTGAATTTTCCACTGATTTGCGCACTCACCCAACCTGTCCACATCTTGCTGTAGGATCCCTGCATCCTCGTCACCCTACCACCCAACTTGGTATCATCTGCAAACTTTGAGATGATACATTTTGTTCTCTCAAGCAAATAATTAATACAAATTATGAAGAGCTGGGGTCCCAGCACTGATCCCTGTGGCACCCCACTAGTTACTGCCTGCCAATTTGAAAAGGGCACATTAATTCCTGCACTTTAGTTCATCTCTGCCAATCAGTTTTCTATCCACCTCAATACATTTCCCCCAATCCTATGCGCTTTAATCCTGCACAATAATCTCTTATGCGGGAAGACTTTGTCAACCGCCTTCTGAAAGTTCAAATATACCACATCAACTGGCTCCCCCTTATCAACTGCACTGGTTACATCATCAAAGAATTCCAACAGATTTGTCAAGCATGATTTCCACTTCATAAATCCATGCTGACTCTGACTGATCCTGCCACTGCTTTCTAAATGTTCCGCTATAAAGTTCTTGAGAATGGATTCAAGAATTTTTTCCCACAACCGATGTTAGGCTTACTGGTCTATAATTCCCTGTTTTCTCTCTACCTCCCTTTTGAATATTGGATTGACATTATCTACCCTCCAATCTGCAGGGACCGTTCCAGAGTCTATAGAATCCCGGAAGATGACCACCAATACACCCACAATTTCCAGCGCCAGCTCTCTGGGATGCAGATTATCAGGCCCTGGAAATGTATCCCCCTTGAATCCCATCAATTTTCCCAGCACCATTTCTCTACGAATATTTATCTCCCTCAGTTCTTCCCTCTCACTAAACCTTTCGTTCTCCAAAATTTCTGGCATCTGATTTGTGTCCTCTTTTGTGAAGACAGAACCAAAGTATGTATTCAATTGCTCAGCCATCTCGTTGTCCCTTATTATGAATTCCCCTGTTTCTGTCTGTCGGGGACCTACATTTGTCTTTACCAATCTCTTTCTCATCACAAATCTATAGAAACTCTTAGTGTCAGTCTTTATGTTCCCGATTGTAAGCGAAGTAGACAGGCGTTTCTGCCAACACAAGCGAGACTCTAGGAAGGCATGTTGCCTCCTGGGTGCAATGGTCCTGGGTGTGTCAGAGCGGCTGCAGGGCATTCTAAAGGGGGGAAGGGGATGAACAGTCAGCTGTTGTGGTGCATATAGGCACCAACGATATCAGTAAAAACAGGATGAGGTCCTACATTCTGAATTTAGGGAGTTAGGAGATAAACTAAAAAGTAGGACTTCAAAGGTAGTAATCTCGAGATTGCTACCAGTGCCACGTGCTAGTCAGAGTAGGACTGACAGAATAGACAGGATGAATGTGTGGCTTGAGAAATGGAGGGATTCAGATTTTTGGGACATTGGAACCTGTTCTGGGAGAGGTGGGACCATTACAAATCGGATGGTCTACACCTGGCAGGACTGGAACCAATGTTTTCTGGGGGTTGTTTGCTAGTGCTATTGGGGAGGGTTTAAACTAATGTGGCATGGGGATGAGAACCAATGCAGGAAGTCAGAGGGTAGTAAAGCGGGGACAGGAACAAAAGCTGGTAAGGAGAAAAGTAGGAAGGCAGAGAAACAGATTGAACTGCCTAGTATGGCGGGGGTGGGAAACAAAGCAGTAGGTCAGCGTGAGAAATAACTGAGGTAGAGCTACAGCCTAAGGCTACTAAGATAAAGAGGAAGAACAGGCATGGAGTGGTTGGTCAACACAGCTTGGATTAGTCTGTGGAATTATGATATTGTTGCTATTCCAGAAAATTGGTTGAAGAGGGACAGGATTGGCAACTAAACATTCCAGGATTTAGATGCTTCAGGTAGGATAGAGGGGGATGCAAAAGGGGTGCGGGAGTTACATTATTGGTTTAGGAGATTATCACAGTTGAGCTGAGGGAGGACACATTGGAGGGTTCAGGCAGCGAGGCAATATGGGTAGAGTTTAGGAATAGGAAGGGTGCTGTCACAATGTTAGGGTTTTACCTCCCAACAGCCAGCGGGAGATTGAGATAACTTTCCCCATATTGACTGGGACACATTTACTGCTGGAGGCATGGATGGAACAAAATTTGTAACGAGTGTCCAGGAGAGTTTCTTGAAACAATATGTAAATAGCAGAACTCGGGAAAGGCCACATTAGACCTGGTGCTGGGAAATGCGCCCAGCCAGGTGGTCAAAGTTTCAGTCGGAGATCATTTCAGAAACAGTGATCATAATTCTGTAAGTTTTAAGCTGCTTGGGGGAAGGCTAATTACAACAGCATTAGGCCGGATCTGGAGAGCGTTGGAATGGGCAAGGCTGTTTGAGGGAATGGAATGGGCGAGGCTGTTTGAGGGGAAAATCAACATCCGGCATGTGGGAGGCTTTCAATGTCAGTTGATGAGAATTCAGGGCCGGCATGTACCTGTGAGGGCGAAAGATAAGGGTGCTAAGTATCGGGAACCCTGGATAACAAGGGATATTATGAACCTTGACAAAAAGAAAAAGGAAGCACGGTAGCATGGTGGTTAGCATAAATGCTTCACAGATCCAGGGTCCCAGGTTCGATTCCCGGCTTGGTCACTGTCTGTGTGGAGTCTGCACGTCCTCCCCGTGTGTGCGTGGGTTTCCTCCGGGTGCTCCGGTTTCCTCCCACAGTCCAAAGATGTGCGGGTTAGGTGGATTGGCCATGCTAAATTGCCCACAGTGTCCTAAAAAGTAAGGTTAAGGGGGGGGGTTGTTGGGTTACGGGTATAGGGTGGATACGTGGGTTTGAGTAGGGTGATCATTGCTCGGCACAACATCGAGGGCCGAAGGGCCTGTTCTGTGCTGTACTGTTCTATGAAGCATTCGTAAGGTCTAAAAGGCTAAGGACGTATGAAGCCCTTGAAGAATGTAAAGCAAGTAGGAAGGAACTTAAGGTAGGAGTTAGGAAGGCTAAAGGGGATCATGAAATGTTGTTGGCAAGCAGGATTAAGCATAATCCTGAAGCATTTTATACATATGTAAAGCACAAGAGGGTAGCCAGAATTTGGAAACAAATGGACTTATTAGTGATGACCAGCATTATTTTGTGAAGGGGAGCTCGTGCCTCACTAATTTGATTGAATTTTTCGAGGAAGTGACAAATATGATAGATGTGGAAAAGGCTGTAGATGTTGTATACATGGACTTCAGTAAAGGCTTTTAGAAGGTTAGGGTTAACCTTCTAAACCTAATAAACTGGTACAAAAGGTGAAGTCACATAGGATCAATGGAAGCTGGTAAGTTGGACACAATACTGGCTTGGGCACAGAAGACGGAGAGTAGCAGTAGAAGGGTGCTTTTCTGAATGGAAGGCCGTGACTAGCGGCATTCCACAGGGATCAGTTCTGGGGCCGTTATTGTTCATGGTGTATATAAATTATTTGGAAGAAAATGCAGCTGGTCTGATTAGTAAGTTTGCAGACAATACAAAAATTGCTAGAGTTGCGGATAGTGAAGAGGATTGTCAGATGATACATCAGAATATAAACTGGTTGGAGTCTTGGGCGGAGAAATAGCAGATGGAGTTTAATTTTAAGGTGATTGGAGGAAGGTACAGGGGAGATGTCAAAGGGAGGTTCTTGACATAAAGGGTGGTGGATGCATGTAATGCACTGCCAGCAGAGGTGGCGGAGCCAGCGTCATTAGGGACATTTAAGCATCTTTTGGACAGGTACATGGACAGCAGTAAATTGAAGGGGTGTAGGTTAGGTTGATCTTAGATTAGGATAAATGGTCGGCACAACATCATGGGCCGAAGAACCTGTACTGTGCTGTACTGTCCTATGTTCTATGTTCTAAAACGGAAGTGTGAGGTAATGCACTTTGGAAGGTCCAATGCATATAAGAATTACACAGTAAATGGTAGAACTCTTGCGAGTACTGACAGGCAGAGAGATCTGGGCATGCATGTCTACCAATCACTGAAAGTGGCAACGCATGTGGATGAGGTGGTCAAGAAGGCATGGTGGCCTTCATCGGCCGGGGCATTGAATATAAAAATTGGCAAGTCATGTTGCAGCTTTACAGGACCTTAGTTAGGCCTCATTCGGAAAATTGTGCACAATTCTGATCACCAAACTGCCAAAAGGATGTGGATGCTTTGGAGAGGGTACACAAGCGGTTTACTAGGATGTTGCCTGATATGGAGGGCATTAGCTATGAGGAGAGATTAAATAAACTCGGTCTGTTCTCACTGGAATGAAAGAGGTTGAGAGGCGACATGATAGAGGTCTACAGGATTATGAGTGGCATGGACAGAGTGGATAGTCAGATGCTCTTTCCTAGGATAGGAGAGTCAAGTACTAGGGGACATAGCTTTAAAGTGCACCGGGAAAAGTTCAGAACCGATGTGCGAGGCAAGTTTTTTTACACAGAGAGTGGTAAATATATGGAACAGGCTGCCTGGGGAGGTGGTGGGACCAGGTACGATAGCGGCATTTAAGGGCATCTAAACTAATATGTGAATATGGTGGGAAAGGAAGAATACTGACTCCGTAAGTGCATACAGTTTTAGTTGAGGCAGGTATAATGGTTTGTGCAGGCTTGGAGGGCCAAAGGGCCTGTTCCTGTGCTGTATTGTTCTTTGTTCTTTCTTCTCTTAACATGTGTGACATGATCGACAAACTTTAACTACATCTTTATGTAGTCCAGGCCAATAAAAATGTTTTTGTATTTTAGCTTGAGCTTTCCTTACTCCCAAATGACCTCCCACTGGTACCTCGTGTTCTACTCGCAACACCTGCTTTCTGTACCCTACTGGCAATACTGCTTGATGAACATTTGCCCACTTTTCCTCCGCCTGCATATGTAAAAGTCTATCTTTTCTCATTAAGATATCATTTTTAAGGTAATAACCTTCTGGTATACACTCCGATTCCTCTTCCGTGTATGCTTTCCGATACATCTGTTTTATTTCTATATCTTTCTGTTGTAACTCTGGCATCTTTCCTGAACTAAAAATATCCTCCTCGGGGGCAGCATGGTGGCAGGCCAGTGCGATAGCACCGTAGTTAGCACTGCTGCCTATGGCGCTGAGGACCCGGGTTTGAATCGTGGTCCTGTGTCACTGTCCGTATGTAGTTTGCACATTCTTCCTGTGCCTGCATGGGTTTCACCCCCACACTCAAAGATGTGTAGGATAGGTGGATTGCCCATTAATTGGAAAAAAATTGGGTTTTCTAAATTTATTGTTAAAAATATCCACCTCATTCTCCACCTGTTCTTGTTATTTTCCAACCAGCTGATCAAAAACAGTTTCTGAAAATTGAACTTCAGCTTTATCTTCACTCTTTGATTTCTCCTCTTGTCTTAATATGTGACTTTGTGACCTTGTCACTACACAATCAGGAAAAATCCCAGGATATTCGTGCTTCAACAATTCAGGTGTATCAACCAAAGTAGGCATCACTCCCACCTGCGATCCATCTATATCATTACCCAAGATAAACTGTATTCCTGCACAAGATAATTTCTCTATTACTCCTACAACCATTTCACCACTCTTCACTGGACTTTCCAACCATCACCTTTTCTGTCAATATTCCTCCCAAATTACATAACTCCTCATCTCTCAACTTGCTCCCCTATCTTTTCAAATTTTGACTTCATTACCTACTCTTCCTGGTACACATGAATAAACTCTACCCTCACAAGTAAATTCTTTGAAGAGATCTGGCACCATCTTATCTATCACCACTTGATCAGGCTGTACATTCTTTTGCAGCTCCTTCGCTTTCCTTTGAGCTTTCCTTTCCCACTTTATAAAACCCCACTGGTTTATCCTGTTTTACTACATCAGCCTTCCCAGTGCTTTTCTTAAACCCCCAACGCTGTGACTTTAAATGGCCTAGTTTATTCCAGTAAAAACATCTGAAACTTTTCATTTATCTTCCATCATCCCGGATTTCTTTTTTAATTTGAGGAACACGCTCTTTATTGTCTCCCATCAGATCACCTTTACCTTTACCACTTGAGTATTTCTCTTTTCCCCAGTTTCTATCACACACAGGCTGAAACTGATATCGGAAACCAAACTTTGATTTCTGAACCAATTCATAATCATCTGCCATTTCTGCTGCTCATCTCACAGTTTTCACCCTCTGTTCTTCCACGTGAGTTCTCACTACATCAGGAATTGAATTTTTAAACTCCTCCAAAATTAGTATTTCTCTCAGAGCTTCATACGTTTGGCCTATTTTCAAAACCCTTATCCACCTAACAAAATTACTCTCTTTGATCCTTTCAAACTCTATTCATGTTTGACAAGGTTCGTTCCTGAAATTTCTAAACCTTTGTCTGTAGACTTCAGGCACTAGTTCATATGCACCTAAGATGGGTATTTTCACCTCCTCATACTTCAGCTTGACGAGGCCTCCTCATAGGCAGATGCCCTCACGATGCTCGAATGCCTCTACGTACGGCCCGTGAACGAGGTCTACGCGCGACACATCTTCACTCGCCGCCAGCGCCCCGGGGAGTCGCTAGATGACTACCTACGCGACCTCAAAGCCCGCGCATGCAATTGTAATTACCAGGCAGTTATGGCCACTCAGCACATGGAACTCGCCGTCCGAGACGTCTACGTGGCTGGAGTCCGGTCAAATTATGTGAGACAACGCCTGCTCGAAAAGGCGAGGTGAGGCAACACGGTAATGTTAGCCACCTCTCTGGAGGTAGCATTTCAGAGCCTTACCGCGTTCCCAGCTGACCATGCGACCCCCTCGTTTTTTTGCCTGGGGCACATTTTACTGACATTATGCGACAAACTTTAGACAAAACTAGCGGCAACTCCCCTCTATTTTTCATGTGTTTAGAAACCCCTTCTCAAGAATGTAATATTCGAAGATTGGCTGCAGCGCTGCTTTAAACAATAAATTAGGTAACGATATCTGGCCACTAGGTTACACAGGGATCTTGGAACTTTGACAATAGCATTTATGCAGGAAAAAAAAGCAATCTGGAAAAAAAAATGCCGGTTTCAAATTGTTTAATTTTACAGTGGAAAGAAACGTCCACTTAACGCAACGAACAATCACAATGAGTTGGAGAGATAAAGCCCGCAAAAGAGACATTAATGAGTGTGTGAACGGTAAATTGAAAAATTGGGAGACTTTAAAATTGTAATGTGAGCTTTGGGATAGAAAACAATCAAAACACTAAAAAAAGCAATTCGGCAATAACAAATCTCCTGCCGGCAGAAAAGTAGGACTGGCCAATCAGATTATAGGAAAGGAGGATCCTCCCAGTTGCTCTGGCATGCCGATGTTCTCATATTCAAGCGATACGGAAGACGAGGAGAATTTGAACCCTGGACTCCACCCTCATTTTGCGCTCCCCGGTCTTACAATTCCACTTTCCCAAGTCCTGACTCCCACTTCTGATCCCATTACCAATGAAACTCCTGCTAACGTATCCCCCTTAGCGACACGCACTCGGTCACAGACGCAAGCCGTAAATATCGAACAACCCTTCTTTACGGAAGACATGATAATTGACTAAAAGGTATTGATTAAAAGACCCACAATAAGGAAATTATAGAAGTGAAGTTAATAAGTTATCAATTTAGAAACATGCTGGCAATAATGACTAAAGTTTAACGTTGCTTTTGAATGAAATTTAGTAGATCAGATGATGTTAACTAACTACTGCTTGGAATGTTGTACTGGCCTTATTATGATAACAAGTGGTTCTTCTGAAGGACAACAAAATGCATATTCGAATTGTTTTTAAACTAATGGCAAAACATTCATAATTCCTCTTGCAAATGTTTCCAAAGTTGTTCAGTTCACACTATATCAGTTTAAAAGAAAGTAACATTACAGGGGCCTCACGGTAGCATGGTGGTTAGCATCAATGCTTCACAGCTCCAGGGTCCCAGGTTCGATTCCCGGCTGGGTCACTGTCTGTGTGGAGTCTGCACGTCCTCCCCGTGTGTGCGTGGGTTTCCTCCGGGTGCTCCGGTTTCCTCCCACAGTCCAAAGATGTGCGGGTTAGGTGGATTGGCCATGCTAAATTGCCCGTAGTGTAAGGTTAATGGGGGGATTGTTGGGTTACGGGTATACGGGTTACGTGGGTTTAAGTAGGGTGATCATTGCTCGGCACAACATCGAGGGCCGAAGGGCCTGTTCTGTGCTGTACTGTTCTAATTCTAATGAACAAATAAGAGTAACTGAAATATGAATAAGTTTTTAGATTGCGTGAAAAGACGTAAATGGCATCACGCCAAGTTCTCCGCCCTTAGATTCTACAGGAAACATTAACCATTTCAGCAGACAGTTGGTCTTTTCTGAATTGACAAACGAAGAAATACATCTCAAAGAATAGCTAATGCCTCTAAAATTAATCAGTGCAAATTGACTTAAATGGAATAACACAGATAAAGTTTTCGAAGGAGAATGAAAAATTTTTGTTCAAAATTTGTCCGCAAGGACAAGGGCTGAATCCAGGAGAGAGAAAGAGAGAGAGAGGAAGAGATTGAAGGAGAGAGAGCCAGCGACAAGAGACAGGAACTGTTAGAGAGAGTGAAAGAGAGCGAGTCAGGGAGAGGCAGAGATGGAGAGGTAGGCAGATAAAGAGAAAGAGCAACAAGAGTTCCAAAGACAGACAGAGTTATGTAGAGAGGGAGAGAGATAGATAAGAGAGAGAGGGAAAGAAGTCATATTTCATTTTTCAGACTTTGACTTTAAAAATTATGTTTCAAGCTGTGATTATTTGAAAGAGGTAAAGAGATATCGATGCCAACATGGTCCTTGTTATTACCTGAAACCTTCGCGATAAAAGGTTCCCGTTAACTTTGTAAGGCGAGTGGCATAGAATCTTTACAGTGTCACCTTCGAGCTGTTAATTGGTTTGTACGGAGCGCGATTACTCCGTGATTTAAATTATAATCTCCTGCAGATGCGGATAACTCTGCTTAATAACACATAAACAGGGCAAAAAGCGTGCGGACCCTGACATAAAACATCACACACGTAATTTCCTTAATCAATTGTTAAAATTGTAATCGGAAGGACCATCTGGCATCAGACAAAGTGTGCAATGGGTAAAACTTTAGATACAACTTTTTAAAATGGCAGCGTACTGCAAACGCTGTGTGAACAACTCAAGGCCTATCATCAGTAATAGAAGCTCAACAAGTGATTTAGGAAAATAATAGGGCGTCAACTGCTAAAAAGTTAGTTGCTCTATGGAGGGAATATTGTCCAAAATTGAAGGATGCTTCCTTGTTAGCCAGCTGGCAGGATAAAGAATAAAAATTGAGTATAGAATTGACAAGTCTTGAAAACGGAATGCGCATATGGAAAAGAACCAAGTTAGGCTATCCATCTTGATTAGAAAGTTGCTAAAACACTCCATTAGTTTTTGTTCAGGAATATAATCTCCCAGGATCTAATCAGGATAACAAATCTCCCAAAATGAAAAAAAAGGGGAGCAAAGTCAAAACAAGATTACGGTTAGGAACTTAACAATGGATTCTTTTCTAAAATAACTTCAGATCGTTTCAGGCCGTCCAGATAGACTCGGCGGTGGTTTAGTTCATTTGAAATAAAAAGAAATAATAAACATCCAGTAATGTCTCTTTCCCAAAAAAAAACTGGGTAAATAGCAAACATTGAAAATTGACTTAAATAAGTGCTACTCATAGCCCTCTCGCAGTAAAGATGTACAACAATTAACGACACCTGACCATATTAGGCAGACAGACACTGCAAATTCGGAGCGGTAATACAGTGCATTGATAATGGTATGTTTATAGAACTGTCTCAAATACGAGGTCACCAGCTGCAGAATTTAATAACTTCTGTGCCTGCGACTGATTGCTCTGTGTTCAATGCTGGCAGCTAATGTTAACCCTGAGTACCACTGTTTAAAACACCCAATAGAGTCCAGATGAGAGAATATAGTGACCCAAGCCTTGATAACCGCATTACCATATCACCTATCCTGCAGGCCCAGCTTCGAAACTTTCCCCTATTCGCTACTCCACAGTGGTGGTCGATTGATTTTGATCCCTCACACTTTTCACCTCTCTTAGATATTCCCAATCCACATGTCACTCTTTGCTACGATCATACAGTAACCTCGCCCAATTTGGAGAGCATTTACCAAGACAAAAGAAGGGTCTGCCTTTCTTGTCGATTTACCCCACAGCCTATGGCATCAGTCGAGACTTGTATCACCCCACGTGACCCTTTCTGTCAACGAAGGCTACAGTACCAAGTCCTTGGGATTTCTGGCAGCTGCACTACGAGGACAAGCTGATCCTTTCCTTAATGATAGTCAAACCCTACCCGCAGGCACTTTAGAATATTTTAAACGCCCATTTGTCCACATTGGCACACTGCACCATCATCATTCAACCCAATCTACGACTCCTGAACTACCGGCAGATTTATGGGCAGCCTCCAAACACGAAGTTGGTCTCACTAATGTCCCTCCCGTTGTTATTAAAGTCAAACCTGATATGCCCTTGCCCTCTATTTCACAGTACCCTTTGCGGCCCGAGGCTGAAGAAGGAGTCTCGGTTATGATTCAATCGTTCCTTCAACAGGGAATTTTGATACCATGCCAATCGCCCTGTAACACCCCGATTCTTCCACTTCCTAAGATAGGAAGACCATCCGAATAGCGTTTAGTCCAAGACCTCCGGCTTATTAATCAGATAGTTGAACCTTTACATCCCATTGTCCCAAATCCAGCGACAATCCTTAGCAATGTCCCACCGGAAGCGACTATTTTTACCCTTGTTGATTTGCAACATGCCTTTTTTTGCGATACCCCTCGCCCCTGAATCACAGTATTTGTTTGCCTTTACATTTAAGGGGACGCAATACACTTGGACTCGACTTCCACAGGGCTTCATTCATTCTCCAACCCTTTTCTCACAGGCATTGCACTCCCAGTTAGCGACATTAGCACCTCCTGGTGGCTCCACCATCATTCAGTATGTTGATGACTTACTCCTTGCCAGCCCTGATTTCATCGCTAACCAACGTGACACTTTTTACCTGCTCATCCGTCTCTATTCATGGGGATATGTGATCCCGCCCGCTAAAGTTCATAAAGGCCAACGACAGGTCAAATTTTGGATGTCCTAATAAGTGCTACTGATGACTCGCTTACTCAGGAATGCGTTACTCCTATACTGAAGACCCCATTTCCTACATCGCCCAAGCAGGTGCAAGCTTTTTTATGATTAGTGAACTTTTGCAGACAATGGATTCCGAATGTTACTGTACATACTAAAGAATTAACTCCGTACTCCTCTCAAAATGCTCCTCTTAAGTTTGAACTACCTGATTCAGCAAAGCTATCTTTTATTACTCTGAAAAACGCCCTGGCTATCGCCCCAGCACACGACCTATGTATGACAGACCTTTTCACCCAAATTCTTACTGCTGTCCATTTGTTAGTCCAGGCAGCCTCTAATCTAACCCTTCACCAACCAGTACAAGTGCATACTTCACACACTATCGTGGCTCTCCTAACGTCTCAGCAAACCCAGCATCTGACTCAAGCGCGATTGAGCCGCTATGAGGTTTCACTATTGCAAAACCCCTCTCGTTTCATTATTGTTCAACCTTAAATCCTGCTGTGTTCCTTGATCAGCCCCCCGATAACCTTGAAGACCCACCACACGATTGTTTACTTCGGAATCACTTCCTTTCCACACCTCGCCCGGATTTAACAGACAGGCCAATTGATAATCCAGACCTAATTTTTTGTGTTGATCGCAGTTCTTCCATTTCCCCATTTCCCGTCCCACAGTCGAAATATGCCGTGGTAACCGACACTGACGTGCAGGAAGCAGCAGCCTTCCAGACCCCTGTCTCTGCACAAAAAGCCGAGCTATTCGCCCTTACTCGAGCATGTATTTTGGCCACAGACAAAAGTACTAATGTTTACACTGATTCTAGGTATGCCTTTGGCGTGACCCCATGATTTTGGCCGCCTCTGGCAACAGCGAGGTTTTCTCACCTCTGTGGGAACTCCCATTCAAAATGCACTTTGGGTTAAAAATCTCCTCGATGCTATTCAGCTTCCCCGTCAATTGGCAGTTATTAAATGTGTTGCGCACACGAAGGTGGCCACTCCTGTTCAATTAGGAAATGCCCGTTCTGATTCAGCTGCTAAAACTGCAGCTTCATCAACCTCTTTAATTGTTCCCAGTGGGGCTAATCAGGCTCTAAACCAGGTACCTGCATTACGGACGAAGGGCATGCCAGAGATAGCTGAAGTTCAAAATTTTCAGAGGGACGCCTCTGATTCTGAGTGAACACTATGGAAGTCAATGAGGTGTTCGCATTCCTTGACACGAGACCTCTGGCTGACTCCAGTTGGTCAAGTTTGTATTCCGAATTCTTTATTGCCGTTACTTGTTGATTATTTGCATTCTTGTACCCATCTTGGCAAGGAGGGAGTGGTACAGCTACTCCTAAAAACTTGGTGGCACCCAGATTTGAATACAGCAGCGCAAAAGCAGCTGGATCGATGCGTCATTTGCATAAAACATAATAAGGGTAAAGGTATTAAATGCCCTCCGGGAACCACCCCCTTGCCAGATGATCCTTTTGCTTGTATACAGCTTGATTTTATTGAATTGCCAAAAGCACAGTGCTATAAATATTGTTTAGTAATAATTGATGTGTTTAGTAAATGGATTGAAGCCTTCCCCACCACTAATTGTATGGCACATACAGTAGTGAAGTTGTTGTTAACGGAAGTCATTCCTCGTTTTGGGGTACCCAAAATGGTGAGCTCAGACAATGGACCACATTTTGTAGCTCGGATCAATACTGAATTGTGCAAAGCCCTTGTAATTAAACAGCAACTGCACTGTGCTTATCACCCGCAGGCAGCAGGAATTCTGGAAAGAGCCAACGGGACTTTAAAAGAAAAATTATCTAAATTAACTGAAGAAACTGGGTTAAATTGGCTAAAAGTATTACCCTTGGCACTGTTTCACATGCGAGTGACTCCCCATTCACGGACCGGACTGTCAGCTGCAGAGATAGTCTATGGTCGGCCAATGAGGACTCCCTGGGATGCCCATGAAAAACCCCTAGAGGGAGTAGACCTCCATGTGATGGGGGAACAATTGCAAAACTATTTGAAGCAATTAACACTTTCTTTGAAGTTTCTTCACTCACAGGCACATCTCCCAGTAACGACAGGGACAGCCGTCCCTCGATATCCAGTGGTCAAACCCGGAGACCACGTGTTGGTAGAAAAACTGGGACAGAAAGAAACTAGGACAACGCTGGAGCGGACCATTCCTCGTACTACTGACGACGCCAACTTCGGTCAAACTTGAAGGACGTTCAAGTTGGATACATCTATCCGATTGCAAGAAGATAGTCTCCAACCCAGACGAGAACACAGGATGAAGATCTTCAGTATAATTTTTGGACTTTCTGGACTACTTAGCCTTAATGGCCACTCGGTAGTAAAAAAACGAACTAAACGAGACCTGCCTTCCAATACCTATTTACATATGTCATATCTTTACGCCGAAAAATTGAATATTAGCAAGTGTTGGGTTTGCACCCACATTCCTGTCCATTCAAGGGAAGGAATACCTCTCCCCCTTCATACCGCAGAAACAGTTGAATGGATTTTACGACAAAACCAAACAGGAATCAGGGGAGATAGGGGGAATATGAAAATATGGAAGTCTGCTGGCTATGACATGACTAAATTTTCAGCTTCATATCAACCTAACTATAATCATGCCTTAACTCCACCCTCCCTCACTGTCCACTCATATAATGTTCAAGGTTCCGTATGTTTTAATAAATCAGGGAAAGGAAAGTTAATGGGGCAAAGTAGGTGCAACCTACCAATACAATCCCCTGGATGACATCAGCTGATGATTTTACAGCCTACAATGGAACCTATTTCATATGCGGCACTAAAGCATATCCGTGGCTCCCCATTGATTGGACAGGATCCAGCTTTTTGGGATATGTCATACCCCAAATGCATCATCGACCCACCCTTAAGCACCCTTAAGCACTCCCCCTCGCGAGCAAAAAGAACAATTTCTAAAACGGAACGGGCAAGGCATGAACGAACTGATCTACATGGCCTCAGCATTGGAACATCTGGCAAACTTAATGGCAACAGAAGCCAGGGACACTGGACAGGCACTGGCCGAGGTCTCAGCTGAGCTAGTGGCTGTCCGGACCGTGGCATTACAAAATCGACTGGCTTTGGATTATCTGTTAGCCTCGCAGGGAGGAACGTGCGCTATCATAGGCCAAGAGTGCTGTACTTACATTCCAGATGGCTCTGAAAATATCACTAACCTGGCCGACCATATTAAGAGACAGGCTGCTCAAATTCAAGAAATTGGCAGTGAATTTCACGACTATAACCCGCCGGGTTGGCTAGGATGGTTGGGTCATGGATTATTTGATTGGATCTTTAAGGCCTTTATTCTACTGCTACTAATGCTATTAGGGATAGGATTGCTTTCCTGCTTGTGTAAATGCATTTTCAAACGAATCATGGATATACCTATTTAGCTAGTTGTCATGATATGACAAAAGGGGGGAGTGTGGTATTGTGTGAAGCAAACAATGGCATGATGGGAAAACTAGTCAAGTCTTCTTGGTACAATTGAATTTAACCTAAGACACAGATTCAGAATACACATAGACAGCATGTCCTGAGAGTCTAGATAAGGCTTGAACCTAGAAGTAATCTTAATACATAACAAGCTGAACAACTATTTCTTCCTGTTCCTAAACAACTTCTTCCCTTTCTTAAAACAAAGACAAGATAATGATATGAAACTCAAGTCCCCTGGAGGTCAGCAAGGTGACGCCATTGTAATGATTATTACTTATGTTTTACTTTAAATCAAATTCCTGACCAAGCTGTATTCATGTTATCTTGATCCTATAATGTATAAGAATCGCCTTCTTTTCTGTACTATCGCAGACTTGGGACGGACTCCGCAGTTTGTAATTGACTGCTTTCCGACTTCAAATCTCAGCCATACTGCTAGCAGTCAGTTCTGATTCGGAAATAAAGTTCAGTTTTGCTTACCTAATGAATCATGTTTGAATTTCTCTATCACAGTCAAGACGCGGGGAAAATATAAAATACAACAGGGCTACCCTGCTATTTTTGCGACCAGTCTCAACACCCCCGACAGCACTGCCCGGCCCGCAACTCGAACTGCAGCAGCTGGGGAAAAAAGGACATTTCGCCAAAGTTTGCCTGGTTAGGTCTAAGAACTCGAACTCACAGGCCCGACCCTCAGACTCACAGGCCCGCAGACCCCGCCGTGTGGCAGCGTGTCTGCCGACTCTGCCCCCTGCAGACACGTCATCAGCCTCGTGCTATTAGTGGGGGCGGCCATCTTCCAGCCCTCGCAGCACGTGCTACACATGGGGGCCGCCATCTTGGCCATCTTCCCCGATGCAGCCGGCCATGTGTGATCCATGGGGGCTGCCATCTTGGACGCCATCTTCTTCACCGCCCGCCACGCTCAACCAATGGAGGCCGCCATCTTGGCCATCCTCCCTAACGCGGCCGGCCACGTGCGATCCATGGGTCCGCCATCTTGGATGCCATCTTCCTCACCACCTGCCACGCTCGACCAACGGGGGCCGCCATCTGCTATGCCGCTCGACGCATATGATCAATACGGACAGTCACCGTGGGGCCGCCCCAGCACCTCCGACCATGCCTCCGGCTACCCGCAGCTCAGCGCGGTTAGCCTGGACCAGTCGTGATTATATGTGCTCCCAGACCTCTGCGCTCCTCTCCTATTGGGACTCGACTTCCAATGTAACCTCAGGAGCCTAACCTTGAAATTCGGGGGGCCCCTGCCCCCACTCACCATATGCAGCCTCACGACCCTAAAAGTCAACCCTCCCCCTCTCTTCGCAAACCTCACCTCCGACTGCAAGCCAGTCGCCACCAGAAGCAGGTGGTATAGCATGCAGGACATGACGTTCATTAGGCCCAAGGTCCAGCGTCTCTTGCGGGAGGTTGTCATCGAGGCCAGCAATAGCCCCTGGAGAGCTCAGGTGGTGGTCGTCAAGACCGGGGAAAAGTTCCGGATGGTGGTTGATTACAGCCAAACCATTAACCGGTATACGTACCTCGATGCGTACCCATTCCCCGGATTGCAGACATGGTAAACCAGATCGCACACTACCGGGTGTTCTCCACGGTGGATCTGAAGTCTGCATACCACCAGCTCCCAATCCGCCCGGAGGACCGCCACTACATGGCTTTTGAGGCAGACGGCCGCCTTTTCCATTTCCTCCGGGTCCCCTTGGGTGTCACGAGTGGGGTTTCGGTGTTCCAAAGAGCAATGGACCGAATGGTGGACCAGCATGGACTGCGGGCCACGTTTCCGTACTTGGACAATGTCACCATCTGCGGCCATGATCAGCAGGACCACGACGCCAACCTCCACCGATTTCTCCAAACCGCCCAAACCCTCAATCTCACCTACAACAAGGAGAAATGCGTTTTCCGCACAACCAGTCTAGCCGTCCTCGGCTACGTCGTGGAAAACGGGGTCCTAGAGCCCGAGCCTGACCGTATGCGACCCCTCCTGCAATTCCCTCTCCATCACTATCCCAAGGCACTGAAGAGGTGCCTTGGATTCTTTTCATATTACGCCCAGTGGGTCCCCAATTATGCAGGCAAAGCCCGCCCACTAATCAAGGCCACTTGAGGAGAGCAGCCAGGGCGACGTCTGATGCGTCGCTTTCTACTTGGAAGGGAATGGCTTCGTCCACCGCGTGCATGGCGGCCTTGATGATGCCCGCCTTGATACGGTTGAAAGCCGACTGGGCCTCATCTGTCGGGGGAAAAACCGTAGTCTTAATGAGTGGCCAGGCTTTGTCCGCATATCTGGGGACCCACTGGGCGTAATAGTAGAAAAGCCCCAAGCACCGTTTGAGTGCCTTGAGGCTACGGGGAGGGGGTGTTCCTTAGGGGGATGCATGCGGTCGGGTCTGGGCCTAGGACCCCGTTTTCCACGATGTAGCCGAGGATGGCTAGCCGGGTTGTGTGGAACACGTATTTCACTTTGTTATATGTGAGGTTGAGGGCCCGGGCAGTCTGGAAGAACTTCCTCAGGTTTGCATCGTGGTCCTGCTGGTCATGGCTGCAGATGGTGACGTTGTCCAAGTACGGGAAGGTAGCCCGTAAGCCGTACTGGTCCACCATTTGATCCATCGCCCTCTGGAAAACGGAGACTCCGTTTGTAACACCAAAAGGGACCCTGAGGAAGTGAAACAGCCGACCGGCTGCTTCAAACGCCGTGTAGGGGCGGTCCTCTGGGCGTATAGGGAGTTGATGATAGGCCGATTTGAGGTCGACCGTGGAGAATACCCGATATTGGGCGATGTGAGTGACCATTTCAGCTATGCGGGGAAGTGGGTAAGCATCGAGTTGCGTAAAGCGGTTTATGGTCTGGCTATAATCCACTACCATTCGTTGCTTTTCCCCGGAGCGGACTACCAATACTTGAGTCCTCCAAGGGCTGTTGCTGGCCTCTATGACCCCCTCTTTTAGTAGCCGCTGAACCTCTGACTTGTTAAAAGTCGTGTCTTGGGTACTGTACCGGCAACTCCTGGTGGCGACGGATTTACAGTCGGGAGTGAGATTCGCGAAGATGGGGGGTGGCGCAACTTTGAGTGTCGCCAGGTTGCATACTGTGAGTGGGGGCAGGGGTCCGCCGAACTTCAGTGTCAGGCTCCGGTGGCTGCACTGAAAGTCCAGACCGAGCAGCAGGGGGGCGCAGAGTTGAGGAAAGATATAAAGTTTAAAGCAGGGGCAGCAGGGTAGCATGGTGGTTAGCATAAATGCTTCACAGCTCCAGGGTCCCAGGTTCGATTCCCGGCTGGGTCACTGTCTGTGTGGAGTCTGCACGTCCTCCCCCTGTGTGCGTGGGTTTCCTCCGGGTGCTCCGGTTTCCTCCCACAGTCCAAAGATGTGCGGGTTAGGTGGATTGGCCATGCTAAATTGCCCATAGTGTCCTAATAAAAGTAAGGTTAAGGGGGGGGGGGGGGTTGTTGGGTTACGGTGTGGGGTGGATACGTGGGTTTGAGTGGGGTGGTCATGGCTCGGCACGACATTGAGGGCCGAGGGGCCTGTTCTGTGCTGTACTGTTCTATGTTCTATGTTCTAAAACGGGTGTATTCAGCGCCTTGAATTGCGAGGTCAGCGACACAATACCCCGTGATTTGGACCGAATGGGACCCAGAGGCGAGGGCGATAGTTTGGGAGGTGGGGTGGGTGCGCAGAGAGCAGCGCCTTACCGTGTCTGGATGGATAAAACTCTCCGTGCTCCCGGAGTCAAATAGGCAGGGAGTGTCGTGGCCGTTGATTCGCACCCGCATCATCGAGTTACGCAGGTGTTTCGGCCGCAATTGATCGAGCGTGATCGCTCCTAGTTGCGGGTAGTCAGAGTCCTCTGTTAAGGCGGAATCACAAAATGGCTGCCTGGAGTCACAAAATGGCTGCCGCACGTGTCGGGGTTCAAAGATGGCCACCACCAAGATGGCCGCTCCCATGACTCGCACGAGGTCTTTGACGTGTCGGAAGTGGGCGTGTCCGGCCGCTGTGCGGCCACGTTGCGGGGCCTGTGAGACCGGGAGCTTGATTTCTGGGCCTGGTAAGGATTTTGTTTGTGGCCTTTGGGGCCAGCCAGGCAGACTTTAGCGAAGTGCCCTTTCTTCCCGCAGTCGTTGCAGATCGTGGAGAGGGCTGGGCAACGTTGCCGTGGGTGCTGACCTTGCCCACAAAAATACCATGGGGAACCCCCGGAGTGAGCGGATCGCCGCGCAGCGCCGGCCTGTAGCGCGGCCGAGTCTGGAGGGGATCGAGAGGGGTTTGCAAGGTCCGTGGAGTATGTACGGAGGTTACGGTGGGCCGTTTCGAGGGAAGAGGCGAGCGTTACCGTGCCTTGCAGATCCTTTGCCCCGTCTTCTAGGAGCTGCTGCCGGATGTACGAGGACCTGATACCAGACACAAAGGCATCGCGAATATGCAAGTTCATGTGGGTTTCTGCCGTCACTGCTTTATGGTTGCAGTTCCTCGCGAGCACAGTGAGTCTCTCGACGTACTCGTCCAGAGTTACCCCGGAATGCTGGCTGCAGGTTGAGAGCAAATGTCTGGCGTGTACCTCATTAATCGGCTTCACGAAGCGTTTCGTCAGTATCTCGACCGCAGCTTTGTAATTTGCAGCATTCTCGATCGCGGAGGAGAGTCGGTGGCCCACCCGGGCATGTAGTAAACGCAGCTTGCGAGCGCCGTCGACCTCAGTCGCTGAGGAGTCAATATAGTCCTCAAAACACCGCGGCCAATATTTAAAGATTTCCGGGGCTTCCGGAGACCGAGCGTCCAAGTTGAGTTTCTCCGGCTTTAGAGCGCTGTCCATCTTGATGTATCAGATGATTAAATTGAGATACCCTCAATCACGACACAGGAGAGAAGATAGATGATTCAAAGGCTTTAATCATCTGAGAACTGTACAGCAGCCGAGAAGTGTGCTCATCACATGTTGCCTGAGTGAGCCTTATCTTGTATACCGTTTCCTGGGGGCGGAGCCAGAGGCGGAGTCCCCCAGGTTTCCAAGCCCGGTCTTAAAGGGCCAATGCATTAAAGGTAAGGTACCATTATATCAGCTACTGATAACATTCATCACAACCTGGATCAATCTAATGGGGGATCCAGCACTGTATTGAAGTCCCCCCGCCCCCCATTATCAGGCCCCCGTCTCCAAATCTGGAATGCGGCCCAACATACATACATACATAGAATTTACAGTGCAGAAGGAGGCCATTCGACCCATCGAGTCTGCACCAGCTCTTGGAAAGAGCACCCTACCCAAGGTCAACACCTCCACCCAAACCCCATAACCCAGTAACCCCACCCAACACTAAGGGCAATTTTGGACACTAAGGGCAATTTAGCATGGCCAATCCACCTAACCTGCACATCTTTGGACTGTGGGAGGAAACCGGAGCACCCGGAGGAAACCCAAGCACACACGGGGAGGATGTGCAGACTCCGCACAGACAGTTACCCAGCCGGGAATCGAACCTGGGACCCTGGAGCTGTGAAGCGATTGTGCTATCCACAAGGCTACCGTGCGCCGCATAAAACCCGCATCATCCCATTTCGGGGCGTATACGTTCACCAGCACCACCCACTCTCCCACTCACCATCACATACCTCCCGCCGCTGTCTGCCACCACATTTGACGCCTGAAACGACACCCTCTTTCCCACGAGGATCGCCACCCCCCCGATTTTTTGCATCCAGCCCTGAATGAAACACTTGGCCTACCCATCCCTTCCTCAGACTAACCTGGTCCGCCATCTTCAGGTGCGTCTCCTGAAGCATGGCCACGTCCGCCTTCAGCCCCTTCAGGTGCGTAAACACATGGGCCCGTTTGACCGGTCCGTTCAGTCCCCTCAAATTCCAAGTTATCAGCCGGATCAGGGGGCTCCCTGCCCCCCTCTTCCACCGACTAGCCATAACCCTTCCCCTGCCCGCCACTGGCCAGCGCACCCCGCTCGGCCCGTTCCCCACGGCGGCAAACCCCAATATCGACCCCTCCTGCATACTCCAGCTCCTCCCTGGCCATTCCAGCAGCAACCCGGTACCCCCCCCCCCCCCCCACAAGCTAGGACCCCCTCCTAGCTGCGTTACTCCCTCCAAGGTACGCCCGTAAGCCAGCTGACTCCTGTTGCCCCGGCAACTCCCGCCACTCCTCCGACCCCTCCCATCAGCAGGCTCTCCTCCTCCCCCTTCCGCTCTCACGTGGAAAAATAAAAGCCTGCTCTTCTCCGCTCCGACCCCACCCTCATCAACCCTCAGCGCAGGAAAAAGCCCGCGCTTTTCACCTGCCCGACCCCGCCTGCTCTAAGGCAGCTCCCAGTGTCGGCCCAAGCCCTTCACGGGGCCCCAGCCCCCTTCCCACCATCAGCTCCCCACACTGCAAGTCTACCTCCCGTCTCGAGCCCATCCACCGAACCCACGCAAAAAGAAAGTTCCCCAACCTCCCTGAAAACAGCACAGAACCAGCATTAAACAGAAAGACCCCCCTCAGAAAAATAGCACAGTTACATACAGACAACCCTCAGTTTGAGTCCAACTTCTCGGCCTGCACAAAGTTCCACGCCTCCTCCGGGGACTCGATGTAATAGTGTCGGTCCTTGTAGGTGACCCACAAATGGGTTATGGGCAGCAGGGTAGCATGGTGGTTAGCATAAATGCTTCACAGCTCCAGGGTCCCAGGTTCGATTCCCGGCTGGGTCACTGTCTGTGTGGAGTCTGCACGTCCTCCCCCTGTGTGCGTGGGTTTCCTCCGGGTGCTCCGGTTTCCTCCCACAGTCCAAAGATGTGCGGGTTAGGTGGATTGGCCATGCTAAATTGCCCGTAGTGTCCTAATAAATGTAAGGTTAAGGGGGGGGGGGGTTGTTGGGTTACGGGTATAGGGTGGATATGTGGGTTTGAGTAGGGTGATCATGGCTCGGCACAACATTGAGGGCCGAAGGGCCTGTTCTGTGCTGTACTGTTCTATGTTCTATGTAAATGCATCGGCTGCAACATGCCAAACCTCACTCCTTTCCTGTGTAGCACCGCCTTCGTCCGGTTGTACCCGGCCCTCCGCTTAGCCACCTCCGCATTCCAGTCCTGGTAGATCTTGGCCCACCTGAGCACACACTCCCGGTCAACGAACCGGTGGAACCGCACCAGCACCGCCCGTGGCGGCTCATTCGGCTTGGGCCTCCTTACCAGTATTCTGTGGGCCCCCTCCAGCTCCAGGGGACCCTGGAAGGACCCAGCTCCCATCAGCGAATTCAGCAGGACGACCATGTAGGCTCCCAGGTCTGACCCCTCCAACCCCTCCGGGAGGCCCAGGATCCGCAAATTATTCCGCCTCGACCGGTTCTCCATCTCCTCGAACCGCTCCTGCCACTTTTCATGGAACGCCTCATGCATCTCCACCTTTACCGTGAGGGCCGCGGCCTCATCCCCTCTTTCAGAGGCCTGTTGTCGAATCTCCCGGATTGCCACCCCCTGGGCTGTCTGCATCTCCAGCAGCTTGTTGATTGAAGCCTTCAACGGCTCTAGCAGCTCCGCTTTGAGCTCCCGAAAGCAGCGCTGGAGAGTCTCCTGCTGCTCCTGCGCCCACTGCCTCAATGTCTCTAGGTCACCGCCAGCCGCCATCTTGTGCTTCTTCCCTCGCTTTTTCTTTGGCGCTGCCACCGCTATCTTGCTCGCCCCACTCCTGGTCCAGGCCATATACTGATGGGGAACTGCTGCTGACTCCTTCCCACGTCGGGAATCGTCGAATAAGTACCGCTGGGGGCCCTAAAAAGAGCCCAAAAGTCCGTTCCTGGCGGGAGCTGCCGAACGTGCGGCTTAGCTCCGCATAGCCGCAACCGGAAGTCCCAATCGCGTCTTTTATCTCCTGCTCCAGTATTGCTCCTTCTAATGTAGCCCTGTCTCCCTCCCCTAGCCTCGAGTACTCCAACCCATCTAGAAATTCCAGAATCTCGCGGTCTCCCCCGGGTGGCTTTGACCTGTACAACCTCTCGTAGAATTCCTCAAAAACCTTGTTAATCAGCTCCGGAGCCACCACCAAATTCCCGGCCCTATCCCTTAGCTGAAGAATTTCCCTTGCTGCTGCCTCCCTCCGGAACTGACCTACTAACACACCTTGTCTCCATGTTCATAAACTGCACCCCTTGCTCGTCTCAGTTGGCGCATCGCCTTCCTGGTGGATAGTTGGTCGAAGCTCGCCTGTAGTTCCTTCCTCTTTCCCAGCATCGCTGGGTCCCCATCCTCCACATAACTCCTATCTGCCTCCAACAACCCATCTATTAGCCTCTGCCGCTCCAACCTCTCCTCTTTGTCCACCCTGGCCTTAAACAAAATTACCTCACCCCTCACCACCACCTTTAGAGCCTCCCAGACGACTGCCATTGACACCTGACCCGTACAGTTGAATCTTACATATTCCTTAATTACCTTTTCAATTTTTTCACAGAATACTTGGTACCCCAAAAGCCCCACATCCAGTTTCCACCCCGGCCTCTGTGCTATCCCCTTCTCCAGCACCATATCCACCCAATGTGGAGCGTGATCTGACACAGCAATTGCAGAGTATTCCGACCCCTTGACTCCAGCCAGCAAAGCCTTTCCCACCACAGAAAGGTCGATCCGCAAGTATATCCTATGGACTGCTGAGAAAAACGAGTACTCCCGTTCCCCTGGGTGCAGGAACCTCCAAGGGTCCAGCCCTCCCATTTCCACCATCAGCCCAGCCAACGCCTTTGCCCCCCCCCCCCCCCCCCCCCCCCAATGGGACCAGCGAGCGCGGCCGTGATCTGCCCAACCTTGGCTCCTGCACCAGGTTCCAGTCCCCCCCCCCCACAATCAGCTCCGTGTGTGTCCAAGTCAGGAATGGCTCCAAACATCTTCCTCGCAAATCCCGCATTGTCCCAGTTGGGACCGTATACACTTACCAGCGCCACTGATCTCCCGTCCAGCGCCCCGGCCTCAATCACATATCTACCCCCCTGATCTGCCACCACCTTCTCCATCTGGAAGCGTACCATTTTGCTGACCAACACCGCTATCCCTCGAGCCCTTCCATCAAATCCAGGGTGAAACACTTGGCTAACCCAACGCTTTTTAAGTCTCACCTGGTCCGTCACCCTCAACTGAGTCTCCTGCAGCATTGCCACATCGGTTTTCAGTCTTTTAATATGCGCAAGCACCCTTGACCTCTTGATCGGACCTCCTAGCCCTCTCACATTCCACGTGACTATCCTTACTGGGGGTCTCTCACCGCCCCCCACCTTTCTTATCCACCATCAACATACCGCCGGGCCCTGCCCCATAAGCCTGACCCGCCCCTGCCAATTGTTAACATCTAACCCCTTCCCCCCTCCCGAAAACCCCCCCTACCTTTCCCCCTGAAACAACATCCCCCAGCACCCAACCCTTCCCCCCCTCTCGCTCACCTCGGTAGGCCTGCTATCCAGGCTCCAATGCCCGCAGCCCTCCTCTCCTGTCACCTCTGTTCACTAGCTGACTTTAGCTCGCTAGTGCGTGTGGCTCCCCCCCCGCCAAGACATATCCTCCCCTTCCACCCAGTCCTAGAGGAAAAAAATCCAAACCCAACAATCCAACCCATACAATTCACTAACATAACATTTAACCGTCGCAACACAGAGCGCCCATCAACCGACCATTAACTTAAACTTTATAACAATGAAAGGGAATAGATTACAATACAAATCCATAAAAAAAGAAAGTTAAAACATTTGTGCATTTTCCGGCTGTTCAAACACAGTCCACAGTCTCTCTTCCAGATCTGCTCTTCATGTCTGTCCCAAGCCTTCTGCCTTCACGAACGCCTCAGCCGCATCCGCTGTCTCAAAATAAAAGTCTTTGCCGTTATACGTTACCCTCAACCTCTCTAGGTACACCATACCAAATCGTATCCCCTTCCTGTACAACGTCGCCTTCACTCGCCCAAACGCCGCTCATCTTTTTTCCAACTCCACCGTCAAGTCCTGGTAGATCCTCCACCAGTAACTTCAATGCAACCGCTGTCTCCTTTTTCCAGGCCTCCACGTGCCTCATATCATCCCATTGTATCTCCCGCTTCTGCTTCGCCCAGTTTAACGCCTTCTCCTTCATGCAAAACTTATGGAAGCAGATAATTACAGCCCTTGACGACTCGTTCACTTTGGGCTTCGGCCTTAATGACCGATGGGCTCGGTCTAGCTCGTACTGGGAGGGGTTCTCACCCTCCCCCATCAGCTCCGCCAACTTCTTAGCGAAGTATTGTGTTGGCCTTGGGCCCTCTGTCCCTTCGGGCAAGCCCACGATTCTCAAATTATGCCGCCTTCAGCGATTTTCCAAGTCTTCCAGCTTTGCTCGGAGACCTCTATTAACCTCCCCAGCCCTCCGCAACTCATCTCCCATCGAGGTGACCTGGTCGCTGTGTCGTGACATGGCTTCCTCCACTTCTTTCATCTTTGGCAGGTAGGATCAAGGAAAACCCAAAAGCTTTCTATAGGTATGTCAGGGATAAAAGAATGACTAGGATAAGAGTAGGGCCAGTCAAGGACAGTGGTGGGAGGTTCCCCACGGTCGGCTATTGCAGAAAATACGGAGGCTGGGGATTGAGGGTGATTTAGAGATGTGGATCAAAAATTGGCTAGTTGAAAGAAGACAGAGAGTGGTAGTTGATGGGAAATGTTCAGAATGGAGTTCAGTTACGAGTGGCGTACCACAAGGATCTGTTCTGGGGCCGTTGCTGTTTGTCATTTTTATAAATGACCTAGAGGAGGGCGCAGAAGGATGGGTGAGTAAATTTGCAGACGATACTAAAGTCGGTGGAGTTGTAGACAGTGCGGAAGGATGTTGCAGGTTACAGAGGGACATAGATAAGCTGCAGAGCTGGGCTGAGAGGTGGCAAATGGAGTTTAATGTGGAGAAGTGTGAGGTGATTCACTTTGGAAAGAATAACAGGAATGCGGAATATTTGGCTAAGGGTAAAATTCTTGGTAGTGTGGATGAGCAGAGGGATCTCGGTGTCCATGTACATAGATCCCTGAAAGTTGCCACCCAGGTTGATAGGGTTGTGAAGAAGGCCTATGGTGTGTTGGCCTTTATTGGTAGAGGGATTGAGTTCCGGAGCCATGAGGTCATGTTGCAGTTGTACAAAACTCTAGTACGGCCGCATTTGGAGTATTGCGTACAGTTCTGGTCGCCTCATTATAGGAAGGACGTGGAAGCTTTGGAACGGGTGCAGAGGAGATTTACCAGGATGTTGCCTGGTATGGAGGGAAAATCGTATGAGGAAAGGCTGATGGACTTGAGGTTATTTTCGTTAGAGAGAAGAAGGTTAAGAGGTGACTTAATAGAGGCATACAAAATGATCAGAGGGTTAGATAGGGTGGACAGCGAGAGCCTTCTCCCGCGGATGGGGGTGGCTAGCACGAGGGGACATAGCCTTAAATTGAGGGGTAATAGATATAGGACAGAGGTCAGAGGTGGGTTTTTTACGCAAAGAGTGGTGAGGCCGTGGAATGCCCTACCTGCAACAGTAGTGAACTCGCCAACGTTGAGGGCATTTAAAAATTTATTGGATAAGCATATGGATGATAAGGGCATAGTGTAGGTTAGATGGCCTTTAGTTTTTTTCCATGTCGGTGCAACATCGAGGGCCGAAGGGCCTGTACTGCGCTGTATCATTCTATGTTCTATGTTCTCGCCCTGCTCTCTCACCTCGGCCAACCCCTTTGCCACCGCCACCTGCATCGGGGCGATTATCGGGGCGATTGCTTCCTCCACCAGTGACTTCAGTACGACCGCCATCTCCTTTTTCCAGGCCTCCATATGCCTCGCAAACTGCTTTTCCAGCTCCACCGCCAACACCTTGGTGATCTTCTCCACCATAACGGCCTCGCTTTGCAGTTCGGCTTCCGCCATCCTGTCACCACTTTTTTCGTCTTCTCCTTCAGCGGCGACCTCCGCGTTTCCTCCTTTCTTCGATGCTGCTTTTCGCATCCTTTAGAGGCTTATTGTCTTTTACTTTCTTTCTCTTCTCCTCTCTCTCCCTCCACCACAGGAGCAGAACGGTAGCATTGTGGATAGCACAATTGCTTCACAGCTCCAGGGTCCCAGGTTCGATTCCGGCTTGGGTCACTGTCTGTGCGGAGTCTGCGCATCCTCCCCGTGTGTGAGTGGGTTTCCTCTGGGTGCTCCGGTTTCCTCCCACAGTCCAAAGATGTGCAGGTTAGGTGGATTGGCCATGATAAATTGCCCTTAGTGTTCAAAATTGCCCTTAGTATTGGGTGGGGTTACTGGGTTATGGGGATAGGGTGGAGGTGTTAACCTTGGGTAGGGTGCTCTTTCCAAGAGCCTGTGCAGACTCAATGGGCCGAATGGCCTCCTTCTGCACTGCAAATTCTATGATAAACTCTATGATAAACCCTTCTGTCCTTCATCAATTTGAATTATTCTTTTTTTTTAAAAAGGGGAGGAAAAAAAAACTTCACCAAACTTCTTTAAATTTCTTTAAATCTTCCAGCTCTCTTCCTTTCCCCTCTGTACTCATCCAGAACTCCCCTGGGACCAGGCTTCAGCCTTCTTTCTTCCCTCCTAGGTGGGAGCCATCCGATGTGGGGCACCCCACTTACATGGTGCCCTGGACTCGGGCCTGCCTCCTCGGCCTCCTTGTAGCTCCACCCCCGCTGCTCTGGCCCCGAGGCCGTGCTGAGTCCAGCGCCTAAGCCCCCGCTGCCCGACACCCACGTGGAGTTCTTCACCGGTTTCAAGACCGGCCCCGCTGGCTGATCCCGACAGCCCCAAAGGCCGACGATAGTCGGGGGGTGCGTTAAAGTTCGTGGAAATCCCCGAAAACGGCGCGACTTGTGGGCACCGGCGGGAGCTCTTCGCGCTGCAGCCGCCCTGCGCCCCCGCGCCACCAGAAGTACTCGGCATTTTATTCTTGAGTGGATCTGAAGACGAGGGACGTGGATAAGGACAATAAGCCCTTGATACCTAAACGGGTAGCTTTTGAGTTGGGGAGCATAGCGGTGGAAGCCGGTATTATGGTGAGTGGGAAATTGGACGGCATGCCAGTGGTAAAGTTTATGACCCGAACTGGGACGATGTGGAGTTATCGAGGCGGGTGCTGGGGAAAATCCCAGACCTGGACTCGCATCGGTTGATAATGGGGAGATCAGAATACTTTAGTCTTTGTCGGGAGACACGGATGCCCAGGGATTCAAGTGGCCAAGGACTGGGGGCAGCTTCACAAGTTAAATTTGGGCAAAGCAGTGGATCAAATGAGAATGGATTTTTGTAGATGGGACATGCTCCCACTGACGCTGGCGGGGAGGGTTCAGACGGTGAAGATGACTGTCCTTCTGAGACTGCTTTTCTTTTTTCAGTGTCTCCCGATTTGTGTCCCAAAAAGCTTTTTTCAGAAGTATGAATGTGGCGATATCAAGGTTTATATGGGCGGGTAAAACCCCCAGAGTAAAGAGGTCACTCCTGGAACAGGCCCGCGGGGAAGGGGGATTGGCTTTCTCGAGCATTATTAACTATTACTGGGCTGCCAATATATCGATGGTCAGGAAGTGGGTAGTGAGGGAGGGGTCAGTCTGGGAGTGGATGGAGGCAGCATCCTGCAACGGTACGAGTCTGGAGGGTTTACTGACGGCGTCCCTGCCATTCTCGGCAGCTCGGTACTCCACAAGCCCTGTGGTGGTGGCAGCCCTAAGGGTGTGGGGGCAATGGAGGCAGCATATGAGACTGGAGGGGGCATCAGTGTGGTCACCAATCTGTGACAATCACTGGTTTATCCAGGGGGGCTGGATGGGGGCTTTAAAGGTACGGCAGAGGGCAGGGATTGAGACGTTTGGGGCTTCCCGACCTTGGAGACATTAGAGGAGGAGTTTGATTTGCCGGGTGGGAACGGGTTTCAGTACCTTCAAGTGCGGGACTTTTACGGAGACAGGTCCCAAGTTTTCCTCGCCTCTCCCTGAGGGGACTACAGGATAAAGTGCCGTCAAAAACAGGAGTTGGAGGTGGGAAAGTTTCGGATATATACAGGGAATTGTTAGAGTGGGAAAGGGCCCCTGTCAGAGAGATGAAGAGGAAGAGGGAAGAGGAGCTAGGCGGGGAGTTGGAAACTGAAGGAAAGGTCATGTCTTACCAACTTAATAGAATTCTTTGAGGGGAGTGACAAAGTTGATTGATGAGGGAAGGGCTGTAGATGTCATATACATGGACTTCAGGAAGGCATTTGATAAGGTTCCCCATGGTAGGCTAATGGAGAAAGTGAAGTCTCATGGGGTCCAGGGTGTACTAGCTAGCTGGATAAAGAACTGGCTGGGCAACAGGAGACAGAGACCAGTAGTGAAAAGGAGTTTCTCAAAATGGAGAACTGTGACCAGTGTTGTTCCACAGGGATCTGTGCTGGGACCACTGTTGTTTGTGATACACATAAATGATCTGGAGGAAGGTATAGGTGGTCTGATTAGCAAGTTTTCAGATGACACTAAGATTGGTGGAGAGCTGATAGTGAAGGGGACTGTCAGAGAATACAGCAGAATATAGATAGATTGGAGAGTTGGGCGGAGAAATGGCAGATGATGTTCAATCCGGGCATATGCGAGGTGATGCATTTTGGAAGATCCAATTCAAGAGCGAACTATACGGTAAATGAAAAAGCCCTGGGGAACATAGAACATAGAACATAGAACGATACAGCGCAGTACAGGCCCTTCGGCCCTCGATGTTGCACCGACATGGAAAAAAAACTAAAGGCCATCTAACCTACACTATGCCCTTATCATCCATATGCTTATCCAATAAATTTTTAAATGCCCTCAATGTTGGCGAGTTCACTACTGTTGCAGGTAGGGCATTCCATGGCCTCACCACTCTTTGCGTAAAAAACCCACCTCTGACCTCTGTCCTATATCTATTACCCCTCAATTTAAGGCTATGTCCCCTCGTGCTAGCCACCTCCATCCGCGGGAGAAGGCTCTCGCTGTCCACCCTCTGATCATTTTGTATGCCTCTATTAAGTCACCTCTTAACCTTCTTCTCTCTAACGAAAACAACCTCAAGTCCATCAGCCTTTCCTCATAAGATTTTCCCTCCATACCAGGCAACATCCTGGTAAATCTCCTCTGCACCCGTTCCAAAGCTTCCACGTCCTTCCTATAATGAGGCGACCAGAACTGTACGCAATACTCCAAATGCGGCCGTACTAGAGTTTTGTACAACTGCAACATGACCTCATGGCTCCGGAACTCAATCCCTCTACCAATAAAGGCCAACACACCATCGGCCTTCTTCACAACCCTATCAACCTGGGTGGCAACTTTCAGGGATCTATGTACATGGACACCGAGATCCCTCTGCTCATCCACACTACCAAGAATTTACCATTAGCCAAATATTCCGCATTCCTGTTATTCTTTCCAAAGTGAATCACCTCACACTTCTCCACATTAAACTCCATTTGCCACCTCTCAGCCCAGCTCTGCAGCTTATCTATGTCCCTCTGTAACCTGCAACATCCTTCCGCACTGTCTACAACTCCACCGACTTTAGTGTCGTCTGCAAATTTACTCACCCATCCTTCTGCGCCCTCCTCTAGGTCATTTATAAAAATGACAAACAGCAACGTCCCCAGAACAGATCCTTGTGGTACGCCACTCGTAACTGAACTCCATTCTGAACATTTCCCATCAACTACCACTCTCTGTCTTCTTTCAACTAGCCAATTTCTGATGTGCAGAGAGATCTGGGTGTTCAGGTCCATTGTACCCTGAAGGTGGCTACGCAGGTCGAGAAGGCATACGGCATGCTTTCCTTCATTGGAAGGGGTATTAGTACCAGAGTTGGCAGGTCATGTTACAGTAGTATAAGACTTTGATTCGGCCACAATTGGAATACTGCGCACAGTTCTGGTCGCTACATTACCAAATGGATGTTGATGCTTTGGAGAAGGTGCAGAGGAGGTTCACTAGGATGTTGCCTGATATGAAAGGTTGAGTAGATTAAGATTGTTTTCGTTGGAAAGACGGAGGTTGAGGGGGGACCTCATTGAGGTCTACAAAATTATGAGAGGTATGGACAGGGTGGATAGCAACAATCTTTTTCCAAGAGTGGGGGTGTCAATTACAAGGGGTCACGATTTCAAAGTGAGAGGGGGAAAGTTTAAAGGAGATGTGCGTGGAAAGTTTTTTACGCAGATGGTGGTGCGTGCCTGGAATGCTTTGCCAGCGGAGATGGTAGAGGCGGGCACGATAGCATCATTTAAGATGTATCTAGATAGATATATGAACGGGTGGGGAACAGAGGGAGGTAGATCCTTGGAAAATAGGCATCAGGTTTAGATAAAAGATCTGGATCGGCGCAGGCTGGGAGGGCCGTAGGGCCTGTTCCTGTGCTGTAATTTTCTTTGTTCTCTTTGTTCTTTGTACCTCAGACTACACCGCGGGACAATACAGGGCTGCCCTCTCTCCCCACTGCTGTTTGCGCTGGCCATAGAGTCGCTGGCAATTGCTCTGAGAGCTTCAAAGGACTGGAAAGGGCTGCTCCGGGGGGGAGGGGTGTGGAACATAAAGTCTCGTTATACGCGGATAACCTGTTATACGTAGTGGACCCAATGGCGGGGATGGTCGGCATCATGGAAATCCTGAGGGAATTTGGCCGGTTTTCAGGATATAAATTGAACATGGCAAAGAGTGAGTTGTTCGTAATTCAGGCGAGTGGGCAGGAGAGTAGGCTGAAGGGGTTGCCATTCAGGCTGGTAGGAGAAAGCTTTAGATACTTGAGGGTACAGGTGGCACGGGATTGGGGCAGGTTGCATAAGCTTAACCTGTCCTGATTGGTGGAGCGAGTGAGGGAGGAGGTTCAGAGTTGGGATGCGCTCCCGCTGTCGCTAGCGGGGAGGGTGCTGACTGTCAAGATGACGATTCTCCCGCGATTCTTGTTCATATTTCAGTGTCTCCCCATTTTCATCCTGAGGTCCTTCTTTAAGAGGCTGAATAAAATTACCCTGGGATTTGTCTGTGCGGGAAGTCCCCGCGGGTGAGGAAGATGATGCTCGAAAGGAGCAGAGGGGAGGGGGGTGGGGGGGGGCTGGCGTTGCCGGACTTTAGCAACTACTACTGGGCGTCCAACATAGCGATGATAAAGAAATGGATGGTGGGCACGGGGTCGGTCTGGGAGCGGATGGAGGCTGCATCGTGCGGGGGCACCAGTTTGGCGGCCCTGGTTATGGCTCCTCTGCCACTCCCGCTGGCGCGGTACGCCACCAGCCCTATCGTGGTTGCAGCTTTGCGGATCTGGGGCCAGTGGAGGAGGCATACAGGGGAAGTGAGAGCATCGGTGTGGACCCCAATCTGCGGCAATCACCAATTTGTCCCGGGGAACATGGACAGTGGGTATCGACTGTGGCGGAGGGCGGGGATTGTGAGGGTGGATGATCTGTTCTTGGAAGGGAGCTTTCCGAACATGAGGGCGTTGGAGGAGAAGTTCGGGCTAGTGGGAGGGAATGACTTTAGATACTTACAGGTGCCAGATTACATGCGCAGGCTGGTGCCGTGCTTCCCACACCTTCTGCCAAAGGGGAGGCAGGACAGGGTAGTTTCTAGGGGAGAGGTAGGTGAGGGTAGAGTCTCAGATATTTACAAAGAACTAATGGAGCAGAGGATACACAGACTGAGGACCTGAAGCTTAAATGGGAAGTGGAGCTCGAGGGGGGGGGGGGGGGGGGGGGGGGGGGGGAGGGGGGAGATGGAGGATGGTATTTGGCCAGAGCTCTGGGCAGAGTAAACACGACCGCAACATGTGCCAGGCTCAGCCTGATCCAGTTTAAGGTTGTGCACTGGGCCCACATGACGGTGGCCTAGATGAGTACATTTTTTGGGCTGGAGGACAAGTGTGCCAGATGTGCCGGTGGGCGGGCTTATCACGTGCACATGCCCCAGACTCAGTGGATACTGGCACGGATTTGCGGACATCATGTCCCGGGTTTTGAAAACTGAGGTGGTAATGAGTCCTGAGGTGGCAACCTTTGGGGTGTCGGAGGACCCGGGAGTCCAGGAGGAGAAGGAGGCCGATGTCTTGGCCTTTGCTTCCCTGGTAGCCCGGCGACGAATACTGTTGGCCTGGAGGGACTCAAAGCGCCCGAAGACCGACACATGGCTATTGGACATGACGAGCTTTCTTCGTCTAGAAAAGGTTAAGTTTGCCTGGAGAGGTTCACTATCGGGGTTCGCCCGGAGGTGGCAGCCATTCATTGACTTCTTCGCAGAGAATTAATTGTCAGCGGGGCGGGGGGAGGGAGGTGGTTCGGGTAGTGTAGAGTTGGGGGTGGTTTAGGCAGGTCCTTGCGCGAATGGAGTCGTGGTTTGCTCTATGTGTTATTTGCTTGGGATGAATGTGGATGGGAAGAATTGACCAGATTGATCTGACCAGATGCTAAAAGGCTGCAGGCAGTTGTGGAAAACAACCTGTGGATCATGTAGCTGCAAGAGAAAGGGGGAGATAAAGTGGGAGGCAGCGGTAAAGGGAGACAGATAAACGGAGTACATGGGAGGAAGAGAGTAGGCAGAACAAATGGGCTTTTGCAAATAGCCGTTCGAGTGCACCTCAAATTATGACACCAGTACCTGGCAGCATAGTAGCACAAGTGGATAGCACTGTGGCTTCACAGCACCAGGATCCCAGGTTCGATTCCCCGCTGGGTCACTGTGCGGAGTCTGCACGTTTTCCCTGTGTCTGCGTGGGTTTCCTCTGGGTGCTCCATGCAAAATTGCCCTTAGTGTCCAAAACAGTTAGGAGGGGTTATTGGGTTATGGGGAGGGGCTGTTTAGCACACTGGGCTAAATCGCTGGCTTTGAAAGCAGACCAAGCAGGCCAGCAGCACGGTTCAATTCCTGTAACATCCTCCCCGAACAGGCGCCGGAATGTGGCGACTAGGGACTTTTCACAGTAACTTCATTGAAGTCTACTCGTGACAAGCAATTTTTATTTCATTTCATAGAGTGGAAGCGAGGCCTTAAGTGGGTTGGTGCAGACTCGATGGGCCGAATGGCCTCCTTCTGCACTGTATGTTCTATGACCTGATGTGAAAATCCTCTTCTGACTTCAGCAATTGTTTCACCGTCTTTTCCATTTTCTTTTTTTTTTAACAAACAATTTTATTGAGGTAGTTTTTGGCATTGTAAACAGTTACAGACATCAACAGAAAGAAAGCAAAAAAGGCAAAAATGTGCAAACATCCACGTACATTCAATACTTCAGTCGTAACCTACTGCACAAGCCCTCTCCTCTCCCACCGGTACTACCCGCCAATTTATCCCTCCTACTCTACTCTACTCTACCCCCCCCTCCCCCCTATCCCCTCCCCCCCTGCTGACGCTCACTCTCCCGCAAAGAAGTCAATGAATGGTTGCCACCTTCGGGCGAACCCCTGTACAGATCCCCTCAAGGCGAACTTAATTTTTTCCATGCCCAGGAAACTCGACATGTCCATCAGTCACAACTCAGTCTTCGGGGGCTTTGAGTCCCTCCATGCCAATAGTATTCGTCGCCGGGCTATCAGGGAAGCAAAGGCCAAAACATAGAACATAAAACGATACAGCGCAGTACAGGCCCTTCGGCCCTCGATGTTGCACCGACATGGAAAAAAAAAACTAAAGGCCATCTAACCTACACTATGCCCTTATCATCCATATGCTTATCCAATAAACTTTTAAATGCCCTCAATGTTGGCGAGTTCACTACTGTTGCAGGTAGGGCATTCCACGGCCTCACCACTCTTTGCGTAAAAAACCTACCTCTGACATCTGTCCTATATCTATTACCCCTCAATTTAAGGCTATGTCCCCTCGTGCTAGCCACCCCCATCCGCGGGAGAAGGCTCTCGCTGTCCACCCTATCTAACCCTCTGATCATTTTGTATGCCTCTATTAAGTCACCTCTTATCCTTCTTCTCTCTAACGAAAACAACCTCAAGTCCATCAGCCTTTCCTCATAAGATTTTCCCTCCATACCAGGCAACATCCTGGTAAATCTCCTCTGCACCCGTTCCAAAGCTTCCACGTCCTTCCTATAATGAGGCGACCAGAACTGTACGCAATACTCCAAATGCGGCCGTACTAGAGTTTTGTACAACTGCAACATGACCTCATGGCTCCGGAACTCAATCCCTCTACCAATAAAGGCCAACACACCATAGGCCTTCTTCACAACCCTATCAACCTGGGTGGCAACTTTCAGAGGGATCTATGTACATGGACACCGAGATCCCTCTGCTCATCCACACTACCAAGAATTTACCATTAGCCAAATATTCCGCATTCCTGTTATTCTTTCCAAAGTGAATCACCTCACACTTCTCCACATTAAACTCCATTTGCCACCTCTCAGCCCAGATCTGCAGCTTATCTATGTCCCTCTGTAACCTGCAACATCCTTCCGCACTGTCTACAACTCCACCGACTTTAGTGTCATCTGCAAATTTACTCACCCATCCTTCTGCGCCCTCCTCTAGGTCATTTATAAAAATGACAAACAGCAACGGCCCCAGAACAGATCCTTGTGGTACGCCACTCGTAACTGAACTCCATTCTGAACATTTCCCATCAACTACCACTCTCTGTCTTCTTTCAACTAGCCAATTTCTGATCCACATCTCTAAATCACCCTCAATCCCCAGCCTCCGTATTTTCTGCCATAGCCGACCGTGGGGAACCTTATCAAACGCTTTACTGAAATCCATATACACCACATCAACTGCTCTACCCTCGTCTACCTGTTCAGTCACCTTCTCAAAGAACTCGATAAGGTTTGTGAGGCATGACCTACCCTTCACAAAACCATGCTGACTATCCCTAATCATATTATTCCTATCTAGATGATTATAAATCGTATCTTTTATAATCCTTTCCAAGACCTTACCCACCACAGACGTTAGGCTCACCGGCCTATAGTTACCGGGGTTATCTCTACTCCCCTTCTTGAACAAAGGGACCACATTTGCTATCCTCCAGTCCTCTTGCACTATTCCTGTAGCCAATGATGACCTAAAAATCAAAGCCAAAGGCTCAGCTATCTCTTCCCTGGCTTCCCAGAGAATCCTAGGATAAATCCCATCCGGCCCCGGGGACTTATCTATTTTCACCTTGTCCAGAATTGCCAACACTTCTTCCCTCCGCACCTCAATGCCATCTATTCTAATAGCCTGGGTCTCAGCATTCTCCTCCACAATATTATATTTTTCTTGAGTGAAAACTGACGAAAAGTATTCATTTAGTATCTCGCTTATCTCCTCAGCCTCCACACACAACTTCCCACCACTGTCCTTGACTGGCCCTACTTTTACCCTAGTCATTCTTTTATTCCTGACATACCTATAGAAAGCTTTTGGGTTTTCCTTGATCCTACCTGCCAAAGACTTCTCATGTCCCCTCCTTGCTCGTCTCAGCTCTCTCTTTAGATCCTTCCTCGCTTCCTTGTAACTATCAAGTGCCCCAACTGAAACTTCATGCCTCATCTTCACATAGGCCTCCTTCTTCCTCTTAACAAGAGATTCCACTTCCTTGGCAAACCACGGTTCCCTCGCTCGACCCCTTCCTCCCTGCCTGACTGGTACGTACTTATCAAGAACATGCAATAGCTGTTCCTTGAACAAGCTCCACATATCCAGTGTGCCCAACCCTTGCAGCCTACTTCTCCAACCAACACATCCTAAGTCATGTCTAATGGCATCATAAATGCCCTTCCCCCAGCTATAACTCTTGCCCTGCGGGGTATACTTATCCCTTTCCATCACTAACGTAAAGGTCACCGAATTGTGGTCACTGTTTCCAAAGTGCTCACCTACCTCCAGATCTAACACCTGGCCTGGTTCATTACCCAAAACCAAATCCAATGTGGCCTTGCCTCTTGTTGGCCTGTCAACATATTGTGTCAGGAAACCCTCCTGCACACATTGTACAAAGAACGACCCATCTAATGTATTCGAACTATATCTTTTCCAGTCAATATTTGGAAAGTTAAAGTCTCCCATAACAACTACCCTGTTACTTTCGCTCTTTTCCAGAATCATCTTCGCCATCCTTTCCTCTACATCTCTAGAACTATTAGGTGGCCTATAGAAAACTCCCAACAGGGTGACCTCTCCTTTCCTGTTTCTAACCTCAGCCCATACTACCTCGGAAGAAGAGTCCCCATCTTGTATCCTTTCTACCACCGTAATACTGTCCTTGACTAGCAGCGCCACACCTCCCCCTCTTTTGCCCCCTTCTCTGACCTTACTAAAGCACCTAAACCCCGGAACCTGCAACAACCATTCCTGTCCCTGCTCTATCCATGTCTCTGAAATGGCCACAACATCGAAGTCCCAGGTACCAACCCATTCTGCCAGTTCCCCTACCTTATTTCGTATACTCCTGGCATTGAAATAGACACACTTCAAACCACAGACCTGAACACTGCCGCCCTCCTGCGAAGTCAAAACTGTGCTCCTGACCTCTCTACTCTCAATCTCTCGCACCCCAAAACTACAATCCAGGTTCCCATGCCCCTGCTGAATTAGTTTAAACCCCCCCAAAGAGTACTAACAAATCTCCCCCCCAGGATATTGGTGCCCCTCAGGTTCAGATGTAGACCATCCTGTCTATAGAGGTCCCACCTTCCCCAGAAAGAGCCCCAGTTATCCAGAAATCTGAATCCCTCCCGCCTGCACCATCCCTGTAGCCACGTGTTTAATTGCTCTCTCTCCCTATTCCTCATCTCACTATCACGTGGCACGGGCAACAACCCAGAGATAACAACTCTGTTTGTTCTCGCTCTGAGCTTCCATCCTAGCTCCCTAAAGGCCTGCCTGACATCCTTGTCCCCTTTCCTACCTATGTCGTTAGTGCCATCGGCCTCTTTCTCACCCTGGACTCCCGAGTCTTCCGAAACCCCAAAAGTTGCCACCCCTGGACCCATCGCCATCCTTGTTTTTAGAACCCGGGATATGATCCTCACAAATCCCTCCCAGTATCCCCTAAGCATCGGGCATGCCCAAAACATGTGTACGTGGTTTGCTGGTCCTCCCGCGCACCTAGCGCATTTGTCCTCTACCCCAAAGAATTTGCTCATCCGAGCCACCGTCATGTGGGCCCGGTGAACGACCTTAAATTGAATCAGGCCGAGCCTGGCACATGTTGCGGTCGAATTTACCCTACTCAGGGTTTCTGCCCACAGCCCGTCCTCCATTTCCCCGCCTAGCTCCTCCTCCCATTTGAGTTTCAGCTCCTCTGTCTGGGACCCTTCCTCCCTCATGAGCACATTATAAATATCAGAGACTCTACCCTCCCCTTCCTCCCCCCTAGAGACTATTCTGTCTTGGATCCCCATTGGCGGGAGGCGTGGGAAGGATGGGACCTGCCTATGGACAAAGTCCCGCAACTGTAGGTACCTAAAATCATTTCCCCTTACCAGACCAAATTTCTCCTCCAAGTGCCTCAAACTCGCAAAGCTCCCTTCCAGGAACATATCGCCCACCCTCCCCACCTCCGCCCGCCGCCATGCTCGAAACCCCCCATCCATACTCCCGGGGGAAAACCGATGGTTGTCGTAAATTGGCGCCCAGACCGATGCCCCCATCTCCCCTACATGCCTCCTCCACTGGCCCCATATCTGCAGGGTCGCCACCACTACCGGGCTGGTGGAGTACCTGGCCGGCGGCAGCGGTAGAGGAGCCGTGACCAGGGCTGCCAGGCTGGAGCCCCTGCACGAAGCCACCTCCACCCGCTCCCAGATAGACCCCGTACCCACCATCCACTTCCTTATCATAGCGATGTTGGCCGCCCAGTAATAATTAATCAGACTCGGCAAAGCCAGCCCTCCCTCGCTGCGGTTCCTCTCCAGCATCGCCTTCTTCACCCGCGGGGATTTTCCCGCCCAGACAAAGTTCATGATCATCTTGTTAACCCTTTTGAAGAAGGACTGAGGGATAAAGATCGGGAGGCACTGAAAAATAAACAGGAATCTAGGGAGGATTGTCATCTTTACAGTCTGCGCCATCCCTGCCAGCGACAGCGGGAGTGCATCCCATCTCCAAAACTCTCCCTTCATTTGCTCCACCACCCTGGCCAAATTTAACTTGTGCAGCCTGCCCCAGTCTGCCCCCTGGATTCCCAAGTACCGGAAATTTTCCTCAACCAACTTAAATGGTAGCCCTCTCAATCTGTTCTCCTGGCCCCTTGTCTGTACCACAAACATTTCACTCTTGGCCATATTCAATTTGTATCATGAGAACTGGCCGAACTTCCTCAACATTCCCAGTATACTTCCCATCCTGGCCACTGGGTCCGACACGTACAGGAGCAAGTCGTCCGCATAAAGAGAGACCCTATGTTCTACCCCGCCCTTCACTATCCCCTTCCATCCCTCTGCGGCTCTCAGCGCAATCGCCAGCGGCTCTATGGCCAGGGCAAACAGCAGCGGCGAGAGCAGGCAGCCTTGTCTGTTCCCACGGTACAGCCTAAAGTACCCTCTGTTTGTCTTGACGTTGGCCTTTGGGGCCTGATATAATAATTTGATCCAATTCACGAGTCCCTCCCCGAACCCAAACCGTCCGAGCACCTCCCATAGATAGTTCCACTCCACCCGGTCAAAGGCCTTCTCGGCGTCCATCGCCACCACATCCCTGCCCGCCGGCGGCATCATTATCACATTAAGTAATCTTCTCAAGTTGGCCGACAGCTGCCTACCTTTCACGAACCCAGTTTGGTCCTCCCCAATCACCTCGGGTACGCAGTCCTCCATTCTAACCGCCAGTACCTTTGCCAGGAGCTTCGCATCAACATTAATCAGGGAGATTGGCCTGTAGGACCCGCACGCCTCCGGGTCTTTACTCCGCTTTAAAATCAGTGATATAGTGGCTTGCGACATTGTCGGCGGCAGGGTCCCTCTGTCCCTTGCCTCATTGACGTCCCTCGCCACGACCGGGCCCACCAACTCAGAGAACTTCCTATAAAACTCTATTGGGTATCCATCTGGCCCCGGGGCTTTCCCCACCTGCATGGCTTTTAGGCCCCCCAATACCTCCTCCACTCTAATCAGGGCCCCCAGCTCATCCACTCGCCCCCCACCTACTGTTGGGAATGTTAACCCGTCCAGAAACCTTTTCATCTCCTCTGGTTCTTCCGGCGGCTCCGAAGTATACAGCTTGCGATAGAAGTCCCGGAATACCTTATTCAATCCTGCCGGGTCCTCCACTGGGTGCCCCTCCCCATCCATCACTCTACATATTTCCCTGGCCGCCTCCCTCCTCCTGAGTTGCTGCGCTAACAGTCTGCTAGCCTTTTCCCCATGCTCGTACACCACGCCTCTCGCCTTCCTAAGCTGTTCCACGGCCCTACTCGTGGATAGCGCCCCCAGTTCCGCCTGTAGTCTCTGCCTCTCCCTGAGTAAAACCTCCCCCGGGGACTCCGCGTGTTCCTCATCTATCCGATCCATTTTCCTGACCAATCTATCCATCTCTGCCCTGTCTGCCTTGGCTCTGTGGGCCCCAATTGAGATCAACTCCCCCCGCACTACTGCCTTCAGCGCCTCCCACAGGGTCGCCGCTGAGACCTCCCCCGTATCATTCACCTGCAAGTAATTTTGCATACACCTCCGAAGCCTCTCACAGATCCCCTCCTCCGACAGCAGTTCCACGTCTAGCCTCCATTGCAGGCGTTGGTAGTTTGCCCCCCCGATCTGCAGGTCTACCCAGTGCGGGGCATGGTCCGAGATAGTGATTGTCGAATATTCCGTGTTCTTTACCTCCCCTATACAATCTCTGCTTAGTACAAAGAAGTCTATCCTAGAATATACTTTATGGACGTGCGAGTAAAACGAGTAGCCCCTTCCTGTCGGCTGTCTGGCTCTCCAGGGGTCCACTGCCGCCATTTGCTCCATAAACCTTTTCAGCTCCCTTACCATTGCTGGGACACGACCGATACAGAGCCGGATCAAGGACCATGTTAAAGTCCCCCCATTAGCCTACGAGAGTCCAGGTCCGGGATCTTCCCCAGCATTCTTTTAATTAAGTCCACGTCATCCCAGTTCGGGGCATATATATTCACCAGCATTACTCTTCTCCCCTCCAGTCTGCCGCATACCATCAGGTATCTGCCCCCCTGTCTGCGGCTATGCCCTCCGCCTCAAATTGAACCCGCTTGTTGATCATGATTGCCACCCCCCTGGACTTCGAGTCCAAGTCCGAGTGGAAGACCTGGCTAATCCAGCCCTTCCTTAGCCTAGTCTGGTCAGACACTTTCAGATATGTCTCCTGCAACATAATTACGTCCGCCCTCAGAGCCCGCAAGTGCGTGAACACCCGCACCCTCTTAACCGGCCCATTCAGTCCCCTGACATTCCAGGTGATCAGCCTGGTTGGGGGGCACAACCCACCCTCCCCCCCACCCCAAGCCGGTAAGCCATAGCCTTTCTCGGGCCGGCCCCCGGCCCGTGCGTCGTGCCATTCTTGGCCCGCCTCTTGGCTACAGCCTCTTGGGTTCAGCAGGGTAGCATGGTGGTTAGCATGAATGCTTCACAGCTCCAGGGTCCCAGGTTCGATTCCCGGCTGGGTCACTGTCTGTGTGGAGTCTGCACGTCCTCCCCCTGTGTGCGTGGGTTTCCTCCGGGTGCTCCGGTTTCCTCCCACAGTCCAAAGATGTGCGGGTTAGGTGGATTGGCCATGATAAATTGCCCGTAGTGTCCTAATAAAAGTAAGGTTAAGGGGGGGGTTGTTGGGTTACGGGTATAGGGTGGATACGTGGGTTTGAGTAGGGTGATCATTGCTCGGCACAACATTGAGGGCCGAAGGGCCTGGTCTGTGCTGTACTGTTCTATGTTCTACCTCCACCCTCGACCTCCTTTCCAGTGCCTATTTCAAATCCCTCCCACGTCAGCAGAACACCCCCCCCTCTCCCCCCTAGCAACATCCCCCGGTAACCCCACCTCTGCCATCCACTGGTTGTATTCTCCTCCCTCACCTGTCTCCCTTGACTAGCCAATCTGCTAGCCCGGTGACTCATCACTCCGGCACCCTCCTGTCTCATTCCCATTGTTTCCCCGTCCTCATCCCCACTCCCCGGCGCCCCATCCCCCTCTCCAACCCACTGGAGCAAACTCACCGGTACAGGAAGGCATGAACATCAGTACAAACAAAAACCCCCCAACCTACGTCCTTAGCCCCCTAGCTGACCGGCCCCCCTTAGTTACCGTGCCGGCTCCAGTGTCCTCCTCGAGCCGCACAAAAAGTAAAAATCCGCCCGAAAAGGAAAAAACAGAAAAAAAGAGGAAGAAAACAAAACATGAGAAAAAAAAACCAAAGGAAAGAGTTCCGCTTGGCACCTTTGACCCAGCAAACCATTGAACAGCAGTCCAGGCCCGTTCGGCGTACCTTCATACGGTAGTTCTCAGTTCCTAATTCGCACCCGTGGGGCCTCTTTTCGGGACCAGCCCCTGATCCCTCGCAAAGTCCATCGCTTCTTCAGGCTTGGAGAAGAAGTGGTGTTGACCCTGGTGCGTGACCCATAGATGAGCCGGGAACAGCAGGCCAAACTTCACGTACTTCTTGAACAGCCTCACGGGGCCTCACGGTAGCATGGTGGTTAGCATCAATGCTTCACAGCTCCAGGGTCCCAGGTTCGATTCCCGGCTGGGTCACTGTCTGTGCGGAGTCTGCACGTCCTCCCCGTGTGTGCGTGGGTTTCCTCCGGGTGCTCCGGTTTCCTCCCACAGTCCAAAGATGTGCGGGTTAGGTGGATTGGCCATGCTAAATTGCTCGTAGTGTAATGTTAATGGGGGGATTGTTGGGTTATGGGTATACGGGTTACGTGGGTTTAAGTAGGGTGATCATTGTTCGGCACAACATCGAGGGCCGAAGGGCCTGTTCTGTGCTGTACTGTTCTATGTTGTATGTTCTATGTTCTAGCACCTCCTTGACTTGTTTAAAGGCTGCTCGCCGCCGAGCCACCTCCTGGCTTAGGTCCTGGTCCACATTGAGGGCACCATCGAATATTGTGAGGCCGTGATGGACGACACTACCTGTCCAATGAGACGGTTGAGGTTTGTGTAAGTTGGTCTCTCGATGTCAAGGTTACGCCGACAGATGTCGTAAATGGCCTCATTGTCCACCATGAAGGCACAGTCAGAGTGCTCGAGGGTGCAGTGGGTGACCAGCACAGAGTTATACGGCTCAACCACCGCGGTGGAAATCTGGGGAGCGGGGTAAACGGAAAATTCCAGCTTGGCTTTCTTGCCGTAGTCGACAGACAGTCTCTCCATCAGGAGGGAAGTAAAACCTGAGCCCGTGCCACCCCCAAAACTGTGGAAGATGAGGAAACCCCGGAGTCCTGTGCACAGGTCAGCCTGTAGGTAAAACACAGAAAACACATCAATCTTTCTACATCCGTTTGGATATAATTCCTGGACAGGAGCAAAAGTGATGATTTGTCAGTATTGGGATGTGGCAATGGGGCACTCGGATTGGACAATTTGCAGCTGAGATTTGGAGCGACATTTGGGGAGGAAATAGATGGAGCCCAGTGTTTTCAGGAACAGCATATTTCAAGTCCTGTTTCCAGGCCTACTTTAGTGAATCAAAATCAATCCTCGATAATGGGGAGATGATCAGACAGATGCGTTCACATTCCATAATGGGGCAATGATGGCCCAGTGGTAATGTAACAGGAATTCATTGAGCCAGAATCGTGAACTGTTGAAAAGGTTCTGAATCCCATGACGAAAGCTGGTGGAATCCAAATTCAATTCAATACCTGGAATTCAAAAGCAAGGATCCTCATGGTGACCACAACAATAGAATTTACAATGCAGAAGGAGGCCATTCGGCCCATCGAGTCTGCATCAGCTCTTGGAAAGAGCACCCTACCCAAGCCCACACCACCCTATCCCCATAACCCAATCACCCCACTCAACCAACACGAAGGACAATTTTGGACACTAGGGGCAATTTATCATGGCCAATCCACCTAACCAGCACATCTTTGGACTGTGGGAGGAAACCAGAGCACCCGGAGGAAACTCATGCAGACACAGGGAGAACATGCAGACTCCGCACAGACAGTGACCCAAGCCGGGAATCGAACCTGGGACCCTGGAGCTGTGAAGCAATTGTGCTAACCACTATGCTACCATGCTGCCCAACTGTCATCAATTGATATTAAAAGTCCATCTAGTTCACTCATGTCCTTTATTGAAGGAAATCTGCCATCCTCCCCTTCTCTCGGCCCCCAGGTGACTCCAGAACCACAGCAATGAGCTCACTCTTTGTGTTCCTCAATGAAATGCCCACATCTCACTGACGGAATGAAAAACAGGAGTGGAGAGTGAGAGAATATGAAAGTGGACGGGGGATCCGCTGTGTGGAGCTTTTCTGAATGGAAGGCTGTGACTAGCGACGTTCCACAGGGGTCAGTTTCTGGGACCTTTGCCGTTCGAGATGTATCTAAATAATTTGGATGAAAATGTAGCTGCTCTGATTAGTAAGTTTGCAGACGACGCAAAAACTGGTGGAATTGCAGATAGTGAAGAGGATTGTCAGAGGACACAGCAGGATATAAACTGGTTGGATCTTAGGTGGCAAAATGGCAGAGGGAGTTTAATTGGAAAGTGTGAGGTAATGCACTTTGGAAAGTCCAATTATGTTGGAATTACACAATAAATGGTAGAACTCTTGCGAGTACTGACAGGCTGAGAGATCTGAGAGATCACTGAAAGTGGCAACGCATGTGGATAAGGTGGTCAAGAGGCATATGGCATGATGGCCTTCATCAATCAGGATGTGGAGGTGCTGGCGTTGGACTGGGGTGAGCACAGTAAGAAGTCTTACAACACCAGGTTAAAGTCCAACATGTTTGTTTCAAACACGAGCTTTCGGAGCACTGCTCCATTCACCTGAGGAAGGAGCAGTGCTCCAAAAGCTGGTGTTTGAAACAAACATGTTGGGCTTTGACCTGGTGTTATGAGACTTCTTACTGCTCATCAATCAGGGCATTGAATATGAATATTAGCAAGTCATGTTGCACCTGAACAGGACCTTAGTTAGGCCTCATTTGGAATATTGTGCACAATTCTGGTTGCCACACTACCAGAAGGATGTGGATGCTTTGGAGAGGGTACAGAAGCGGTTCACAAGGATGTTGCCTGGTATGGAGGGCATTAGCTGTGAGGAGACCTGGTATAAACTCGGTCTGTTCTCACTGGAACGCAGGAGGTTGAGAGGCGACCTGATTATCAGTGGCATGGACAGAATGGATAGGGGAGTAGAGTCGGGTACTGGGAAACATAGGTTTAAAGTGGGTGGAAGGCGCTGCCGGGGGAGTTGGTGGGAGCAGGTACGATAGCGTCATTTAAGGGATATCTAGACAAATATATGAATAGGGTGAGCATGGAAGGACATGGACTCTGCAAGTGCATACAGTCCTAGTTTAGGCAGGTACCATAGTTGGCACAGGCTCGGAGGGCCGAAGGGCCTGATCCTATGCTGTATTGTTCTTTGGTCTTTGTGCTTTATTGGGGCTTTACTGGGGCTGGTTTAGCTCAGTGGGCTAAACAGCTGGATTGTAATGCAGAACAATGCCAGCAGTGCGAGTTCAATTCCCGTACTAGCCTCCATGAACAGGCACCGGAATGTGGTGATTCGGGGCTTTTCACAGTAACTTCATTGAAGCCTACTTGTGACAAAATGCGATTATTATTATTTATTGAGAGGCAGCAGCGGGGAAACATCAGCGAATCTTCAATCGGCGATTTCTATGGCAGTGAGTAGCTCAGGGTGATGGAGTGACTGCCACCTCCTTTCTCAGGGAATGGGAGCAGGAATACGAGAAAGGAATACTCCACGCTGCACTTTTTCCACAAATGGCATCGCTGATTTTCACCCCATGCACCAGCTAAAAGATTATCTTTTCCCTTTCAAAAAATACCTGGTTATCTCTAATTGCCGATGGTTCTCTGGGCTTTTTAGTCCTTCCTTTCACTCGGATGAACATTTTGACCCTTCCCCCTCCAAGATATCACCTCTCCTTAGCACAGTAACTCCTTAACTAAGAATGCAATGCCTCCATATTTTCGCCCCTCACCAGTCACGCCATTCTGAACCCCTTTAAACCTAAAAGAGCTGTACTCCCTACTGGCCCATCAATCAGACCCGCCCACTGTCAATCCTACTGGCCCATCAATCAGACCCGCCCACTGTCAATCCTACTCGTCCATCAATCAGACCCACCCACTGTCAATCCTACTCGCCCATCAATCAGACCCGCCCACTGTCAATCCTACTCGTCCATCAATCAGACCCGCCCACTGTCAATCCTACTGGCCCATTGATCAGACCCGCCCACTGTCAATCCTACTGGCCCATCAATCAGACCCGCCCACTCTCAATCCTATTGGCCCATGAACCAGACCCGCCCTTGTCAATCCTATTCGCCAATCAATCAGGCCCACCCACTGTCAATCCTACTGGCCCATCAATCAGACACGTCCACTGTCAATCCTACTGGCCGATCAATCAGACCCTACCACTGTCAATCCTACTGGCCCATCAACAAGACCCGCCCACTCTCAATCCCCCTGGTGCATCAATCAGACTCGCCCACTGTCATAGAACATAGAACATAGAACACTACAGCGCAGTACGGGCCCTTCGGCCCTCGATGTTGCGCCGACCTGTGAAACCATCTGAAGCCTATCTGACCTACACTATTCCATTTTCATCCATATGTCTATCCAGTGACCACTTAAATGCCCTTAAAGTTGGCGAGTCTACTACTGTTGCAGGCAGGGCGTTCCACACCCCTACTACTCTCTGAGTAAAGAAACTGCCTCTGACATCTGTCCTATATCTCTCACCCCTCAATTTAAAACTATGTCCCCTCGTGTTGGTCATCACCATCCGAGGAAAAAGACTCTCACTGTCCACCCTATCTAACCCTCTGACTATCTTATATGTCTCTATTAAGTCACCTCTCAGCCTTCTCCTCTCTAACGAAAACAACCTCAATTCCCTGAGCCTTTCCTCGTAAGACCTTCCCTCCATACCAGGCAACATCCTAGTAAATCTCCTCTGAACCCTTTCCAAAGCTTCCACATCCTTCCTATAATGTGGTGACCAGAACTGCACGCAGTACTCCAGGTGTGGCCGCACCAGAGTTATGTACAGCTGCAGCATGACCCTGTGGTTCCGAAACTCAATCCCCCTGCTTATAAAGGCTAGCACACCATATGCCTTCTTAACAGCCCTATTAACCTGGGTGGCAACTTTCAGGGATTTATGTCCCTGGATGCCGAGATCTCTCTGTTCATCTACACTACCAAGAATCTTGCCATTAGCCCAGTACTCTGCATTCCTGTTACTCCTTCCAAAGTGAACCACCTCACACTTTTCCGCATTAAACTCCATCTGCCACCTCTCAGCCCAGCTCTGCAGCTTATCTATGTCCCTCTGTATCCTATAACATCCTTCAGCACTATCCACAACTCCACCGACCTTCGTGTCATCTGCAAATTTACTAACCCATCCTTCTACACCCTCTTCCAGGTCATTTATAAAAATGACAAACAGCAGTGGCCCCAAAACAGATCCTTGCGGTACACCACTAGTAACTGAACTCCAGGATGAACATTTGCCATCAACCACCACGCTCTGTCTTCTTTCAGCTAGCCAATTACTGATCCAAACCGCTAAATCACCTTCAATTCCATACTTCCTTATTTTCTGCAATAGCCTACCGTGGGGAACCTTATCAAACGCCTTACTGAAATCCATATACACCACATCAACAGCTTTACCCTGGTCCACCTGTTTGGTCACCTTCTCAAAAAACTCAATAAGGTTTGTGAGACATGACCTACCCTTCACAAAACCGTGTTGAGTATCGCTAATCAACTTGTTCTTTTCAAGATGATTATAAACCCTATCTCTTATAACCTTTTCCAACATTTTACCCACAACCGAAGTAAGGCTCACAGGTCTATAATTACCAGGGTTGTCTCTACTCCCCTTCTTGAACAAGGGGACAACATTTGCTATCCTCCAGTCTTCCGGCACTATTCCTGTCGACAAAGACGACATAAATATCAAGGACAAAGGCTCTGCAATCTCCTCCCTGGCTTCCCAGAGAATCCTAGGATAAATCCCATCTGGCCCAGGGGACTTATCTATTTTGACATTTTCTAAAATTGCTAACACCTCCTCCTTTTGAACCTCAATTCCATCTAGCCTGGTCGACTGAACCTGAGTGTTCTCCTCGACAACATTGTCTTTCTCCAGTGTAAACACTGACGAAAAATATCCATTTAATGCTTCCCCTATCTCCTCTGATTCCACACACAACTTTCCACTACTATCCTTGATTGGCCCTAATCTTACTCGAGTCATTCTTTTGTTCCTGATATACCTATAGAAAGCCTTAGGGTTTTCCTTGATCCTATCCGCCAACGACTTTTCGTGTCCTCTCCTCGCTCTTCTTAACTCTCCCTTTAGGTCCTTCCTGGCTAACTTGTAACTCTCAAGTGCCCTAACTGAGCCTTCATGTCTCATCCTAACATAAGCCTTCTTCTTCCTCTTGACAAGTGCTTCAACTTCCTTAGTAAACCACGGCTCCCTTGCTCGACAACTTCCTCCCTGCCTGACAGGTACATACTTATCAAGGACACGCAGTAGCTGTTCCTTGAAAAAGCTCCACATTTCGATTGTACCCATCCCCTGCAGTTTCCTTCCCCATCCTATACCTCCTAAATCTTGCCAAATAGCATCATAATTGCCTTTCCCCCAGCTATAATTCTTGCCTTGCGGTATATACCTATCCCTGCCCATTGCTAAAGTAAACATAACCGAGTTGTGATCACTATCACCAAAGTGCTCACCTACATCTAAATCTAACACCTGACCGGGTTCATTACCCAGTACCAAATCCAATGTGGCCTCGCCCCTTGTTGGTCTGTCTACATACTGTGTCAGAAAACCCTCCTGCACACACTGCACAAAAACTGACCCATCTATAGTACTCGAACTATAGTATTTCCAGTCAATATTTGGAAAGTTAAAGTCCCCCATAACAACTACCCTGTTACTCTCGCTCCTGTCAAGAATCATCTTTGCAATCCTTTCCTCGACATCTCTGGGACTATTCGGAGGTCTATGGACAACTCCCAACAGGGTGACCTCTCCTCTACTGTTCCTAACCTCGGCCCATACTGCCTCAGTAGACGAGCCCTCAAGCGTCCTTTCTACCGCCGTAATACTTTCCTTGATTAACAATGCCACACCCCCCCCTCTTTTACCATCTTCTCTGTTCTTACAGAAACATCTAAATCCTGGAACCTGCAACAACCATTCCTGTCCCTGCTCTACCCATGTCTCCGAAATCGCCACAACATCGAGATCCCAGGTACCAACCCATGCTGCAAGCTCACCCACCTTATTCCGGATGCTCCTGGCGTTGAAGTAGACACACTTCAAATCAATGTCAATCCTATTCGCCCATCAATCAGACACGGCAACTCTCAATCCATTTCGCCCATCAATCAGACCCGCCCACTGTCAATCCTACTTGCCCATCCATCAGGCCCGCCCATTGTCAGTTCTACTCGCCCATCAATCAGATCCGTCCACTATCAATCCTGCTGCCCCATCAATCAGACCCTCCCACTGTCAGTCCTACTGGCCCATCAATCAGACCCGCCCACTGTCAGTCCTACTCGCCCATCAATCAGACCCGCCCACTGTCAGTCCTACTGGCCCATCAATCAGACCCGCCCACTGTCAGTCCTACTCGCCCATCAATCAGACCCACCCACTGTCAATCCTACTGGCCCATCAATCAGACCCGCCCACTGTCAATCCTACTGGCCCATCGATCAGACCAGCCCCCTGTCAATCCTACAGGCCCATCAATCAGACCTGCCCAATGTCAATCCTACTGGCTCATCGATCAGACCCGCCCACTGTCAATCCTACTGGCCCATCCATCAGGCACACCCACTGTCACTCCTACTCTCCCATGAATCAGACCCGCCCACTGTCAATCCTACTTGCCCATCAATCAGACCCGCCCACTGCAAATCCTACTGGCCCATCGATCAGACCCGCCCACAGTCAATCCTATTCGTCCAATCAGACCCGCCCACTGTCAATCCCACTCGCACATCAATCAGACTCGCCCACTGTCAATCCTACTGGCCCACCAATCAGACCCGCCCACTGTCAATCCTACTGGCCCATCAATCAGACCCGCCCACTCTCAATCCTACTGGCCCATCAATCAGACCCGCCCACTCTCAATCCTACTGGCCCATCAATCAGACCCGCGCACTATCAATCCTACTCGCCCATCAATCAGACCTGCCCACTGTCAATTCTACTGGCCCATCAATCAGACCCGCCCACTCTCAATCCTACTGGCCCATCAATCAGACCCGGCCACTGTCAATCCTACTCGCCCATCAATCAGACCCGCTCACTGTCAATCCTACTCGCCCATCAATTAGACCTGCCGACTGTCAATCCTACTGGCCCATCAATCAGACCCGCCCATTGTCAATCCTACTGGCCCATCAATCAGACCCGCCCACTGTCAATCCTATTGGCCCATCAATCAGACCTGCCCACTGTCAATCCTTTTGGCCCATCAGTCAGACCCGCCCACTGTCAGTCCTACTAGCCCATCAATCAGACCTGCCCACTGTCAATCCTACTCACCCATCAATCAGACCCACCCACTGTCAATCCTATTGGTCCAGCAATCAGACCCGCCCACTGTCAATCCTACTCGTCCAGTCAGACCCGCCCACTGTCAATCCTACTGGCCCATCAATCAGACCCGCCCACTGTCAATCCTACTCGCCCATCAATCAGACCCGCCTACTCTCAATCCTGCTGGCTGTAGCCACCTGGGGTGGCCATTGCCCAACACAAAATGGAAGATTACAAAGAATGCAGGGAAAATGGACATGTTGCAAAAGCAAGCAGCTTGCAAAAGCACTTGTGTATTCTGACTGCTGTGGAAACCAGACAGTAGCGAGCACTTTTCCAGGAGACACATCCGGAGTGAGACTCATACAGAGTGAGAGATTTAACTTGGTAATTTGGTGCAGTGAGGTAATTCGGTGCAGAGTGTGAGGAGGTGCTTTTTAACCCTGGTAAGTGACTGGTAAGTAGTCTCTCTTTTTCTTTTCATTGTCTAATTTATTTATTTTTATTTTTAAATTCTAGTTGTTTAAGTTTACCAAGGGTTTAAGACATGGCAGGAGATCCCAGACCCGTGTCATGCTCCTCGTGTGCGATGTGGGAGCTCAGGGACACGTCCACTGTCCCTGGCTCCTTCACGTGCAAGAAGTGTGTTCAGTTGCAGCTCTTGTTAGACCGCTTGACGGCTCTGGAGCTGCGGACGGACTCACTTTGGAGCATCCGCGATGCTGAGGAGGTCGTGGATAGCACATTTAGCGAGTTGGTCACACCGCAGGTGAAGGTTACTGAGGGAGATAGAAAATGGGTGACCAAAAGAAAGAGCAAGAGTAGGAAGGCAGTGCAGGTGTCCCCTGCGGTCATCTCCCTGCAAAACAGATATACCGCTTTGGATACTGTTGAGGGAGATGGCTCACCAGGGGAAGGCAGCAGCAGCCAGGTTCATGGCACCATGGCTGGCTCTGCTGCACAGCAGGGCAGGAAGAAAAATGGCAGGGCTATAGTGATAGGGGACTCGATCGTAAGGGGAATAGACAGGCGGTTCTGTGGACGCAATCGAGACTCCAGGATGGTATGTTGCCCTCCCTGGTGCAAGGGTCAAAGATGTCTCGGAGCGGCTGCAGGACATTCTGGGGGGGGAGGGTGTACAGCCAGCTGTCGTGGTGCACATAGGCACCAACGATATAGGTAAAAAACGGGATGAGGTCCTACAAGCAGAATTCAGGGAGTTAGGAGTTAAACTAAAAAGTAGGACCTCAAAGGTAGTAATCTCAGGATTGCTACCAGTGCCACGATCTAGTCAGAGTAGGAATGTCAGGATAGATAGAATGAATATGTGGCTCGAGAGATGGTGCAAGAGGGAGGGATTCAAATTCCTGGGGCATTGGGACCGGTTCTGGGGGAGGTGGGACCAGTACAAACCGGACGGTCTGCACTTGGGCAGGACTGGAACTGATGTCCTAGGGGGGGTGTTTTCTAGAGCTGTTGGGGAGGGTTTAAACTAATGTGGCAGGGGGATGGGAACCAATGCTGGAAGTTGGAAGGTAGTAAAACAGGGACAGAAACAAAAGGAAGTAAGGGGAAAAGTGCAAGGCAGAGAAGACATAGTCAGAAATCCATCAGGGCGACAGTACAAGGTCCAGTGACTGAGGGGAGCACAGTGAATAGGCCCAGTAATAACAAAAGGAATAAAACTGGAGATGTTAAGATTCAAAACAGAGGTAAAAAAACCAACATAAGTGTACTTTACCTGAATGCTCGTAGTATTCGGAATAAAGTAAATGAGTTGGTGGCACAAATCATCGTAAATGACTATGATTTAGTGGCCATTACTGAAACATGGTTAAAGGATGGTCACGACTGGGAGTTAAATATCCGAGGGTATCAAACTATTTGGAAGGACAGAGTGGATGGTAAGGGAGGTGGTGTTGCTCTGTTATTTAAGGATGACATCCGGGCAATAGTAAGGGATGACATCGGTGCTATGGGGGATAAGGTTGAATCCATTTGGGTGGAAATCAGGAATAGTAAGGCGAAAAAGTCACTGATAGGAGTAGTCTATCGGCCACCAAATAGTAACGAGATGGTGGGGCAGGCAATAAACAAAGAAATAACTGATGCATGTAGAAATGGTACAGCAGTTATCATGGGGGATTTTAATCTACATGTCGATTGGTTTAACCAGGTCAGTCAAGGCAACCGTGAGGAGGAGTTTATAGAATGTATCCGCGATAGTTTCCTAGAACAGTATGTAATGGAACCTACGAGGGAACAAGCGGTCCTAGATCTTGTCCTGTGTAATGAGACAGGATTGATTCATGATCTCATAGTTAGGGATCCTCTCGGAAGGAGCGATCACAATATGGTGGAATTTAAAATACAGATGGAGGGTGAGAAAGTAAAATCAAATACTAGTGTTTTGTGTTTAAACAAAGGAGATTACAAGGGGATGAGAGAAGAACTAGCTAAGGTAGACTGGGAGCTAAGACTTTATGGTGGAACAGTTGAGGAACAGTGGAGAACCTTCCAAGCGATTTTTCACAGTGCTCAGCAAAGGTTTATACCAACAAAAAGGAAGGACGGAAGAAAGAGGGAAAATCGACCGTGGATATCTAAGGAAATAAGGGAGAGTATCAAATTGAAGGAAAAAGCATATAAAGTGGCAAAGATTGCTGGGAGATTAGAGGACTGGGAAATCTTTAGGGGGCAACAGAAAGCTACTAAAAAAGCTATAAAGAAGAGTAAGATAGAGTATGAGAGTAAACTTGCTCAGAATATAAAAACAGACAGTAAAAGTTTTTACAAATATATAAGACAAAAAAGAGTGGCTAAGGTAAATATTGGTCCTTTAGAGGATGAGAAGGGAGTTTTAATAATGGGAAATGAGGAAATGGCTGAGGAACTGAACAGGTTTTTTGGGTCGGTCTTCACAGTGGAAGACACAAATAACATGCCAGCGACTGATAGAAATGAGGCTATGACAGGTGAGGACCTTGAGAGGATTGTTATCACTAAGGAGGGAGTGATGGGCAAGCTAATGGGGCTAAAGGTAGACAAGTCTCCTGGCCCTGATGGAATGCATCCCAGAGTGCTAAAAGAGATGGCTAGGGAAATTGCAGATGCACTAGTGATAATTTACCGAAATTCACTAGACTCTGGTGTGGTCCCAGTGGATTGGAAATTAGCAAACGTGACGCCACTGTTTAAAAAAGGAGGTAGGCAGAAAGCAGGAACTTATAGGCCAGTGAGTTTAACTTCGGTAATAGGGAAGATGCTGGAATCTATCATCAAGGAAGAAATAGCGAGGCATCTGGATAGAAATTGTCCCATTGGGCAGACGCAGCATGGGTTCGTTAAAGGCAGGTCATGCCTAACTAATTTAGTGGAATTTTTTGAGGACATTACCAGTGCAGTAGATAACGGGGAGCCGATGGATGTGGTATATCTGGATTTCCAGAAAGCCTTTGACAAGGTGCCACACAAAAGGTTGCTGCATAAGATAAAGATGCATGGCATTTCGGGTAAAGTAATAGCATGGATAGAGGATTGGTTAATTAATAGAAAGCAAAGAGTTGGGATAAATGGGTGTTTCTCTGGTTGGCAATCAGTAGCTAGTGGTGTCCCTCAGGGATCCGTGTTGGGCCCACAATTGTTCACAATTTACATTGATGATTTGGAGTTGGGGACCAAGGCAATGTGTCCAAGTTTGCAGATGACACTAAGATGAGTGGTAAAGCGAAAAGTGCAGAGGATACTGGAAGTCTGCAGAGGGATTTGGATAGGTTAAGTGAATGGGCTCGGGTCTGGCAGATGAAATACAATGTTGACAAATGTGAGGTTATCCATTTTGGTAGGAATAACAGCAAACGGGATTATTATTTAAACGATAAAATATTAAAGCATGCCGCTGTTCAGAGAGACTTGGGTGTGCTAGTGCATGAGTCACAGAAGGTTGGTTTACAAGTGCAACAGGTGATTAAGAAGGCAAATGGAATTTTGTCCTTCATTGCTTGAGGGATGGAGTTTAAGACTAGGGAGGTTATGTTGCAATTGTATAAGGTGTTAGTGCGGCCACACCTGGAGTATTGTGTTCAGTTTTGGTCTCCTTACTTGAGAAAGGACGTACTGGCGCTGGAGGGTGTGCAGAGGAGATTCACTAGGTTAATCCCAGAGCTGAAGGGGTTGGATTATGAGGAGAGGTTGAGTAGACTGGGACTGTACTCGTTGGAATTTAGAAGTATGAGGGGGGATCTTATAGAAACATTTAAATTATGAAGGGAATAGATAGGATAGATGCGGGCAGGTTGTTTCCACTGGCGGGTGACAGCAGAACTAGGGGGCATAGCCTCAAAATAAGGGGAAGTAGATTTAGAACTGAGTTTAGGAGGAACTTCTTCACCCAAAGGGTTGTGAATCTATGGAATTCCTTGCCCAGTGAAGCAGTTGAGGCTCCTTCATTACATGTTTTTAAGGTAAAGATAGATAGTTTTTTGAAGAATAAAGGGATTAAGGGTTATGGTGTTCGGGCCGGAAAGTGGAGCTGAGTCCACAAAAGATCAGCCATGATCTAATTGAATGGCGGAGCAGGCTCGAGGGGCCAGATGGCCTACTCCTGCTCCTAGTTCTTATGTTCTTATGTTCTTATGTACTGTGAAAGGAAACAAGTTAGCATACTAATGAGGCAATACCCGGTGATTCCCAGGTACAATGGAAACAAGTTAACTCAAATCACTACATTGAATAGAAGGCCAGGCTTCTCGGCGCCAAGAGGGACTGTCCCGTTATTGGGCAAATTCAAATCAGTCGATTGGGAAGAGACCCAATTGATTGCGAGTGTATAGAGGGTCCGCCCAGGTGGGTGCGAGACCCTGGGGGAGGTATAAGACAGAGACCCCGACCCCAGCTCGCTCTCTTGACCAGCCTCCTCTTGACCAGCTCCTCTTAGCCAGCGCTCTCCGTGACTACCGTTGCAGCAGAAGACCTTGAGAAGGGGAGGCCTGGTCAGCAGCCTCCATCAAGTAAGTATCATACAATGCACGCTACGAGAGTAGACACTCCTGACCCCTTTAGTCCACACCAACTGGAAGCCTGTGGATCCAGGACAAAGCAAGAGGCCGTTGTTCCCTGATCCGGCAGTTCCCTTATTCCAGATAAGTATTGGCCTGTTAATGATAGGATTATCCTAGTCTTGTAGTTTTATATGCATAATTAGTAGATAACTGTATTATAATAAACGTGTCTTGTTTGAACTTACTAACCTGTGTATGGAGTTATTAGTCTGAACTTGAACTTGAAACTTGTGGCGGTATCTTAATGATACCTGGCAACTCTAGAGCTAAGTAACAAAACAGAGCCAAATTGAGTGTAAAGCACACTCACCCAGAACAAGCAACATTTAGTGGCAACTCTGGTGGGACTCGACTAGAAGTGCCCCCCCCCCCCCCCCCCCCCCCACTCCGAGAGAACCCAGAAATTTGAATCAGAAATCCAATTGGGAAAAAGGAAAAAACCACAAGTGTTCAAGTAGTTCACATCAATCCTCATAATTCGGAAGTGTGTTTTTGCATGCGTAACTAACAGGGTTATAAGGTAAAACCGAGAGATTTTTGTTGTGACAAACTGTCGGGAGTTTATAATTCGGAAAATAGCGAAAGCCTTACCCGTATTTTTTGCACTGCCTTATTATCCCTCGTTCCAAATTTAAGAGAGCAGAGGAGAAAAAGAGATGGCCATGCAGGCAATGGAACGCCTCATGAACCCAGAGCAGTTCGTGGTCGCAGCGACCAACAGCAGCAGAGTAGGTCAGTGTCCCGTTTGGGAGCTGGAACTCAGGAAGTACCTCAAAGGGAAAGGATGGCACTTTTGGAGTGAGTTTTGTTTGAATGAGGAGACAGGTCCCGGGAGTATAGGGCATAGTTGGTAGGAGAACCTGTCTGAAATTCATAAGAAAGGTTTAAGTAAAGCACGTAAGCCGATGGCAATTGTGTCCTGCTTGGCACAATTGCGAGGCACAGAGGAGGTCGTCAGGACACTCCGAGCAGAGTTAGAGGAGAGGAATAGAATGAGCAAAGAGGATGTCAGGGACATAGAGAGAGAGAATTCAGAATTAAGGGAAATGTTGGCAGATAGGATAGAACATAGAACATAGAACGATACAGCGCAGTACAGGCCCTTCGGCCCTCGATGTTGCACCGACATGGAAAAAAAAAACTAAAGGCCATCTAACCTACACTATGCCCTTATCATCCATATGCTTATCCAATAAATTTTTAAATGCCCTCAATGTTGGCGAGTTCACTACTGTTGCAGGTAGGGCATTCCACGGCCTCACCACTCTTTGCGTAAAAAACCCACCTCTGACCTCTGTCCTATATCTATTACCCTCAATTTAAGGCTATGTCCCCTCGTGCTAGCCACCTCCATCCGCGGGAGAAGGCTCTCGCTGTCCACCCTATCTAACCCTCTGATCATTTTGTATGCCTCTATTAAGTCACCTCTTAACCTTCTTCTCTCTAACGAAAACAACCTCAAGTCCATCAGCCTTTCCTCATAAGATTTTCCCTCCATACCAGGCAACATCCTGGTAAATCTCCTCTGCACCCGTTTCAAAGCTTCCACGTCCTTCCTATAATGAGGCGACCAGAACTGTACGCAATACTCCAAATGCGGCCGTACCAGAGTTTGGTACAGCTGCATCATGACCTCATGGCTCCGGAACTCAATTCCTCTACCAATAAAGGCCAACACACCATAGGCCTTCTTCACAACCCTATCAACCTGGGTGGCAACTTTCAGGGATCTATGTACATGGACACCGAGATCCCTCTGCTCATCCACACTACCAAGAATTTTACCATTAGCCAAATATTCCGCATTCCTGTTATTCTTTCCAAAGTGAATCACCTCACACTTCTCCACATTAAACTCCATTTGCCACCTCTCAGCCCAGCTCTGCAGCTTATCTATGTCCCTCTGTAACCTGCAACATCCTTCCGCACTGTCTACAACTCCACCGACTTTAGTGTCGTCTGCAAATTTACTCACCCATCCTTCTGCGCCCTCCTCTAGGTCATTTATAAAAATGACAAACAGCAACGGCCCCAGAACAGATCCTTGTGGTACGCCACTCGTAACTGAACTCCATTCTGAACATTTCCCATCAACTACCACTCTCTGTCTTCTTTCAACTAGCCAATTTCTGATCCACATCTCTAAATCACCCTCAATCCCCAGCCTCCGTATTTTCTGCAATAGCCGACCGTGGGGAACCTTATTAAACGCTTTACTGAAATCCATATACACCACATCAACTGCTCTACCCTCGTCTACCTGTTCAGTCACCTTCTCAAAGAACTCGATAAGGTTTGTGAGGCATGACCTACCCTTCACAAAACCATGCTGACTATCCCTAATCATATTATTCCTATCTAGATGATTATAAATCGTATCTTTTATAATCCTCTCCAAGACTTTACCCACCACAGACGTTAGGCTCACCGGCCTATAGTTACCGGGGTTATCTCTACTCCCCTTCTTGAACAAAGGGACCACATTTGCTATCCTCCAGTCCTCTGGCACTATTCCTGTAGCCAATGATGACCTAAAAATCAAAGCCAAAGGCTCAGCAATCTCTTCCCTGGCTTCCCAGAGAATCCTAGGATAAATAAGAGAGAGGTGGATGATGCCAAGAGGGCACACCAGTCTTGTCTAGCCCATCTGAGCAGCTGCCAGGTACAGTACGAAAAAGCCTATCAGGATGTGCAGCATGCAGTCTTAATAAGAGAAGAATCAGAAAAACAGGTAGAGACACTCCATGCTGCCACCACTGAGCAAAGGCAAAGCACAGTGGACCACGCAAAATGTAGGAAGCAGATTGTGGAGCTGCAATCTCTGCTTTCCGTGCAGAATGGCTTCCAAGAAACCTTTTGAATGCATTTAGAGGAAGAGAATGCCCCAGATTGGCAGGAGTTAAGTGAGACAGCGCAGCGATATGTTCAGGGAACATGTGCGCTAGCAGCGCAACAGAAAAGGAAAGCGCCCCAACCCCCCACAGATCAGATAGCACCCGCACCAATGAACCCAGTCACCACCCAACGAAAGGCAACTGCAGACAGCGCACCCGAGATCACTTACACCACCCCCTTAACTGTGACTCAACTAAGGGACGCGTGTGAGAAAATCACCCCGTTTCTCCCCACTTCAAACCCCCACCAATTCTTTGCAAGAGTTAAGCAACAGGCGACCATGTACGGCCTTGATGCATGAGAGCAGGTTAAACTCACAGTTTTGAGTTTAGACTCATCAGTAGTAGCAGCCCTCCCCGACCCACAGAACATTGGAGGAGGCACCCTCCTCCAACACGGTAGCATTGTGGATAGCACAATGGCTTCACAGCTCGATTCAGGTTCGATTCCGGCTTGGGTCACTGTCTGTGCGGAGTCTGCACATCCTCCCCGTGTGTGCGTGGGTTTCCTCCGGGTGCTCCGGTTTCCTCCCACAGTCCAAAGATGTGCAGGTTAGGTGGATTGGCCATGCTAAATTGCCCTTGGTGTCCAAAATTGCCCTTAGTGTTGGGTGGGGTTACTGGGTTATTGGGATCGGGGGAGGTGTTGACCTTGGGTAGTGTGCTCTTTCCAAGAGCCAGTGCAGACTCGATGGGCTGAATGGCCTACTTCTGCACTGTAAATTCTATGATAAGATGCATACAGCTATTTTAGACGCGATAGGGTACAACAGAGGAGACCCAGTCGAAGGCCTAGACAAGTGTAGGCAGAAAAGGACCGAGCACCCCACAGCACTCGCAGGAAGGCTGTGGATTCACTTCACTGCAGTGTTCGGTGAATTAGACTGCGCACATTTGACCCAGGCTAACATGGTTAAATCCACCCGCACGATCATCTCCCATGCCACAGATGCAGGACAGAAAGCCTGCTCCAATTAGGACCCACCAGAAGAGGCCCATAATGAAAAATGGGTATTTAAAAGATTGTCCCGCGCTTGGGAGCAATCTGTCCACAGCAAGGGAACATTTAAGAACCCCAAAGAAGCTCAGGCTGCAGCAGATATCCAAGCAGTAAGAACGCATCAAAACCCCGCATGGGTAAATGAGGGACAGAACAGCCCCCCACAGAAGTCACAGGAATGTTTTAACTGCGGACAGTTAGGGCATTTTGCTAGGGAATGCAACGCCCCGCAGAAATTTCAGAGAGGCCAGCAGACCGGCACTCTGAACAGGAACAGAGCAAAGGCTATTCATAGTATAAGGATGCAGTCAGGACAGACCAATGTGGACGGAACGGACTGACGGTGTTCAGGCTCCCCCACTTGGGTCTGTGACACCCTCGGGGACCGATCCGGACGACATGTAGTCACGGCGAAAATTCGGGGAAAGCCCATAGAATTACTCTGGGACACAGGAGGGTTCCGCACGACCATTAATTCCACCACTACACCACAGGCAAACACATGGCCCACTACAGCCACAATATCACTCAGCGGATTTACAAGACACTCGCAGCAAGGAACCATTACAGCCCCTGTACCAACTCAGCTAGGGAATATCTCCACCAGACACACCGTTGTTTTAGTTAATCTGCCCCACACAGCAGAACACATACTTTGCATTGATTTTGTGAATGCCCACAGCCTGTCGTTCGACCCAGTCAATCAGTGTGTCTGGCGAATGGCAAAATCAGACAGAGCACCCGCACAGTAGATGAATACGAACATAGGATTAGCGCAGTTGGCGACTATTGTTTTGACCCGACCACGCTCAGCATGGACAAACAGGTTAGGACAGTTTTGAACAACCACAGGACAGTATTTGCCAGTCACCGGCATGACTGCGGCAGAATGACTGGTCAAGTTCAGATTACAGGACCTGACCCGAGACCACAAAGACAGTATAGATTTCCCCTAGAAGCGGAGGGAGAAATTGGAAAGGTTATTGGAGAGCTTATTAGAGCAGGGCGTACTACGGACAGTAGCCTCGACTAATAATGCCCCTATTTGGCCAGTGAGGAAGCCCGACGGATCATGGTGTCTGACCATTGATTATCGGGAATGCAACAAAGTTACCCCAGCAGTAGCCCCCATGGTAGCAACAAGTCCCGAGACCATGCTCAAGCAGGGACTCAACTCCAAGTATTTCACGGTATTGGACATTAGCAACGGCTTTTGGTCAATCCCATTGGCAAAGGCGTGCCAGTACAAATTTGCCTTCACTTTTAAAGGTCAGCAGTACACGTGGACATGCCTCCCACAAGGATTCCACAATTCCCCTCCTTTTTCCACCGACAGCTGGCAAATGGCCTAGCAAAATTTTCCCGACCCGAATGTCTGGTACAGTATGTGGACGACCTACTACTGCAGACAGACATCAAGGCAGAGCACATCACGCTTCTGTCTGAACTCCTACAACTCTTACAGTCAATCGGATGTAAAGTTAACCCCAGAAAGGCCCAACTATTGGAGAATAAAGTGATGTATTTGGGTACAATCATCACGCACGGCAAACGCGAGATCGAGTTCAAAAGAATTGGCTCGATCGTCAAATTGCCCCTTCCCCAAAATGTTTCAGCCCTCCGGTCGTTTTTAGCACTGGTTGGGTATTGTCAGAACCATATCGATGGTTTTTCAACCAAGGCAGCCCCACTTTCAGACCTCCTTAAGAAAGGAGCCCCTTGGGAATGGCTTCCGCAGCATACAGAGGCTGAGGAAGATTTAAAGAAAGCCCTTAGCGCAGCGCCTGCACTACAAGTTCCAGACCCGCTCTCCCCCAATGCAATTGAGGTAGCAAGCACAGATCTGACCCTCTCGGCCGTGCTCCTTCAGGAACAGCATGAGCAGCTACGACCAGTGGCTTATGCCTCCAGACTGTTAGACCTAGTAGAGCAAGGATTTTCAGCCTGCGAAAGGCACCTACTCACTGTATTCAGGGCAGTACAATACTTTTCTTACATTACCGGACTCAACCCCATCACCATTCTGACTGAACACCCCCCCCACAAAGTTACTTTTAGACGGACGACTGAAGGACGGTTCAGTGAGCCAGATAAGGCCAGCTAGTTGGACACTTCTGTTACAGGGACGGGACATAACAGTTAAACGGACCAGGACACACACATTTTTAGCAGACAACCTCCAATACCCAGGACAACCCCATGATTGCGAAATAGTAGCCCCCCCTCCACAACACAGGACCCTTCATTGCAAAGACGCCCCCCCAGGAAGATAGGAAGTTCAATTCAAAGCCCCCAGCACACAGACACGTGTCTGTGGATGGTTCATCCACTGTTTTAGATGGCGAACGCATCACTGGATGCGGAATTTATGTGGAAGATGCGTAGGGACGCGCACTAGAGGAGATAGCATTAAAGTTACCCGGTCACTTAGGCACGCAGGCAGCAGAGCTCGCGGCCATAGCATACATAGTGGACCACCCAGATTCGTTCCCCAGCCCAGCAGATATATATTCGGATAGTTTATATGTCTGTAACAGCCTAACAGCTTTTCTACCCCTGTGGAGGACAAGAGGTTTTGTCTCCGCGGACGGAAAGCCCCTTCCCTCAGCCCCATTGCTCCGCCATATCCTAGAACAGGCAAAGGATAGGACTCATGGCATTATTAAAGTTAGAAGTCACCATCGGTCATCCCCCCTGGAAATGTGAAAGCCGACGCACTGGCAAAAGCATATTCCAGGCACGGACATTTTTGGACACCCCCAGCTAGCGCACCAGCTAGCGCCCCTGTGAGTTCAGTTCAGGTCTCACAGACAGACATTGAGGACCTAGTACAGGCACAAAAACAGGACAGCAATCTCAAGGAGATTAGTAGAGGAAAGTTTTTCCCCCCTTACGACAAGTTTAAACACGCTCTGCCCACACACGAGGGTGTGGTTATCAAAGACAAGTTGTATGTGGTTCCTGAGAAGGACAGGAATCAAATGATTGCCTTATTCCATGATGGTCATGGACATCAAGGGATCGACCCTACCACAGCCCACCTCAGGCAGCTCTGTTGGTGGCCCAATTTAAGAGATGATGTAACGCACTACATAGAGAACTGTTTGATTTGTGCACAGAATAACCCGGAGAGGTATTCAAAGAAGGCACAACTCAGCCACACTCGCCCCGTTAATGGCCCCTGGTCTAACCTCCAGATCGATTTTATAGGTCAATTGCCCCCTTGCATGAATGGCTATAAATACGTACTGGTGGTCATAGACACGTTCACGAAATGGTTAGAGGCATTCCCATCTCGAAAAAACACTGCAAAAACGACCGCAAAGATCCTGACCCACCACATCTTTACTAGATGGGGACTCCCCAGAAGTATTGAGTCGGACCAGGGATCTCATTTTACAGGACGGGTCATGAAGAACGTCTTGACCATATTCGGCATTAAACAACATTTCCACATTGCATATCACCCCCTGTCAAGCGGAATAGTGAAACGCATGAATCGGACTCTAAAATCGACCCTTAGAAAGATGGTCCAGGAAAACAATACCACTTGAGATTAGGTGCTCCCATTCGCACTTATGTTTTTAAGAAATACTGTTTCAGCATCAACAGGTTTCACCCCACACACACTCATGACCGGATGCCCCATGAAAGGATCTGAATCCCTTTTAGGACTCGACATGACCAGCTCAGAAGTGACGGCCCTCACGCATGAGACAGCAGTAAAGCAATTAGTTGAAACTGTAAGGTCGGCTCAGTTAGCAGCCGCAGTTAAATTGGGAAAGAAAAGGAAACAGAGCAAGGCTTGTTTCGACAGGACAGTACATTCAACAGAGTTTCAGGTTGGACAACAGGTAATGTTATCTGTTTATAACCCCAGCACGTTTTTGGCCCCGAAATTCTCTGGCCCATACTCAACTGCGGACAAAATCAGCCCTTCAGTTTCTAAGATAAAGTACCCCAACGGGAAGACTGCCTGGTCCCATATCAACCAGTTAAAGGGATATGGAACATAGTCCAACCACGCACACCATGTCCTGCTAGACGCAGCAGAACACCACGCCCCGCCCACAAGAGACACATTTCCAACCTCCCTCTCACAGACCAGCACCTCATCGGACTCGACCTCGACTCCGCCCCTCGACTTCAGACCACGCCCCGAAACGCCCACAAGCTGCTACAGCAGAGACAGCGACTGTGACTTTGACGACAGCCACAGCACGCCTCTATACTGCCCTGATACAACAGACCCCACACACACCAACTACGACCCCGACTACAGTGATTTGGAGATCACTTACATAAAAACACCAGACCCATACCCAGCGCCACCGCCCAACTATGATGACCCCGACAACCTTCATACAAATTTAGACCCCACGCTTTGGCACAGGGACAATTCTTGTAGACTTGTCCGAAATGACGAGAGTGACCCCGGTCACATAACGCTATGATTGCATGCCTGATCCATACAAGGGTATGGGATCCGGGAGAAGAGGATGACTCTGAGTTTTACTCCCGACACGGCAACTCCTTTGCGACCCTGTTTGCAGAGAATGAAGAGAATTGAGGTGTCCAGATTATGTAAAAAGAGGAACCGCTTGAGAGATAAACGGTGTCCTTTCTGATGGAACCTGCAAGAATGTTTGGTGATGTTTGTTTGTTTGTTAATGTCTGTTTTTGGAGATTGGCCACACGACTTTCAGCTGAAGAGCTTGTGACCACCTCACATGCACGTTAGTTTGTCCGCAGATATCTCTGAGAACATGACTCAGCTGCAATGTCTGGAGCCCAGCTTAAGGCTTCACCCTTCACCCCACTAGGAGCATCTTGGCTCCCCCTTTTTTTAGGTGTCCCTCTCTTCTGGGAATAGAGGCTGCAAATCCACGATGATCACATTCATGCCCGTTCGTTCTAGGTCGCTCAGGCAGTGGATAAACGGCATTGAGGACCCGCCCTGTCTGAGGACCCCCCCTCTGGTCAGCTAAGCTCGGGTACAGCATAGCACGCCCTACCCGGGGATTCCATCCAAATCTTACCCGTCGCGGCCCATACACAACTCATTCGGATATCTTATTTCTAAAGTTTGGTTTCATTTGTTTTGTTTGAGGTAGCCCTTCGGTTGCCACTCCTTATGCTATTTACATCCAGGAACATTGGGATGGTAAATCTCAAAACCTGCGAGACGGCTTGCAGTAGCACAGTTGTTAAGTGTATGTCTGGTCCTAAATTCGCTTTTGAAAAAACAATGAGGGGAGTCACAGGGAGTGACTTGGCCATTCAATTGGAATAAGAGGACAGATACACTAGCATTAAAGGTATTAAACGGATCATTGACAGATACTATGCTTGATCCTCTAGCTTCGGACAAGCCAAGGAGATCACCGCAAGAACAAAAGCCAGAAGAGAACAAGAAAGAAGAGAGAAGGAAAATGACCGCCACGACTGTATTTTTCTTCGCCACCGTTGTATTTTTGCACGTGAACGCGAACCCTTTTTCCCCTATGACCCCGGCCGTTGATGTTTCCCAGACACCGACCACTCAAAGCCCAGTAACAAACAGCGATGACCCGACCTGGTGCACAAAATTTATGAATTGGTACTCCCTATCATGTGTTGTAGAATCACTTTTGGCGATGGCAGTTCTCTGCATCGTAGTACAGACACTTAGGTTAAGGAAATGGAGAAGGAGAGCCTCCCGCTCTCGCGCTTCGACCATATACAGAGTACAATCCCCTATTTTCAGCTTCCACCAGTCCCCCCCAACCCCTTGACGTGTAATGAATGATTTAATTTTGAGTTGCTGTTGTAAATAAAGACATTTTCTGACGTATTGTGATGTTCTGAGCTCGACTGCCGAGCCAGAAATGGAATGTAATGATGATAGTGTTTTAAGGATAGGAAGTTAGAATGTTTAAATAAGAACATAAGGACATAAGAACTAGGAGCAGGAGTAGGCCATCTGGCCCCTCGAGCCTGCTCCGCCATTCAATTAGATCATGAATGTGTAAGGGAGTGTAGTTTACAAAGGATAGTTAGAGGTTTCCTAGTAATGCATGTCCCCTTTAACATAGCGCCAACCAGAGGCTGTTAGATAAAAATTTTGTGCCATATTTGAGGAAAGTGTAGAGGCCATGGGACTCGCTGAGATCAGGGAACACAAAGACACCGAACTTGGGTGATCCTTCATGATTTCTCATGAGGATCACAAGGAGGGAGTGTAGCCACCTGGGGTGGGCACTGCCCAACACAAAATGGAAGATAACAAAGAATGCAGAGAAAATGGACATGTTGCAAAAGCAAGCAGCTTGCAAAAGCACTTGTGTATTCTGACTGCTGCAGAAACCAGACAGCACTGTGAAAGAAAACAAGGTAGCATACTAATGAGGCGATACCCGGTGATTCCCAGGTACAATGGAAACAAGTTAACTCAAATCGCTACGTTGAATAGAAGGGGCAGACTTCTCGGCGCCAAGAGAAGTCCAAAACAATAAGCCCCAAGAACCGCCCAGTGATCAAGGGACTGCCCTGTTATTGGGGAAATTCAAATCAATCGATTGGGAAGAGACCCAATCGATTGCGAGTGTATAGAGGGTCCACCCAGGTGGGCGCAAGACCCTGGGAGAGGTATAAGACAGAAACCACGACCCCAGCTCGCTCTCTTGACCAGCTTCCTCTTGACCAGCTCCTCTTAGCCAGCGCTCTCCGTGACTACCGTTGCAGCAGAAGACCTTGAGAAGGGGAGGCCTGGTCAGCAGTCGCCATCATGTAAGTGTCAGACAACGCACGCTACAAGAGTAGACACTCCTGACCCCTTTAGTCCACACCGATTGGAAGCCTGCGGATCCAGGACAAAGCAAGAGGCCGTTGTTCCCTGATCCGGCAGTTCCCTTTTTCCAGATAAGTATTGGCCTGTTAGTGGTAGGATTAGCCTAGTCTTGTAGTTTTATATGCATAATTAGTAGATAACTGTATTATAATAAACGTGTCTTGTTTGAACTTACTAACTGGTAAATGGAGTTATTGGTCTGAACTTGAGCTTGAAACTTGTGGAGGTATCTTAACGATACTCTAGACTCTAGAGTCTACAGCTAAGTAATGAAACAGAGCCAAATTGAGTGTAAAGCACACTCACCCAGAACGAGCAACATGGCCCATCAATCAGACCCGCCCACTGTCAATCCTATTGGCCCATCAATCGGACCCGCCCACTGTCAATCCTATTCGTCCATCAATCAGACCCACCCACTGTCAATCTTACTGGCCCATCAATCAGACCCGCCCACTGTCAATCCTACTCGTCCAATCAGACCCGCCCACTGTCAATCCTACAGGCCCATCAATCAGACCCGCCCACTGTCAATCCTACTGGCCCATCAATCAGACCCGCCCACTGTCAATCCTACTCGTCCAATCAGACCTGCCCACTGTCAATCCTACTCGCCCATCAATCAGACCCGCCCACTGTCAATCCTACTCGCCCATCAATCAGATCCGCCCACTGTCAATCCTACTGGACCATCAATCAGACCCGCCCACTGTCAATCCTACTCGCCCATCAATCAGACCCGCCCACTGTTAATACTACTGGCCCATCAGTCGGACCCGCCCATTGTCAATCCTACTGGCTCATCAATCAGACCCGCCCACTGTCAATCCTACTGGACCATCAATCAGACCCGCCCACTGTCAATCCTACTGGCCCATCAATCAGACCTGCCCACTGTCAATCCTATTGGCCCATCAATCAGACCCGCCCACTCTCAATCCTACTCGTCCAATCAGACCCGCCCACTGTCAATCCTACTGGACCATCAATCAGACCCACCCACTGTTAATACTACTCGCCCATCAATCAGACCCGCCCACTGTCAATCCTACTCGCCCATCAATCAGACCCGCCCACTGTTAATACTACTGGCCCATCAGTCGGACCCGCCCATTGTCAATCCTACTGGCTCATCAATCAGACCCGCCCACTGTCAATCCTACTGGACCATCAATCAGACCCGCCCACTGTCAATCCTACTGGCCCATCAATCAGACCCGCCCACTGTCAATCCTACTGGCCCATCAATCAGACCCGCCCACTGTCAATCCTACTGGACCATCAATCAGACCCGCCCACTGTCAATCCTACTGGCCCATCAGTCGGACCCGCCCATTGTCAATCCTACTGGCCCATCAATCAGACCCGCCCACAGTCAATCCTAGTGGACCATCAATCAGACCCGCCCACTGTCAATCCTACTGGCCCATCAATCGGACCCGCCCACTCTCAATCCTACTCGTCCAATCAGACCCGCCCACTGTCAATCCTTCTGGCCCATCAATCAGACCAGCCCACTGTCAATCCTACTGGCCCATCAATCAGGCGCGACCAATCAAACCCCTGTTGATGGCTCTGTTGGAACACAGCGTCTCTCCACATTCTATCACGTGTTCTTACCATAATGTCCTTCTATACTCGCAGTTCTTGCCAATGTGCTGCGCATGTGGCTGTCCTCTATTTATACCGGCCCATGTTTTTCCAGTTGGAGGATCTAATTGGTCTGTTCGATGAATGGCACCTGGTTGCTTGGTCAAACGTCAAAAAGGAAGAGAGTGAACAACGCTGATTGGGTGTTTGTGTGGTGCGGGGCTGAATCTTCGCCACAATGGATGATGGGGGTTGGGGGAGCACAAGGCAATGAAGGAGGGAATTTGACTAATGGTCTTTTAGATCCAGCGGACGTGAAGCATTTAGAAAGAATCACAGGAATGTTTCCAGGGATAAGGCGCTTCAGTCACGGAGATAGCTTGGAGATGCTGTCTCTATTCTCCTTGGAGCGGAGCAACTGAGGGAAGATTTGAAAGATCTATTCAGAATCATGAGGTTTCTGGACACAATAGGTCGAGGGAAAATATTCCCAATAGTGAAAATATAGAAGGACGGGAATAAACAACATTCCAATTGATAAGTCACCCCTACAACAAACCCCCCTGACAGCACTGGAAACGTAAAGCTAGACCTCTGAAAGAGACCCCATCATTTATAGACAAATCATTGAATCCCCCAGTAATAGGCTGCACCTATCCCTTGGCAATCAGTGGCATTGCTATCGATAATGCTGAAATGATCAGACAGCCAGAAGCACATCGCTATTAATCAGACTATGACACCAGGTCACAGCTGACGTGCGTCTCTCATCGCCATCAATCAGACTCTAATATGACCGACAAGAGAGAATGGTTATAGCACAGAAGGAAGTCAATCGTCTCCTTGTGAGCTGTCTCAGCAAATTCAAATCACATTTTCTCTATCCCGCAAGTCCTATAATTATTCCCTATCGTCCAACTCTGCTTTGAGAGCCAGGATTGAATGTTCATCCACCAGCCTCCCCAGCGGTGCATCCCATGCTAGACAACACTCGGTGTGGAAAATAATGATTCCAGCTGTTGGCATTGGTTTATTAGCATTGACATTCAACGGGTGTGCTCCAATCCTCAATACTTGAGTGAACGGAAACAGTTTCAACATATCTCGTGGCAGAGAATACAGTGGAGAAGGGTTTGTTTGCTTCTGACACATGTCAGATGGGCCGTAGAATCGAGAATGATCCTGATTATAGTAAGTTTCGAAGGGAAGTGAAAAGGTAAATGAGGAAAGAGATTAGTGAGTTTGAGAAGAGGCGGTTAGCTAACATTGTGGAGTCTTCTACTGGAATTTACATAGTAAACTGGTGGTAAAAGGGAACACTGGGAGTATTGGGAACAAGCAGGAGACAGTATGGTGAAACTAGTCATCTTTAACACTGTTTAATATATATCTCAGACGAGCACAAGATGGCTCCGGTTCATCCTTGGAATGAGCTTGGCACTCGATCTCTGTTCTCGCCCATATCCTTTATATCCCTGTGGACAACAGAGTGTCTGTGCAACTTGCCCAGTGAAACTTCTTGCTTATTAACTGTGTCCAATCCACTACCCAGAACGTTATCAATTATGTTAGTGCATTCAGGTCCGCCTCAATAACTCAATAATAATAACAATCTTTATTGCCACAAGTTGGCTTACATTAACACTGCAGTGAAGTTACTGTGAAAGCCCCTAGCAGCCACATTCCGGCGCCTGTTCGGGTACACAGAGGGAAAATTCAGAATATCCAATTCACCTAACCGCAAGTCTTTCGGGACTTGTTTGTATTGAGTGCTGAATTCGGGTGCATTTGAGTGCTATAGTGAGGGTTTGGTGAAATGAAAATGAAATTTGCTTTATTGTCACGAGTAGGCTTCAATGAAGTTACTGTGAAAAGCCCCTAGTCGCCACATTCCGGCGCCTGTCCATGGAGGCTGGTACGGGACTTAGGGATATTAAGGGTTCATTTTTATCTAAAGTCTAATCTTTCTTTTAGTTAGTAAATTAATTTAAAAGTTGTTGTTTAGGTTAGAAGAATGTGAGTTTTAAATCAGCTTTAAATAGAGTTTACTCAGGCTCGACTTGCAGCTGCATCTTGTCAATTATTTAGTTGGATTATGACAGTTTTCAGAGGCTAAAGTCAGACGGTATAAAGGTGAATCGTCTTCCAGTGCTGACGCTGTTTGTACTGGAGTGCCTAATTTGGGTGCATTATAGTGACTGAGGGAGTTAGGTGAGGAGGGAGCAAGGTGCTCTTTTATTTCATTTGCTACATTTTCTCAAAGAGCGTGAAGGGAGCCGAGGGTTTACAGAGAGTGCAACTGACTGGGAGCAGAGTCGGAGGGCGGAGTTAATGCCAATAATTATAATAATAACCTTTATTGTCACAAGTAGGCTTACATTAAGGGGAATGGGCAAGTTGCACATTTGCTGCAATGAAGTTACTGTGAAAAGTCCCATTCTGGCGCCTGTTCGGGTACACAGATGGAGAATTCAGAATGTCCAAATTACATCATAGCACGTCATTCGGGATTTGTGGGAGGAAATCAGATCACCCAAAGGAAACCCATGCAGACACGGGGAGAATGTGCAGACTCCATACACACAGTGACCCAAGCCGGGAATCTATCCTGGGACTTCAGAGCTGTGAAGCAACAGTGCTACCCACTGTGCGACCATGCTATCCACGTGCACGGTTCCAGTTGGTTCACAGTGCAGCTACATTCTGTAATGTAAGAGTTGTTTGTTTTTTTGTTTTTTGAGAGGGCAGCACGCTATCTTTGCATCATTTCGCAGAATCACCATTTTTAGAGGGTTCACTTGAGAGAGTAGCGGCAGTATATATAACATATCTTTTTAAGGGCCTAATGGGTGTTTAAACTTTTTCTTTTCATTTAAATCTCTTTGAGAATTGAGATCAGAGGGGATGGAGGCTACGGCAGTTGCATTCTCTCCTGTAGGATGAGGGTTGTGAGGGACATCACTTGTGTCCCCGCTGACTACACCTGTGGGAAGTGCAACCAACTCCAGCTCCTCAGAGACTGCATTAGGGAACTGGAGCTGGATGAACATCGGATCATCCGGGAGGCAGAGAGGATGATACAGAGGAGTCTATGAGGTAGGCACACCCTAGTTTCGCCCCCACAACAGGCTAGGTGGATTGGTCACGCTAAATTGCCCATTATTTTGAAAAATAAATGAATTGGGTACGCTAAATTTTTTTTAAATGGTACCTCGGATCGAGACTACAGGATTCTTAAGGTGGAGGGGGAGCAACCAGAAGTCGTGGTGCACATAGGCACCAACGACATAGCTAAGAAAAGGGATGAGGGTCCAAAATATTGATTTCAGTGAGTTAGTTTGGAAGCTAAATAGCAGGACAAGCAGAGTAATAATCTCAGAATTGCTACCGGTGCCTCGAGCAAGTGAGACAAGGAACAGAGCGAGTGCAGCTGAACACATGGCTACAGGGTTGGTTCAGGAGGGAAGGGTTCAGATAAGTGGATCATTGGGATACCTTCTGGGGAAGGTGGGACCTGAACATGAAGGACGGGTTGCACCTAAACTGGAGGGGCGCCAATATCCTGGGGTGGAGATTGGGAGTTTTTTTATAGACCCCGCAATAGCAGCAGAGAGATGGAGGAACAGATTGGATGGCAGATCTTGGAAAGATGCAGATGTAACGGAGTTGTTGTCATGGGTCACTTCAACTCCCCTAATATTGACTGAAACCTCCTTACTGCAAATGGTTTGGATGGAGCAGATTTTGTCAGGTGTGTACAGGAAGGATTCCTGACTCAATATGTAGATAGGCCGATTGGGGGAGGCCACATTGGATTTGGAGCTTGGCAACGAACCAGGCCAGGTGTCAGATGTCTCAGTGGGAGAGCTTTTCGGTGACAGTGACCACAACTCCTTGACCTTTACCATAGTCATGGAGAGGGATAGGAACAGACAGTATGGGAAGGTATTTCCCACGGGTTACGTGGGTTTAAGTAGGGTGATCATTGCTCGGCACAACATCGAGGGCCGAAGGGCCTGTTCTGTGCTGTACTGTTCTAAGTTCTAAGTCTAAGTATTTAATTGGGTGAGTGGAAATTACACTGCTATTAGACAGGAGCTGAGGAGCATGAAGTGGGAACAGTTATCCTTGGGGAAATGCACAACAGTAATGTTTAAGGAACACTTTCTGCGAGTGCTGGATAGTTTTGTCCCAATGAGATGAAGAAAGAATGGTAAGGTGAAGGACCCTTGGATGACGAGAGAAGTGGAGCTTCTAGTCAAGAGGAAGAAGGAAAGATTGAGGAAGCAACGATCTGGCATGGCTCTAGAGGGTTACAACGTAGCCAGGAAGGAACTCAAAAATTGACTGAGGAGAGCTAGAACGGGGAATGAAAAATCCCTGGCGGGAAGGATTAGGGAAAACCCCAAGGCGTTCTAAACTTATGTGAGAAATAAGAAGATGATCAGAGTGAGAGTCGGGCCAATCAGGGATAGTGGAGGGAACTTGTGCCTGGAGTCTGAAGAGATAGGGGAGTTGCTAAATGAATATTTTGCTTCAGTATTCACTAGAGAGAGGGACCTTGTTGCCCATGAGAACAGTGTGAACCAGGTTAATAGAGTGGAACAGGTTGCTATTAAGAAGGAGGATGTGCTGGAAATTTTGAAAATCATCAGGAAAGATAAGCCCCTGGGCCTGACGCGATATATGCACGGTTACTATGGGAAGCGAGGGAAGAGATTGCTGTGCCATTGCCGATGATCTTTGCGCCCTCACTCTCCACAGGAGTAGTACCAGTTGATTGGAGGGAGGCGAATGTTGTTCCCCTGTTCAAGAAGGAAATCCCTGGGAATTACAGACCAGTCAGTCTTACGTCTCTAGTGAGCAAAATATTGGAAAGGATTCTGACAGATAGGATTTATGATTATTTCGAAAAACACTATTTGATTAAAGATAGTCAGCTGTGAGGGGCAGGTCATGCCTCACATGCCTCATTGAATTCTTTGAGGATATGACGAGACACATTGATGAAGGTCGGGCAGTGGATGTGGTGTATATGGATTTCAGTAAGGCATTTGATAATGTTTCCCATGGTAGGCATATTCAGAAAGTTAGGGGGCATGGGATACAGTGAAATTTGGCTTTGTGAATACAGAATTGACTTGCCAAAAGAAGACAGCGAGTGGTAGTGGATGGGATGTATTCTGCCTGGAGGTCGGTGACCAGTGGTGTCCCGTATCTGTTCTAGGACCTCTGCTCTTTGTGGATTTTATAAATGACTTGGATGAGGAAGTGGCAGGGTGGGTTAGTAAGTTTGGCGATAATACAAAGGTTGGTGGAGTTGTAGATAGTGTTGAGGGCTGTTGCAGGTTACAACAGGCCATTGACAGGATGTAGAGCTAGGCTGAGAAATGGAGTTCATCCTTGATAAATGTGAAGTGATTCATTTTGGAAGGTCGTATTTGAATGCTGAATACAGGGTTGAAGGCAGGATTCTTGGATGTGTGGAAGAACGAGGGATCTTGTGGTCCATGTACATAGCTCCCTCAAAGTTTCCACCCAGGTTGATAGGGTTGTTAAGGAGGCGTATGGCGTGTTTGCTCTCATTAGCAAATGGATTGAGATGAAGAGCTGCAGCTTTATAAAACCCTGTTTAGACCACACTTGGATTATTGTCCAGTTCTGATTGCCTCATTGTCGGAAGGATGAGAATGCTTTGGAGAGTCTGCAGGGGAGATTTACCAGGATGCTGCCTGGCCTGGAGGGCACGTCTTATGAAGAAACATTGAGGGAGCTAGGGCTTTTCTCACTGGAGTGCAGAAGGAAGAGAGATGACTTGATAGAGGTGTACAAGGTGATGAGAGGCATGGATAGAGTGGATAACCACAGACTTTTCCCCAGGTCGGAAATGGCTGTCATGAGGGGACATAATTTTGAGGTGATTGGAGGAAGGTATAGTGGAGATGTCAGAGATAGGTTCTTTACACAGAGAGTGGTGGGTACGTGGAATGCACTGCCAGCTGGGCTGGTGGAGTCAGAGTCATTAGGGATATTCAAGCAACTCTTGGACATGCACATGGACAGCAGTAAATTGAAGGAGTGTAGGTCAAATTGATCTTAGATTAGGATAAGATTAGCACAACATCGTGGGCCGAAGGGCCTGTAGTGTGCTGTACTGTTCTATGTTCTAAACCGGTTCACCCGGAGGAAACCCACACAGACACAGGGAGAACGCACAGACAGCGACCCAAGCTGGGAATCGAATGTGGGACCCTGGAGCTGTTAAGGAACAGTGTTACCCACTACGATACCGTGCCGCACCAAGGAGTGTGTCCTTAAGCTGAGATCGATTTCCAGAGGGTTATTGTGATCTATCGATTTCATTCCTCAGTGTCCCCAGAGAGGCCCTCTGAAACGAATAAAAAAATTAACAACTTTTTCCATGTACTTTATATATGGAAGATAAATGTTTCTGATGACTGGGAACATATCTTCATCGGTGCGGATGTCTCGTTCATCTGGAGACATCAGTAGGTATTGCAGAAAGTCTTTGAAAAAGACTGGTATCAATGTGACTATCCTGACAAAACTATTTTGCCATACTATATTTTTGTTGTGTCTGACAATGTTTGGTATAAGTCTATGAAATATGCATGTATGCTGGAAGTGTGTCCAGCAGCAGTTCCTGCAAGCTCGGGTTTCAGAGCTGGAACTGCGAATCGGGACACAGGAGCATCCTGTGTCTGAGAGAATCATGGATAGCACGTTGAGAGAGGTGGTCACGCCACAGTGGAAGGGAATTATGGAAAGCTGGCATTCGGTGACCATAAGCAGTCCAAGTGAACAGGGAGGTCGTTCGTGAGTCCTTGGGAGTCCCATTAGAAAATCGGTATTCCATTTTGGATGCTGATGAGGGCCCTTCTTTGTCCAGGAAATGCAGACAAAGCCAAGCTTCTGGCACCACAAGAAGCCAGTCTTTACAGGGTGCAGGTACCAATGACGTAGGCAAAAAGTGGGATAAGGCCTTGCATCAATAATTCAGGAAGCTCAGCGGTAGACTAAAAAGCAGGACCTCTCGGTTTGGAAGCTGTGGATTCCAACCAGTGCCACGTGCTATCGAGCTGAGAAATAGGTGAATAGCGCAGTTAATGTGTGGCTTCAGAGTTGGTGCAGGAGGGAGGGTTTTAGATGCGTGCATCACTCCCACTGTTTCTGTGGAAGGTCAGACCTATACAAGCGGGACCGTGTACTTCTGAACCAGAGTTGGAGAGAAATTATTTCAACGGGTTTGCTGGTGTTGTTGGGAGGAGTTCATAATTCGACAGCAGGAGGAACACATGATACAGTAAAGCAATCACGTCAGAGGGAGTACAGCTCTTTTAGGTTTAAAGGGGTTCAGAATGGCGTGACTGGTGAGGGGCGAAAATATGGAGGCATTACATTCTTAGTTAAGGAGTCAGTTACTGTGCTAAGGAGAGGTGATATCTTGGAGGGGGAAGGGTCAAAATGTTCATCCGAGTGAAAGGAAGGACTAAAAAGCCCAGAGAACCATAGGCAATTAGAGATAACCAGGTATTTTTTGAAAGGGAAAAGATAATCTTTTAGCTGGTGCATGGGGTGAAAATCAGCGATGCCATTTGTGGAAAAAGTGCAGCGTGGAGCTTGGGGACAGCGAACAGGAAATATGAGAAAGGTCTGGCTGGTAAAAGTAGAGAAAATCCCAATATATGCTCCAGGTATATTAATGGGAAGAGGGTAATCAGCAAACAGACGGACCCATTATGGACCAACCAGGCAATCTGTGTGTGGAGCCAGAGGGCATTGGTCGGGTGAACGAATACGTCATCACCCAACTTCACCCAAGAGAAGTAGGATAGAAGTTTGCAACCCAGGGAGAGAGACTGTGAGGTTCTTGAGCAATTTTATAGCGAGTGATAAGACAATGGAGACGTTGTCTGGCTTAAAAATGGACATGTCCCCAGGACTGGATGAGTTGGCCCAGACTGCTGTGGGAGGCGAGGGAGGAAATTGCGGAGGCTCTGACACAATTTTTTAATTCCTCTCTATCCACTCAGTGGTGCCAGAGGATTAGAGAACAGTGAATGCGGTTCCATTGTTTGAGACGGGCTGTGGAGATAAGCCATTGAGTCTTACATCAGTGGTAGGGAAACTATTGGAAAACATTCTGAAGAACATAATTTATCTGTTCTTGAAGAGGCAAGGTTTGCTCAGAGTTTTTCAACATGGCTTTGTCAGAGGAAGGTTGTGCCTAACACCAAATCTCTCAGATACAACTGCATCAAACTTACGTTTCTTGGACACGACCTATCAGATCCTCAGTTATCAGGCACCCTGTTGCTCATAGAACATAGAACATTACAGCGCAGTACAGGTCCTTTGGCCCTCGATGTTGCGCCGACCTGTGAAACCACTCTAAAGCCCAGATACACTATTCCTTATCATCCATATGTTTATCCAATGACCATTTAAATGCCCTTAATGTTGGCGAAGAAGGTTAAGAGGTGACTTAATTGAGACGTACAAGAATTTCAGAGGATTAGATAGGGTGGACAGTGAAAGCCTTCTTTCTCGTATGGTGATGGCTAGCACCAGGGGACATAGCTTTAAATTGAGGGGAGATGGATATAGGACATGTCAGAGGTAGGTTCTTTCACTCCCATTTATCATAAATCCATCAGTAGTCGCCCGTTATACCGCGCTCCGCAATACCGCGGTTCGCGATATACCGCGGGGGGGGGGGGGGGGGGGGGGGGATTATGGACCCCAACTGTCAGTTGTGTCAATTTCAGCGGCCGGCTGATTATTTCAGTGAGAGCAGCTTCCCTCTCTGGATCAAAGTGAGCCGGCCGCTGAAATTGACACTGCCCGCTGCTCTCTCCCTCCAATCAGAAACATTAAAACTTAAAAGTTGGATTGGAGGGAGAGAGCAGCCGGCAGTGTCAATTTCAGCGGCCGGCTCACTTTGATCCGGAGAGGGAAGCTGCTCTCACTGAAATAATCAGCCGGCCGCTGAAATTGACACTGCCGAGGGGGGGCGGGGCGGGTGTTGGGGGGGAGAAGAGGGGGGGCGGGTGTTGGGGGGGGGGAGAAGAGGGGGGGGGCGGGCGTTGGGGGGGGGGGAGAAGAGGGGGGGCGGGTGTTGGGGGGGAGAAGAGGGGGGCGGGTGTTGGGGGGGGAGAAGAGGGGGGGCGGGTGTTGGGGGGGAGAGGAGGGGGCGGGTGTGGGGAGACCCCCCTGGGGGTGTGGGGGAGAGAGGGTGGACCTGCGGGTGTTGGGGGAGAGAGGAGGGCCCTGCGGGTGTTGGGGGGGGGGGGGGAGAGGAGGGGGGGAGAGGAGGGGGGCGGGTGTTGGGGGGGAGAGGAGGGGGGCGGGTGTTGGGGGGGAGAGGAGGGAGCGGGTGTTGGGGGGGAGAGGAGGGGGGCGGGTGTTGGGGGGGAGAGGAGGGGGCGGGTGTTGGGGGGGAGAGGAGGGGGGCGGGTGTTGGGGGGAGAGGAGGGGGGCGGGTGTTGGGGGGGAGAGGAGGGGGGCGGGTGTTGGGGGGGAGAGGAGGGGGGCGGGTGTTGGGGGGGAGCGGGTGTGGGCGGGTGTGGGGGAGACCCCCCTGTGGGTGTGGGGGAGACCCCCTGGGGGTGTGGGGGAGAGAGTGTGGACCTGCGGGTGTTGGGGGAGAGAGGAGGGCCCTGCGGGTGTTGGGGGAGAGAGGGGGGCCCTGCGGGTCTTGGGGGACGGGGGAGGAGAGGAGGGAGGGGGGAGGAGAGGGGGGGGGAGGAGAGGGGGGGGGGAGGGGGGGAGGAGAGGGGGGGAGGGGGGGAGGAGAGGGGGGGAGGGGGGAGGAGAGGGGGGGAGGGGGCGAGTCGGAGGGTGTGGGGGGGGGGCGAGCCGGAGGGTGTGGGGGGACAGGGGGCAAGCTGGACGCTGTGGGGGAGAGCAGGAGGGTGTGGGGGAGAGGGGGAGAGGGAGCGAGCCGGAAGGTGTGGGGGGGAGAGGGGGCGAGCTGGACGCTGTGGGGGAGAGCAGGAGGGTGTCGGGGAGAGGGGGAGAGGGAGCGAGCCGGAGGGTGTGGGGGAGAGGGGGAGAGGGAGCGAGCCGGAAGGTGTGGGGGGAGAGGGGGCGAGCTGGACGCTGTGGGGGGAGAGGGGGCGAGCCGGAGGGTGTGGGGAGGGGGCGAGCCGGAGGATGTGGGGGGAGAGGGGGCGAGCCGGAGGGTGTGGGGGGAGGGGGCGAGCCGGAGGGTGTGGGGGGAGAGGGGGCGAGCCGGAGGGTGTGGGGGGAGAGGGGGCGAGCCGGAGGGTGTTGGGGGGGGAGAGGGGGCGAGGCGGAGGGTGAGGGGGGAGAGGGGTCTAGTTGGAGGATGTGGGGGGAGAGGGGGCGAGCCGGAGGGTTGTGGGGAGGGGGCGAGCCGGAGGATGTGGGGGGAGAGGGGGCGAGCCGGAGGGTGTGGGGGGAGAGGGGGCAAGCCGGAGGAAAAAAAAAGAAATTGACACTGCCGGCTGCTCTCTCCCTCCAATCAGAAACATTAAAACTTAAAGTTGGATTGGAGGGAGAGAGCAGTGGGCAGTGTCAATTTCAGCGGCCGGCTGATTGCTTCAGTGAGAGAGCAGCTTCCCTCTCCGCATCAAAGTGAGCCGGCCGCTGAAATTGACACTGTTTTAATTAGATCCACGATGGGGGTTTTAAATTTATTTAAAAATCTATGCTAGCGCTTCCCATTGTGAGTCTACGGGGGTCTGACCTCTCCCCCCGCCCCCCGTAGACTCTCAATGGGAGGCGCTAGCATAGATTTTTAAATAAATTTAAAACCCCCATCGTGGATATCGGCGGCTCGGTTGCAACGCGGGTGGCTGTCTTGGGCCCCAACACCCGCGTTATAAAGGGGGACTACTATCAGGAACCAATTTCTTATCAATAAAACAGGCACTTTCCACGAGAAACTCTATCAGATCACATGTCTCATGACTCTATCTGAAAGACCAACATGCCGCACACGGCTCCTCTCAGACCCAGCATATTCGGGTTCGTCAGAATCTCATGTTATCATTCGGGGAAAGCTCCTGCTCATTACGAAGTATATGCCTCTCCAATCCCACCCACGGACCCTTCAGCTGATGCATCAGTTGTCCGCCATGTTGAAGACCGCTTGGAGGAAGCACTGAGGCCAATTAACCTGTTATAATAAATTGTGCAGGAACCACACCAGGCAAAGATAAAAATGTGTGTTCATCTGCTGAAGCTATAATGGAGGACTATTAAGGTGCCAGAAGGCATAAACAAGAAATATATAGAGCCAAGTGATTCCACAACTGATGTTTAAGATCTGAGCTCTGCAGTCCAATCACATTCTGTTGTGGGCGGCAGTGGACAATTCAACAAGTCACAAGAGGAGGATATTAAGTACATCTGCTCAAAAGTTAAGGCTGAAACATTTGCAAACCATCTTTACCTAGTAGTGCCGACTGAATGATCCATCTTGGCATCGCCCCGAGGTCTACAGCTTCACTATTTCCCGACTTCAACAATTCGATACAATCCATGTGATATCAATAAAGGCAGTGTCATCTGAGAGTACCTTTAAGAAATGGATGTTTAAGCAATGTACCTTTAAGAAATGAAGCAGCTCATATTACTGAAGTGATGTCAGAGGGGAGAGCTGAGCGGAGATGACTTCTGCTTTTTCTGTTTTTAGTTTCAGTCTGAGAGAGAGCAGCTGAAATGTGCCTGGCTGGTTTGCTGTGAGCTGTTTTGAAAGGAGAAAGCCAGTTTTGAGGAAAAGAGCTTGGCTGTATCTGTGTTTGCAGTAAGCTGGGTCTGCGGTAATCTCTGCCAGGACAGAATATCTCTGGATCATTTGGGCGATTTAAACTCATAATAGTAATGTCTTTAACCTGATGTGTTTCTGTTTAAAGGTGTTAAGTCTTGTGGAGGTTTGAAGGAACATTTTGGGGAATTATTTAGTGTTGTATTATTTTAAGTAAGGGGTGTTAAGGAATCCAATGTTTATTTAATAAGGTTAAGTTGAATTCATGGAATAAACATTGTTTTGTGTTCAAAAACCCACGTGTCCATAACCACACCTGGAGAACTAGCTGTGTGCTTCAAAAGCAACAATACATTAAAGTGGGGGGTTGGTTGAACTCCATGATACATCTTGGGGTTCTGATAATGCCGCTCCCATAACAACAGCACAGTAGCACAGTGGTTAGCACATTTGCTTCACAGCGCCAGGATCCCAGGTTTGGTACCCGACTTGGGTAACTGTGCAGAGTCTGCACATTCTCCCCCTGTCTGCGTGGGTTTCCTCTGGTGCTCTGGTTTCCTCCCACAGTCCAACAATGTGCAGGTTAGGTGGATTGGTCATGCTAAAATTGCCTGTAATGTCCAAAAAATCTAGGTGGGGTTACAGTGATAGGGCAGAGGTGTGGGGCTTAAGTGGGGTGCTCTTTCCAAGGGCAGGTGCAGACTCAATGGGCCAAATGACCTCCTTCTGCACTGTAAATTACAAGTTCAAAACGGCTGACCTACTGGATACTGTAAAGGCGATGGACCCTTACAAAACTTTAGAAATGCTGCTGAAGACTTGTATTCAATAACTTTCCATACTAGTAGTCAAGCCTCCCAGTAGAGCTAGGGCACTGGAATCTACTGTCAAATATACGAGTAAATCCTGAACATAAACTAATGATGCCAACGTAACTTGGTTAGTAATCACCCATCAGCATAGACTGGATCTTCAGTAAAGATCACCAAAGGCTGAACAGGTGAAGCATGTCATTAGGAAACCGAATAGAATGTTATCATTTATATCGAAGGGAATTTAATACAAATGTTATGTTTCATTTTTACCCAAATCTAAAGAGACCCCACTTGTGGAACTGTGCCCAGTACCGGCCACGTTAGTTAATGAAGGATGTCAATGCGTTGGATGAAGTTCAGGAACGGTAATCATGACTAATGCCTGGAAGCTGACTTCCAGAGGTGACCATGGGGTGAGCAGTCGCGCGTTGTGGCTCCCATTCCTGGTGGACGTTTTGGACCTTTTTCCTGGCTAACTGCGGAGCTGAGTGATTGTGCGGTAGAGGTGGAAGAAGAGAGTATCCCATTGGTTTATGGATTCGTGGAGCAGAAGTGGTTGAAAAAGCAGAGAACAACTGTTAAAAGTTGGTGTGGAGCCTGCAACACAGGGGAAGATGGAGGAGGGTTAGGGTCCGAGCATACCGGCCCAGTGGTCGGCAGATCAGCTAGTGAACTTCCTCCATGAGAAGTTTGCCCAGCAGAGGAGGGAGAACTTGGAGGGGCTGGCAAGGGTGGTGGATCCCATAAAGGCCTGGAACGACCGCATGGAAATGAGGTTGGAGGCCCAGAGCCAGGTGATCCAGAAGGTGGAGGAGACATTGAGGGAGCACGAGGAGCTGCTCGCTTCGATGGTTGTGGAGTTGGGGTTGATTAGAGATCAACAGAAGAGGCTGCAGGATCAAGTGGAGGACTTGGAGAATAGATTGCGCAGGCAGAACTTGATTGTAGGCCTGCCAGAGGGCAATGAGGGAGCGGACACTGGTGCATATGTGGCACAGATGTTCGAGAAGCTGCTGGGTGAAGGAGCGTTTACTTGGCCCTTGGAGGTGTGCCGGGCACATAGGGCACTTACAAGGAAGCCATAGAGAAACGAGCTGCCCAGGGCAGTGATTGTACAATTGCACCGGTTCGTCGTTAACGAACAGATTTTGAGGTGGGCCAGGCAGACGAGGTGCTGCACTTGGGAAGGCAGTGAGCTGCGTGCTCGTCAGGACCTAGGTATGGAGCTGGCCAGTAAAAAGGCGAGCTTCAACAGGTGAAGTCGGCCCTCTTTAAGAAGGGGGTGAATTTCGGCATGTTATACTCAGCACGTCTATGGGTATCGTATGAAGGCCGGAAACTTTGTGATCTACTTTGCGTCACCAGAGTAGATAGAATTTATTAGAGCCAACGGACTGCCAGGAGAATGAGGAAATTGAACACTGGAGGGGTTGTTCCTGTGAACCACCTTTGCACTGTACAAGGGAAAGTAGCTCTGTTTTGGGCTTTGGGTCTGTTTGCTTTTGATGGTAAGTTGCTTTTTTCTTTGTGTTTGGTGGGGATTGTAATGTTTGCATTTGGAGAATGGTTTAACGGGGAGGCGAGTTAGTGTGGGGCGGGGGGGTAGGATGCTAAGCGCTAGCTGGCCGGGCTAGCTCATGGAAGCACAGTGGGGGTTGAGCAGGTGGCAAGTGTGTTGATGGGGGTTGGGATCGTTATCTTGTTAAGGGGTGGGGAGGGAGGGAGGGCGGTAGAAGTCTGCTGACAGGTGAGGGACTGGTGAAGGATGACAGGGTCGATGACGATGGGCACCCGAGGGCGGACCTGTGGAGGTGTGAGACGTGGGCTGGAGGTTGGCCTAGGAAGGGCAATGGTTGATCAGAAGGGGTGCGGAGCAGTGCGCCCCCTGACCAAGCTGATCACATGGAATGTCAGAGGGCTGAATGGGCCAGTCAAGGGCCATGTTCGCATATCTGGAAAGCTTAAAGGCAGACGTGGCAATGATACAGGAGACACACCTGAGGGCGGTGAATCAGAATAGGCTGTGGAAGGGGTGGGTAGGGCAGATATTCCATTTGAGGCTAGACTCCAAAACAAGGGGAGTGGTGATTCTGATTAATATGCGGTTGGCATTTGAAGTGGGAAGTACAGTGGTGGACTCGGGGGGGGGGGGGCAGATAGGTTAAGGTGAGTGGGAAGTTGGATGGGATGCCGGTGGTGCTGGTGAATATTTATGCACCAAACTGGGACAATGTAGAGTTTCTGAGGCGGGTGTTGGGGAAGATCCCTGATCTGGATTTGCATCGGCTGATTGGAAATGAGATGGGGGAAATTTAATATTGTTATGTTCCATGATTGGATTGGTCGCGTTCAAAAATTGGGAGGGTGTCAGCGGCTGCAAATGAACTAAAGGGGTTTATGGAACAGATGGGGGGGGGGGGGTAGATCCGTAGAGTTTTGGGCGGCCAAGAGCAAAAGAGTTCTTATTTTTTCACATTACACAACGTGTACTCCCGTATTGACATTTATTGCATGGATAGGATGTCGTTGGCTGGGTTGGTGGATATTCAGTTCTCGGCGATAGCAGACCCAGATAGCAGTGTGGGGACCACGACCCACACTGGGTGGATTTACAGCTAAGCAAGGAGGGGGGCGAGCACCTGCACTGGAGATTAGATGCAGGACTATTAGTGGAAGAGGAGGTGTGTGTGCGCATGAGGGAGGCCATTCGGAGATGTGTGGACATAAACGTTATGGGGAGGACTCGGCATCTACGTCATGGGAGACATTGACGGCACTGGTGAGAGCAGAGTTAATCTTGAAAAGGGCACACAGGGAGAAGGTGGAGCCGCTGGAGGTGAATAGATTTATGAGGGAGATCCTCCAGGCAGACAGGAGGTATTGGGCAGGGTTGTTGAAAGAGCGGCAGAAACTGCAGATAGAGTTTGGGTTGTTATCTATGAGGAAGGCAGTGGGGCAGTTGACAAAGATGAGAGGGGCAGAGTATGGATATGGGGAGAAGGCTAATAGGATGCTAGCACACCAGCGAAGGAAACAGGAGGCAGCAAGGGAGATTGGGAAAGTGAAGGATAATGGGGGGAATACAATCTTGGATCCGGTGGGGGTAAATGGGGTGCTCAGGGACTCATATAGCAGGCTGTACGAGTCAGAACCCACAGCCAGGGTGGAGGGAATGAGGCTGGTTTTGGAGGGACTGGAGTTTCCAAGGATGGAGGAAGATCTGATGGAAGGCCTAGGAGCCCCAAATGGGCAGTTTGAAGTGGTGGAGACCTGGAGGCTATGCAGTCGGGCAAGGCCCCAGGTTGGAGTTTTATAAACATTTTCTTTTGGGACACTTGCTGGTAAGGGCATTTAATGAGGTTGGGAGCGAAGGGTACTCCCCCAATGATGTCACAACTTTAATCGAATTTACAATGCAGAAGGAGGCCATTCGGCCCATCGAGTCTGCACCGGCTCTTGGAAAGAGCACCCTACCCAAGGTCAACACCTGCACCCTATCCCCATAACTCAGTAACCCCACCCAACACTAAGGACAATTTTGGACACTAAGGGCAATTTATCATGGCCAATCCACCTAACCCGCACATCTTTGGATTGTGGGAGGAAACCGGAGCACCCAGAGGAAACCCACGCACACACAGGGAGGATGCGCAGACTCCGCACAGACAGTGACCCAAGCCGGAATCGAACCTGGGACACTGGAGCTGTGAAGCTGTGCTATCCACAGTGCTACCGTGCTGCCCTTATCCCTCTTATCCTGAAGTGGGATAAGGACCCGGAACAATGTGGGTCGTATAGGGAAATCTACCTTCTAAATGTGGTTGCCAAGCTGCTGGCCATAATCCTGGACTTAAGGATAGAGGATTGTGTGCCAGAGGTGACAGGGTTGGGCCAGGCGGGGTATGTGAAAAGGAGGCAGTTAATGGCTAACATTAAAAGGCGAAATGTGATTATGATGCCCTCCGAGGGAAGGGAGGTTGCGGAGAGGGCCTTTGATTGGGTGGAATGGGAGTATCTGTGGGAGGTACTGGGCCGTTTATTGACTTTTTCGAGGGAAATTAAGCTGTCAGCAGATACAAAGGGGTGGGGGGCAGTGGGGGGGGGGGGGGGGGGGGGCAAGGGAGAGAGGAAAGTTGGTTGAGGCGGGAAACAGTTAGTAGGAAATGGAGACTGGGGAACTGTGTATGTAAGCCATGATGGCTGGGTATGGTTGGTGGTTGTTAGTTGCGTGTGTTATTTACTTTGTTGTTTTTCCTCTTGAAAATTGTTGTTAAAAATTATAAATGCTTTAATGAAATATTTTCACAAAAAAGATTCATGCCTGGAATGTCTTAATCTGTTTGGACAGATTCGACTTCTATAGGCTAGAGTTTATTCGTAAGACGTGATTTGTTTGAAACACCGGGGTCCAGAGATAGCTTATCTGGAGAGGATGCTTCCTCTTGTGGGAGAATATAGAACTAGGCGTCACTACCTAAACTCAGGGGACGTTCCTTTGGAACCCTCTTCCTAAATTGGTAAGAAAGCATTATCTTTGACAACTTATAAGGAAAAGGTGGATAGATTCTGGGTAAGCAGAGGATGATAGATTACTGGTCGGCGGATACAGTTTGAGGTTACTATTAGATCAATCATGGTCTTATTGAACAGCGGCGTAGGCTCGAGGGGCTAAATGGCCTCTTGTGCCTTGTTCGTATCTCTGTTTGTATGTTCGTTGATATGTAAGGGGAGAAAATTCCAGACCGGTTTGTCTTTTATCAGTTGTAAGGGAAAATGCTGGAATTAATGATACGTTGTGTCACAAATGGACACTGGGAGAACAATGATATGATTGGCACTGCCATTGTGGTTTTGTTTGCAGAAGATCCTGCTTCAAGACCTTGTTGGAGTTTGTTGAGAATGTTAGGTATACAATTTTCAAGGGGCACTAAGTTGATGGAGGATTCTTATTTTCCGAAGGTTTTGATAAACTACCCAACAGGACTGTGGTTCGTAAACTTTGGTTAGGAGGGAATTAAGTGGCATGGATTGGGATTGGGCTATATGCAGAATACAGAGAGAAGGAATAAATGCATCAGTCTCACTCTGCCACACTGTGACTAATTGGGTACTGCAGATTTGAGGAATCTTTGATCACTGAGCAGATTCAGGACATTACTTGAAGTGACTGGTAATTGAGTGCAGAACATCTTTATCCGGTAACATTAACCATCCCAATGTCGTGCCATCATTAGGATGGGTCGGGCAAGCTAAGGGAGTGTTTGTGAGGAAGATGGATGGGACGAATTGCCAAGGTCCATGTGATCAGAGGCTACTGTGCCCAGAAGCTGGAAATCTGCAGAAAGTTGTGGAAAAGAACCCGGGGTCAAGTTATCTCCAAAAGATAGGGTAGATACAGCGGGGAGAGATAAAGGAAGACAGACCAATGGAGAGAAAGGGAGGAAGAGAGGACAAAGAGTGAAGAACAGGAAGTTGGATTCTGCAATTTGTCTCTCGTGTGGTCATTTAATTATGGCACCCATTCCTGGCGTATTTATCATCTTCTCACTTCAGCTATTGTTACACATGGTTTCCATCCACTTTCAATGTCTAACTTTAATATGGATAAAATCGTTGCATGGTTGTCAAATAATATATTTTATTAGTTATGATTAGTAACATAAATGGAACATTAAGTTAAAGTTTTTAAATTAATAAGTTGATTTTGAAACATGGAACATTTTGTGAAAGCATTTGAATATTCCAAATAAATAGGTATCATTCTCCCTCCTCCTCCCCCTTTCGGTCCAGATAGGAAGAATCAACTCCCACTTCTTCATAATCCTTCTCGAGTGAGGCCATGTCCTCTCGTGCATCCTGGAACTCCCCTTCCTCCAGCCCCTCCCCCACATACCAGTGGACAAAGGCCCGCTTGGCGTACATCTTATCAAATTTGATGTTGAGGCGGGTCCAAGCGAAAGCAATGGCAGTGGTGTTGCTCAGCATACAGAGGGCCCGTTGTACCTTTGCCAGATCACCCCCTGGCACCACCGTTGGGGGCTGGTAGTTGATGCCAACCTGCAGGAAGAAGGAATTAGATTATTTAAGCAACAATTTCAGCATCAGGGAGCACATTATTTCATGGAAAGATATATTTATGAAAAGGGGAAATGTCTTTCACTGAACAAAACGTCAGCACTACAGCTCTTGACCCAGTTACAAAGCCACAGTGTCTGACCGAATTTAGAATTTGTAAAGACCCTGAATTACGGAGGTAATTTTCATGCAGACTGTGAGCATGTGGAACGTTTGACCTCATGTTGTGCACAGTGGTTAGTGCTGCTTTGCGGGTGGTTGTGACCCACAGGAATGTCCACAGTAAGAATAATCTTTTTCTTCTGTGGAGCAGGATTCATGATTTACATGATATTCCTGGCAATCAATTGCATTAAACAACTATTCACCAAACGCAAGGGCCCAACAGTCAGAATGATTCACACTAACCCTACTGCACCACGATTAGATTAAATAGAACTGCAATATTATTGTTCAAATGTTACTGATCGATCAATTATTTGACTGTATTAACATATTGCTAATAGATTAATACTGAACCAGTAGAATCAAATTTGATTAATTGATTAGTTATTGTTTTATAATAATGAATCTTAAAGAATTATAAAATTTTTTGCTGTAATGCTTGTTATGCAAAGCTTGCCCATTCTATTGTTGAAAACTGCAATGACAATATGAATGAGTTCTTCTTCGCACTTTTACCTATCCTATTGCATTTACTATTTTGTTTTATCTTATTGTGATATATCTCACTTGATCTTTCGATTTATCAAAGGCAGACTGATGGTAATCAACTATTTTCTGATCGATCTGATAGGTAAAAAGGCTATTTTAATGTAAATATTGAGACCCAGTTGTAATACCCTTTTTAAAATGAAGATTTCAGCACTCATATCAGGCCATGACAAAAGACATAACTTCAACAGAAGCACAAAAGCCTGATATATGCATAAACTAATTGGAGATTAAAACAACATTTTCAATAAGCGAGATGAAAAAACTATTGTTCTGATGAACATATTTTCAATGTCAGTTTGACATTAAGAAATAAGCTGCACCAGTAATCAGATCAAGGTCATGTGAGCACCATAGCAATATGAAGGCACCATTGTCCAGAATGTGGATAAAGCAAAGTCAGCAGAGAACCAGTAGAAACCAGTCTTGATAAAAGCACAGAACCGCATTCCATAGCATGCACGAATATTCAAACATGAATCATTCAGAACTTATGTTGCACACTGGGGATAGACAGTTAACCATCAAATCAAATGTGTTTGATTCTCACCCAAACCAATTAGGACGACATAGAGGTGTAGACATATAGCTTCAGACTGATAAAATTCTCTTTAAACATGATGGTCCGCATGGCCATCTTTATTCTGGGATCATCCTATACTTTGACCTAACCATTCGCTATCTCTATTGTCATATTTTCACTTTTCCACTCTAACTCTTTAAGTAAATGCAAGCTGTTTTGTCATAAGCAAGAAACCATTATTATTATTTTGAAAGTTAAATTGTTTAAAAGTTATACAGCTCTTTAAGTCCTTTGCTAGCTGTATTTTATTGAGAATAGATTTCAGTTTCTCTCAATTGTAATCAAATAGAGGCAATAGAAGATTCTTATTTGCATCCGAGAAGTGTAACTCAATCTTCTCCTGAGTTTTAGTGTTGCAAGACTTCACTAGATCCGCATAGTAGATCGCTTCAATCATGAAGTGTGTGTGGGGGTGGGAGGTGGTGTGTGTATGTTCCATTCCTGTTCTGAATGGAGAGGATTTCCCAGGTTTTCCATATCTCCATGAGTTGAACACTAAACCCACACTTACCTTGAACCCAGTCGGACACCAATCAACAAACTGGATCGATCGCTTGCTCTTGATGGTGGCGATGGCGGCGTTGACATCCTTCGGCACCACGTCTCCTCGGTACAGCATGCAGCAGGCCATGTACTTGCCCTGGCGGGGGTCACACTTCACCATCTGGTTGGCTGGTTCAAAGCAGGAGTTGGTGATCTCTGACACCGTGAGTTGCTCGTGGTAAGCTTTCTCAGCCGATATAAGAGGGGCAAAGGTCGCTAGAGGGAAGTGAATGCGGGGATAGGGGACCAGGTTGGTTTGAAACTCAGTCAGGTCCACGTTGAGGGCACCATCGAACCGGAGTGAGGCCGTGATGGACGACACTACCTGTCCAATAAGTCGGTTGAGGTTTGTGTAAGTCGGTCTCTCGATGTCAAGGTTACGCCGACAGACATCGTAAATAGCCTCATTGTCCACCATGAAGGCACAGTCAGAGTGCTCGAGGGTGCAGTGGGTGACTAGCACAGAGTTATACGGCTCAACCACTGCGGTGGAAATCTGGGGAGCGGGGTAAACGGAAAATTCCAGCTTGGATTTCTTGCCGTAGTCGACGGAGAGTCTCTCCATCAGTAGGGAAGTAAAACCTGAGCCAGTGCCACCCCCAAAACTGTGGAAGATGAGGAATCCCTGGAGTCCGGTGCATAGGTCAGCCTGTAAGTAAAACCACACAAAGCACATCAATTATGAAACACGAGGTGGAATCTCTCTACATCTGTTTCGATATGAAGCGTGGACAGGAGGGAAAGTGCTGATCTGTCAGTATTGGGATGTGACAGTGGGACACTGGGATTGGGCATTGGGCAGTTTGCAGCTGAGATCTGGAGCGACATTTGGGGCGGTGATATATAGAACCCAATGTTTTACAGCACGGTGGTACAATGGTTAGCACTGCTGCCTCACAGCTCCAGAGTCCCAGGTTCAATTCCGGACTCGGGTAAATTTTTTGAGTTTTCACTTTCTCCCCGGGTGCTCCGGTTTTCTCCCACTGTCTGAAGATGTGCAGGTTAGGTGGATACGCCATGCTAAATTGCTCCTTAGTGTTCAAGAAGGCTAGGATGTGTTATGGGGATCGGGTGGGGTTATGAGGTTAAGTAGGGTGCTCTTTACAAAGGTCGGTGCAGACTCGATGGGCCTAATGTAAATTCTATGAATTCTATGATTAAGGAACAGCAGCATCTCAGTGTCTGTTTTCAGACCGCTCTTAAACATGGCCCCTTTGGAGAATGGAAGTTAAGACTAGATCGTGCGGTGAACCACAGGGGAGATGATCAGACATGAGAGTTCTCATTACATAATGGAGCGATGGTAGTGTCGTGCTCATGGAACAGGAATAGTTCATCATTCAGTCAGACTCGTGAACTGGGGACCTGTTCCGTATCCCAACATTAAAGCTGGTCGAATCCAAATTCAACTCAGTATCTGGAATTGGGAAGCACGGATGCTCAATGGTGACCATGAGAACTTTCATCTATTGATACTAAAATTCTATCTGGTTCACTCATGTACGTTATTTAAGTAAATCTACACCTCTCCTGCTCGCGGTCCACATGTGACTCCAGACATGGAGCAATGTGCTTCGCTCCTTCCGGTCCAAAGGAATTACCCACAGCTGATTGACAGAATGGAAATATAGCAGTGGGAGGTGAATATGAAAACGGGAAGGGAGCCGCTGCGGAGGTATTGAGAGGCAGCAGCGGGGAAACATCAGCGAGTCTTCAATCGGCGATTTCTGTGTCAGTGAGTAGCTGAGGGTGATGGAGTCACTGCCACCTCCTTTCTCAGCGAATGGGAGCAGGAATACGAGACCGGAATGCAGAATACCAAAATGAGAACTTACCACCTTCCGGACACGATCCAGAACCAGATCCACAATCTCCTTGCCCACCGAGCAATGGCCCCGGGCGTAGTTATTCGCCGCATCCTCCTTACCGGTGATGAGCTGCTCCGGGTGAAAGAGCTGTCGGTAGGTGCCGGTCCGGACCTCATCTGGGGACAGGGAACAGAGACTTGAGACCAGGAACACAGAGGCTGAAGGAAATATTGCAATGAGTTTACTGAAGCACTGACTGACCAACCCAGCAACAATCTCCCCTCTTACCAATCACAGTGGGCTCCAGATCTATGAACACAGCCCGGGGAACATGTTTCCCCGCCCCTGTCTCACTGAAGAAGGTGTTGAAGGAATCGTCACCCCCTCCGATGGACTTGTCACTGGGCATCTGCCCATCCGGCTGGATGCCATGCTCCAGACAATACAGCTCCCAGCAAGCGTTCCCGATCTGTACACCAGCCTGGCCAATGTGGATTGAGAGACACTCACGCTAATGAGAGAAGAAAGCTGATTATTTACACAGGAATGAGGGTCATACATGTAACATTCAGAATGGCGATAAATGGAGAATCCCCCGCCCTGTAGTCATCTGTTGACCCATCTCTTCCCCATTGGATCTGGTGTTGGCGATGACCCAAAGGCCAATAGAAATTCCGCATCTGACAGATTATCAGTTCTGCCAGAATCTCCAAATCCATTTTGCTCGTTGGAATTAATGAGCCCTGTAGCCCTTTCGATGTGACCTGCCCCAACTCAAACAGCAATAATTAAAACCCCTCAATCAGACCCCAACTCAATTGGACCCACAATCAAACAGGCCACAGAGATTCCGAACCAGAGTCCCCTCCATGAATTCGACACCACCCCCCTCCCCCTATCCCCCTAAATGCGACCTCCCTCCATCAGACCCACTTTCACGCCGGCCCAACTAAATCAACTCCCATCACTAAGTCCAGCGCCCGTCAAAAAAAAGAAATGTCAATCAGACCCGCCCACTATAATCGTCTTGGTGCCTCTTTCTGTCCGGAACACGGTCTCCCTCCACATTCTATCACGTGTTCTTACCATAATGCCCTTCTATATCCGCAGTCCCAGCCAATGTGCTGCGCATGTGGCCGCCCGCGCTATTTATACCGCCCCATGATTTTCCAGGTCGAGGATCTGATTGGTCTGTATGAACAATGGACTCTGGTTGCTTGGAGATAATCAAAAACTAAAAGAGTGAACAATGCTGATTGTGCGCTTTGTGCAAATTTCGGGGCCGCTTTTGATGGGGGAGCACAAGGCAAGGAGGGATTTGACTAACGGCCTCCCAGATGAACGGCAGCGCAACTCCAACCCACATTATCTCATAACATCCCACAAATTGCAACACATCTGTAAGACCCTCATATCTTTAAAGTTTTCGTCAGATTGTTGGTGTCAGTGCTACACGGGGAGAATATGCACACTCCACATGGAGAGGGATCTGGGGCAGTGATCCAATCTGGATTGTCAGCGCCGTGAATCAGCAGCCTGATAGAAACTTATACTGATTTCTGGAGGTTCCCCAAAGATTAGATAATGAGCGACATTGTGTTTGATCCATATAAGCAGGTCACGGATCTCTGAGTGGGATAATAATGGAGGGTACCAGATCTGTCTGCAGTTTCACAGTTTGATATAGGATTGGCAGTCTGAACAAAGAACAACAAATAATACAGCACAAGAACAGATCCTTCAGGCCCCAACCCTGTACCGGTCATGATACCAACCTTAGAACAATAGAACATTACAGCGCAGTACAGGCCCTTCGGCCCTTCGATGTTGCACCGACCTGTGAAACCAATCTAAAGCCCATCTGTACTATTCCATTATCATCCATATGCCTATCCAATGACCATTTAAATGCCCTTAATGTTGGCGAGTCCACGACTGTTGCAGGAAAGGCGTTCCACACCACTACTACTCTCTGAGTAAAGAACCTACCTCTGACATCTGTCTTCTATCTATCTCCCCTCAATTTAAAGCTATGTCCCCTCCTACTGGACATCACCATCCGAGGAAAATGGCTCTCATTGTCCACCCTATCTAATCTCTGATCATCTTGTATGCCTCTAAAAAGTCACGTCTTAACCTTCTCTCTAACGAAAATAGCCTCAAATCCCTCAGCCTTTCCTCATAAGATCTTCCCTCCAAACCAGGCAACACCCTTGTCAATCTCCTCTGCATCCTTTCCAATGCTTCCACATCTTTCCTATAATGCGGCGACCAGAACTGAGCGCAATACTCCAAATGCGGCCGCACCAGAGATTTGTACAACTGCAACATGACCTCATGGCTTCAAAACTCTACCAATAAAAACTAACACAGCGTACACCTTCTTAACAACCCAATCAACATGAGTGGCAACTTTCAGGGATCTATGTACATGGACACCAAGATCTCTCTGCTCATCCAAACTACCAAGAATCTTACCATTAGCCCAGTACTCTGTCTTCCTGTTACTCCTTCCAAAATGAATCACTTCACACTTTTCTCCATTTGCCACTCTGCAGCTTAGCTATGTCCCTCTGTAACCTGAAACATTATAAAAATAACAAACAGCAGTGGCCCCAAAACAGTTCCTTGTGGTACATCACTCATAACTGAACTCCAGGCTGAACATTTCCCATCAATCACCTCTGTCTTCTTACAGCGAGCCAATTTCTGATCCAAACCGCTAAATCACCCTCAATCCCATGCCTCCGTATTTTCTGCAATAGTGTACTGTGGGGAATCTTATCAAATGCTTCAGTCAGATCCATATACACCACATGAACTGCTTTACCCTCGTCCACCTGTTTGGTCACCATCTCAAAGAACTCAATACGGTTTGTGAGGCACGACATACCCTGCACAAAACCGTGTTGACTATCCCTAATCAAATTATTCCTTTCTAGGTGATTATAAATCCTTTCTCTTATAATAATTTCCAAGACTTTGCCCATAACAGAAGTAAGGCTCTCTGGTCTATAGTTACCGGGGTTGTCTCTACTCCCCTTCTTGAACAAGGGGACAATATTTGTTGTCCAACAGTCTTCTGGCACTATTCCTGTAGACAATACTGACATAAAGATCAGGGCCAAAGGCTCTGCAATCTCCTCCCTAGCTTCCCAGAGAATCCTAGGATAAATCCCATCTGGCCCATGGGACTTATCTATTTTCACACTTTCCAGAATTGCTAACACCTCCTCCTTATGAATCTCAAACCCGTCTCATCTAGTAGCCTGTACCTCAGTATTCTCCTCGAGAACATTGTCTTTTTCCTGTGTGAATACTGACGAAAAATATTTATTTAGCACCTCTCCTATCTCCTCAGACTCCATGCACAACTTCCACTACTGTCCTTGACTGGCCCTAATCTTACCCTAGTCATTCTTCTATTCCTGACAAACCTATAGAAAGCTTTAGGGTTTTCCTTGATCCTACCTGCCAAGGACATCTCATGTCCCCTCCTGGCTCTTCTTAGCTCTTTCTTTAGGTCCTTCCTGGCTAACTTGTAACTCCCAAGCGCCCTAACTGAACCTTCACATAGATTTTTAACATAGAACATACAGTGCAGAAGAAGGCCATTCGGCCCATCGAGTCTGCACCGACCCACTTAAGCCCTCACTTCCACCCTATCCCCATAACCCAATAACCCGTCCTAAACGTTTTGGATACTAAGGGCAATTTAGCATGGCCAAACCACCTAACCTGCATGTCTTTGCACTGTGGGAGGAAACCGGAGCACCCGGAGGAACGCAGACACGGGGAGAACATGCAAACTCCACACAGACAGTGACCCAGCGGGGAATTGAACCTGGGACCCTGGCGCTGTGAAGCCACAATGCTATCCACTGTCTACCGTGCTGCCCCAATTCATCTTTACATAAACCTCGCTCCCCTTGACAAGTGATTCAACTACTTTAGTGAACCACAGTTCCCTTGCTCGACCACTTCCTCCCTGCCTGACATGTACATACTTATCAAGGACATCCAGTGGCTGTTCCTTGAACAAGCTCCACATTTCAATTGTGCCCATCCCCTTCAGTTTCCTTCCCCATCCTATGCATCCTAAGTCTTGCCTAATTGCATCATAATTGCCTTTCCCCCATCTATAACTCTTGACTTGCGTTATATACCCATCCCTTTCCATCGTTAAAGTAAACGTAACTGAATTGTCATCACTATCACCAAAGTGCTCACCTACCTTCAAATCTAACTCCTGGCCTGGTTCATTACCCAGTACGAAATCCAATATGGCCTTGCCTCATGTTGGCCTATCTACATATTGTGTCAGGAAACCCTCCTGCACACATTGAACAAAAACTGACCCATCTAAAATACTCGAACTATAGTGTTTCCAGTCAATATTTGGAAAGTTAAAGTCCACCATAATAACCACCCTCTTACTTTCGCTCCTATCGAGAATCGTTTTGCAATCCTTTCTTCTACATCTCTGGAACTTTTCGGAGGCCTATAGAAAACTCCCAACAGGGTGAACTCTCCTTTCCTATTTCTAACCTCAGCCCATACTACCTCAGTAGACGAGTCCTCATCAGGTGTCCTTTCTGCCACCGTAATACTCTTCTTGACTAACAATGCCTCACCTCCCCATCTTTTACCGCCTTCCCTGAGCTTACTGAAACAACTAAACCCCAGAACCTGCATCAACCATTCTTGTCCCTGCTCCATCTATGTCTCCGAAATGGCCACAACATCGAAGTCCCAGGTACTTGCTGCAAATTATTCTGGATGCTCCTGGCGTTGAAATAGACACACTTCAAACCACCTTCCTGCCTGCCGGTACGCTCTTGCGACCTTGAAACCTTACTCATGACCTCCCTACTCTCAACCTCATGCACACTGGAGCTACAATTCAGGTTCCCATCCCCGTGCTGAATTAGTTTAAACTCTCCCGAAGAGTATTAACAAATATCCCCCCCTCCCCTCCCCAGGATATTGCTACCCCTCTGGTTCAACTGTAGACCGTCCCATTTGTAGAAGTCCCACCTACCTCAGAATGAGCCCCAATTATCCAGGTATCTGAATCCCTTCCTCCTGCACCATCCCTGTAGCCATGTGTTCAACTGTTCTCTCTCTCCCTTTTCCTCCTCTCGCTAGCACATGGCACGGGTAACAACCCAGAGATCATAACTCTGTTTGTTCTAGCTCTAAGATTTCACCCTAGCTCCCTGAATACCTGCCTTACATCCCCATCCCTTTTCCTACCTATGTCGTTGGTGCCTATGTGGACCACGACTTACTTGGAGCTCTCCCCCTCCCCCTTAAGCATCCCGAAAACATGATCTGAGACATCACGGACCCTGGCACCTGGGAGGCAACACACCAACGGCGAGTCTCTCTCGTTCCCACAGAATCTCCGATCTGTCCCCCTAACTATGGAGTCCCTATTGACTAATGGTCTACTCCTCTCCCCTTCCCTTCTGAGCAAAAGGGACAGACGGGGACAGGGACCTTGGCCAAAAGCTTCAGCATTTCCTTGTGCCATATCCCTCGAGACCCATCCTACCAATGTATTTGTCAAGATGCCTTTTGAAAAGGCATCTGCTCCACAACCTCCCTGGCAACTCCGTTCCAGGCACCCAGTGCCCTCTGTGTAAGAAAACTCTGCTCGGCCATGTATAACAAAATTCGGCAGGAGCTAGGGAATGTGGATTGGTAGCAGCTGTTTAAGGGTAAAACCACATGTGAAATATGGGAGTCTTTTAAGGAAAGGTTGATTGGAGTGCAGGACAGACATGTCCCTGTGAAAATGAGGGATAGAAATGGCAAGATTAGGGAACCGTGGATGATGGGGGGAATTGTGGGACTAGCTCAAATGAAGAAGGAAGCATACATAAGATCTAGTCGACTTAAAACTGATGAAGCTTTGGAGGAATATCAGTAAAGTAGGATAAATCCCAAACGCACAATAAAGAAGGCTAAAAGGGGTCATGAAATATCTTTGGCTAACAGGGTTAAGGACAATCACAAAGCCTTTTATTCGTTTATGGCAATACGGTAGCATTGTGAACAGCACAATTGCTTCACAGCTCCAGGGTCCCGGGTTCGATTCTGGCTTGGGTCACTGTCTGTGCGGAGTCTGCACATCCTCCCCGTGTGTGTGTGGGTTTCCTCTGGGTGCTCCGGTTTCCTCCCACAGTCCAAAGATGTGCAGGTTAGGTGGATTGGCCAGGCTAAATTGCCCTTAGTGTTGGGTGGGGTTACTGGGTTATGGGGATAGGGTGGAGGTGTTAACATTGGGTTGCTCTTTCCAGGAGCCGGTGCAGACTTGATGGGCCGAATGGCCTCCTTCTGCACTGTAAATTCTATGTAAATTGAAAATCTTCACAAAACAGGGATGTACGGATACAACAATCAGAGGCTGCTCAGGGTAACCTCCATAATGGGGGTCGTTTTAAAAATGGCAAGATAAACTGTCACTTCGTCAGACGTGTATGAATTAAGTAAAGCCAACAAGTATTCCTTAAGCATCAATCTAGTTTTTCTCATTGACTGGAGTTTTGGATGCGGTAACAAACATAGAAAATAGAACATAGAACAGAGAATGATACAGCGCAGTACATGCCCTTCGGCCCACGAAGTTGCACCGACATGGGAAGTCAAAAACTAAAGGCCATCTAACCTACACTATGCCATTATCATCCATATGCTTATCCAATAAACTTTTAAATGCCCTCAATGTTGGCGAGTTCACTACTGTTGCAGGTAGGGCATTCCACGGCCTCACCACTCTTTGCGTAAGAAATCTACCTCTGATGTCTGTCCTACATCTATTACCCCTCAATTTAAGGCTATGTCCCCTCGTGCTAGCCACCTCCATCCGCGGGAGAAGGCTCTCACTGTCCACGCTATCTAACCCTCTGATCATTTTGTATGCCTCTATTAAGTCACCTCTTAACCTTCTTCTCTCTAACGAAAACAACCTCAAGTCCATCAGCCTTTCCTCATAAGATTTTCCCTCCATACCAGGCAACATCCTGGTAAATCTCCTCTGCACCCGTTCCAAAGCTTCCACGTCCTTCCTATAATGAGGCGACCAGCACTGTACGCAATACTCCAAATGCGGCCGTCCCAGAGTTTTGTACAGCTGCAACATGACCTCATGGCTCCGGAACTCAATCCCTCTACCAATAAAGGCCAACACACCATAGGCCTTCTTCACAACCCTATCAACCTGGGTGGCAACTTTCAGGGATCTATGTACATGGACACCGAGATCCCTCTGCTCATCCACACTGCCAAGAATTTTACCATTAGCCAAATATTCCGCATTCCTGTTATTCTATCCAAAGTGAATCACCTCACACTTCTCTACATTAAACTCCATTTGCCACCTCTCAGCCCAGCTCTGCAGCTTATCTATGTCCCTCTGTAACCTGCAACATCCTTCCACACTGTCTACAACTCCACCGACTTTAGTGCCGTCTGCAAATTTACTCACCCAACTTTCTGTGCCCTCCTCTACGTCATTTATAAAAATGGCAAACAGCAACGGCCCCAGAACAGACCCTTGTGGTACGCCACTCGTAACTGAACTCCATTCTGAACATTTCCCATCAACCACCACCCTCTGTCTTCTTTCAACTAGCCAATTTCTGATCCACATCTCTAAATCACCCTCAATCCCCAGCCTCCGTATTTTCTGCAATAGCCGACCGTGGGGAACCTTATCAAACGCTTTACTGAAATCCATATACACCACATCAACTGCTCTACCCTCGTCTACCTGTTCAGTCACCTTCTCAAAGAACTCGATAAGGTTTGTGAGGCATGACCTACCCTTCACAAAACCATGCTGACTATCCCTAATCATATTATTCCTATCTAGATGATTATAAATCGTATCTCTTGTAATCCTCTCCAAGACTTTACCCACAACAGACGTGAGGCTCACCGGCCTATAGTTACCGGGGTTATCTCTACTCCCCTTCTTGAACAAAGGGACCACATTTGCTACCCTCCAGCTCTCTGGCACTATTCCTGTAGCCAATGATGACATAAAAATCAAAGCCAAAGGCTCAGCAATCTCTTCCCTGGCTTCCCAGAGAATCCTAGGATAAATCCCATCAGGCCCGGAGATTTAGCTATTTTCACCTTGTCAAGAATTGCCAACACTTCTTCCCTGCGCACCTCAATGCCATCTATTCTAATAGCCTGGGTCTCAGCATTCTCCTCCATAACATTATCTTTTTCCTGAGTGAATACTGACGAAATGAAAATCGCTTATTGTCACGAGTAGGCTTCAATGAAGTTACTGTGAAAAGCCCCTAGTCGCCACATTCCGGCGCCTGTCCGGGGAGGCTGGTACGGGAATCGAACCGTGCTGCTGGCTTGCTTGGTCTGCTTTCAAAGCCAGCGATTTAGCCCACTGTGCTAAACCAGCTAAACCACTGTGCTAAACCACTGTGCTAAACCAGAAATACGGGCAGCACGCTAGCAACGGGCAGCACGGTGGCATGGTGGTTAGCATAAATGCTTCACAGCTCCAGGGTCCCAGGTTCGGTTCCCGGCTGGGTCACTGTCTGTGCGGAGTCTGCACGTCCTCCCCGTGTGTGCGTGGGTTTCCTCCGTGTGCTCCGGTTTCCTCCCACAGTCCAAAGATGTGCGGGTTAGGTGGATTGGCCATGCTAAATTGCCCGTAGTGTCCTAAAAAGTAAGGTTAAGGGGGGGTTGTTGGGTTACGGGTATAGGGTGGATACGTGGGTTTGAGTAGGCTGATCATTGCTCGGCACAACATCGAGGGCTGAAGGGCCTGTTCTGTGCTGTACTGTTCTATGTTCTATGTAAAAGTATCCATTTAGTATCTCGCTTATCTCCTCAGCCTCCACACACAACTTCCCACCACTGTCCTTGACTGGCCCTACTCTTACCCTAGTCATTCTTTTATTCCTGACATACCTATAGAAAGCTTTTGGGTTTTCCTTGATCCTACCTGCCAAAGACTTTTCATGTCCCCTCCTTGCTCGTCTTAGCTCTCTCTTTAGATCCTTCCTCGCTTCCTTGTAACTATCAAGCGCCCCAACTGAAACTTCACGCCTCATCTTCACATAGGCCTCCTTCTTCCTCTTAACAAGAGATTCCACTTCTTTGGTAAACCACGGTTCCCTCGCTCGACCCCTTCCTCCCTGCCTGACTGGTACATACTTATCAAGAACACGCAATAGTTGTTCCTTGAACAAGCTCCACATATCCAGTGTGCCCAACCCTTGCAGCCTACTTCTCCAACCTACACATCCTAAGTCATGTCTAATGGTATCATAATTGCCCTTCCCCCAGCTATAACTCTTGCCCTGCGGGGTATACTTATCCCTTTCCATCACTAACGTAAAGGTCACCGAATTGTGGTCACTGTTTCCAAAGTGCTCACCTACCTCCAGATCTAACACCTGGTCTGGTTCATTACCCAAAACCAAATCCAAAAACACTGAAGATCACGTTTATACCTTTGAGACAATGCCACATAATATGTCATTAAACTAAGATCACGGAATACAAGGGGCAATAGCCATATGAAACCAGGATTGGCCAAGTGAGAGGAAACATAGTTTAAGTGATTAGTTATTTTCTGGCCTGCAAGAAGCTTTGCAGTTCAGTTCCTCAGGGGTCATTGAAACGGCACTTGCTGCTCTTCACAGAGAGTCGCGATCCAGGCATGGATGCACAGGGCACATATCCAATATTTGCAACAGAAACAGAACTTTGATTGATACTGATTTATGAGGTGGACGATAGAATCACATAATTTACAGTGCAGAAAGAGGCCATTCGGTCCATCGACTCTGCACCGGCTCTTGGAAAGAGCACCCACTTAAGCCCACATCTCCCACTCGATCCCAGTAACCCACAAACAATTTAGCATAGCCAATCTACCTACTCTGCACATCTTTGGACTGTGGGAGGAAACCGGAGGACCCGGACGAAACCCATGCAGACATGGGAAGAATGAGCAGATTCTGCCAGGAATCGAACCTGGGACCCCGGAGCTGCGAAGCAACTGTGCTAACCACTGAACTATTATATAAATTATAGGTGGCCCTGTAACTACATTTGTGCTCCTATGTTACTTTTGAATAGTTCTGATGAAACAAAAGGTACTCATTGGCTTAGATGCCTGTTTAGAAGAGGCAATTTATAGCAATAGATAGTGTATACACAATGCTGTTAATGTCAGGAAAGACATAAAATGGCTGTTGGCTATTTTGTGATATTGAAGACACAAAATGGCTGAACAAGCCACATTCCCTGTAAATTGTCTCATGAGAACCAACCGTGGGTATGTATAGGGAGTATCCCAACATCCACTGATAACAGCTTCACAGAACAAGACATGCAATGTATCCTTGATAAGCTCAAGGTCTACGGCTGTAGACAGGACACATCATTATGTTAGTTTTAAATGACTTGTATGAAGTTAGGGGCGGGTAAGACAACATCCACTTTAACCACATATGTGATAATTGGGAAGCTAGGAAAATTGATTGACTGTATGTAATAAGTGTGACGCGAATATAGTTGCTTGATTGTATGTGAATGAGAAAATAACTAATTCCGCCTATCTGTATATTAACCCGTGTGAGCTTTAGCTCAAGTGGGATAAGGTGCAGTCAGGGACTGCGGAACTCCCAGATATTGTCTCCCAGAATTCTGACATATAAACTGTTTTTTTTTAACTTATACTCAGGCCTTCGTGTGGATATTGTCAACCTTAACAGAAATAATTAATTTGATTAAGAAGCAAGTGGAGAGTGAATTAAATATCGGCGGCATATTTGAATGCCTGTTATGTAGCATTTTCTCAAAATTGGTAAACCAATCCGGACAATCTTTTACCTCATCAAATCTTCAAGCAACTGGGTTAACGAGGAGCTGTGATTAACAAATGCACGCAGGATTTTCTTCTTTATTTCACGTTTGTGAAGTGACTCTTAATCTTGTTCCGAATTATTATTTCTACGACCTTCCCCATCATAGAGGTTGCCTGGGTGCAGCGGGACGTGGTTGACTGGATCTTTATTTCATTAAAGGAGGCAGCAGGGATTCAGAAATCAGCTGAGAAATGACATGTTTAATCGTGAACTTCAAAATTAGGGGCTGAGAGTGCATGAAACGGCAAGGAAGTCCCGATCAATCTATTTACATTAGAAAATGAGCCTCTGCTGAAGCACAGCGTCCATTTCTGTACAGCTCATCTTAGTATGGACGCGGAGGTACTCGGAAGAACCACGAGAATTACTCCAGGAGTGAGGAACTTGAGTCTCGGAGATGGATTGGAGATGCTGTGTCTGTGTTCATTGGAGCGGAAAGACTGAGGGCAGATTTGATAGATTTTCTCAGAATCATGACGATTCTAGACCGAGTAGATGGAGAAAAATGATTTCCAATGGAGAAAATATCGAGAACAAGAGTCCGGGGATATATGATATCCGAATTGAAGAGTCACCCATCCAGCACCCTTGACAGCACTGGCAATGTAAACCTAAACTCCAGAAGGACAGCCCATCATTCAAAGACCCATCATTAAATCATTGAATCCCCCAATAATAGACTCCACCTATCACTTGTCAATCAATGTGATTGCTATGGGTAATGCTGCAATGATCAGACAGAACATCGCTATTAAGCAAACACCAATTATCACACCAGGAACTGCCCAATCCGTCTGTCACCCCTTCAATCAGACACTAATATGACGTGAACCAGAGAATAGTCACTGCACAGAAGGAAGTCCATCATGTCCTTGTCAGCACCCCTTGCAAGAGCAAATCACAGTTTCTCTGTCCCGTGAGTCCAGTAATTTCTCCATCATTTAACTCTGCCTTGAGAGCGAGGATTGAATTTTCCTCCACTAGCCTCTCCAGCAGTACATCCCAGGCTATGAAACACAGGGTGTGGTAAATAGTGATTCCAGCTGTTGGGATTGCTTCTGTTGTCATTGATATTCAAAGGGTTTGCTCCATAGAGTCATTGATGTTTACAACATGGAAACAGGCCCTTCCGCCCAGCTTGTTCATGCTGCCCAGTTTCTATCACTAAATTAATCCCACTTGCCCGTATTTGGCACATTTCTCTCGATACCCACCCAACACATATAACTGTCTGTTTTTGAAGGAAAAAATTGTACCCGCCTCTACCACTGCCTCAGGCAGCTCATACCAATCCTCGATACTTTCAATGGGCGCAGCTTCACCACATCCAGTGGCAGAGAATAAAATGGACACGAGTATGTGTGCTTATGAAGCATGTTAGGTGGATCCGAGAACCGAGCATGAGCTTATTGAAGCTGCCCCCACCCTAATTGCTGAGAGGCAGTTATCTGTCAATCACCTAAGGCCTGTTTAGGGGCACATTGTATTCTTCTCTTTGAAGTTAAGGTATTTTTTGAGTCATCGGTTAGCTGAGGTCTGTATAAAAGACAGACAGACAGCGCACACAGTAAATGAGCACTTTTCCAGGAGACTCATCCGGAGTGAGACTCATCCAGAGTGGGGGATTGAAACTTGGTAATTTGGTGCAGTGAGGTAATTCGGTGCTGAGTGTGAGGAGGTGCTTTTTAACCCTGGTAAGTGACTGGTAAGTTGTCTCTCTTTTTCTTTTCATTGTCTAATTTATTTATTTTTATTTTGAAATTCTAGTTGTTTAAGTTTACCAAGGGTTTAAGACATGGCAGGAGATCCCAGACCCGTGTCATGCTCCTCCTGTGCGATGTGGGAGCTCAGGGACACGTCCACTGTCCCTGGCTCCTTCACGTGCAAGAAGTGAGTTCAGTTGCAGCTCTTGTTAGACCGCTTGACGGCTCTGGAGCTGCGGATGGACTCACTTTGGAGCATCCGCGATGCTGAGGAGGTCGTGGATAGCACGTTTAGCGAGTTGGTCACACCGCAGGTGAAGGTTACTGAGGGAGATAGAAAATGGGTGACCAAAAGAAAGAGCAAGAGTAGGAAGGCAGTGCAGGTGTCCCCTGCGGTCATCTCCCTGCAAAACAGATATACCGCTTTGGATACTGTTGAGGGAGATGGCTCACCAGGGGAAGGCAGCAGCAACCAGGTTAATGGCACCGTGGCTGGCTCTGCAGCACAGCAGGGCAGGAAGAAAAATGGCAGGGCTATAGTGATAGGGGACTCGATCGTAACGGGAATAGACAGGCGGTTCTGTGGACGCAATCGAGACTCCAGGATGGTATGTTGCCTCCCTGGTGCAAGGGTCAAGGATGTCTCGGAGCGGCTGCAGGACATTCTGGGGGGGGGGGGGGGGAGGGTGAACAGCCAGCTGTCGTGGTGCACATAGGCACCAACGATATAGGTAAAAAACGGGATGAGGTCCTACAAGCAGAATTCAGGGAGTTAGGAGTTAAACTAAAAAGTAGGACCTCAAAGGTAGTAATCTCAGGATTGCTACCAGTGCCACGAGCTAGTCAGAGTAGGAATGTCAGGATAGATAGGATGAATGTGTGGCTCGAGAGATGGTGCAAGAGGGAGGGAGTCAAATTACTGGGGCCTCACGGTAGCATGGTGGTTAGCATCAATGCTTCACAGCTCCAGGGTCCCAGGTTCGATTCCCGGCTGGGTCACTGTCTGTGTGGAGTCTGCACGTCCTCCCCGTGTGTGCGTGGGTTTCCTCCGGGTGCTCCGGTTTCCTCCCACAGTCCAAAGATGTGCGGGTTAGGTGGATTGGCCATGCTAAATTGCCCGTAGTGTAAGGTTAATGGGGGGATTGTTGGGTTACGGGTATACGGGTTACGTGGGTTTAAGTAGGGTGATCATTGCTCGGCACAACATCGAGGGCCGAAGGGCCTGTTCTGTGCTGTACTGTTCTATGTTCTATGTTCTATGTACTGGGGCATTGGGACCGCTTCTGGGGGAGGTGGGACCAGTACAAACCGGACGGTCTGCACTTGGGCAGGACTGGAACCGATGTCCTAGGGGGGGGTGTTTTCTAGAGCTGTTGGGGAGGGTTTAAACTAATGTGGCAGGGGGATGGGAACCGATGCAGGAAGTTGGAAGGCAGTAAAACAGGGACAGAAACAAAAGGAAGTAAGGGGAAAAGTGCAAGGCAGAGAAGACATAGTCAGAAATCTAAAAGGGCGACAGCACAAGGTACAGTGACTGAGGGGAGCTCGGTGAATAGGCCCAGTAATAACAAAAGGAATACAACTGGAGATGTTAAGATTCAAAACAGAGGTAAAAAAACCAACATAAGTGTACTTTACCTGAATGCTCGTAGTATTCGGAATAAAGTAAATGAGTTGATGGCACAAATCATCGTAAATGACTATGATATAGTGGCCATTACTGAAACATGGTTAAAGGATGGTCACGACTGGGAGTTAAATAATCGAGGGTATCAAACTATTCGGAAGGACAGAGTGGATGGTAAGGGAGGTGGTGTTGCTCTGTTATTTAAGGATGACATCCGGGCAATAGTAAGGGATGACATCGGTGCTATGGAGGATAAAGTTGAATCCATTTGGGTGGAAATCAGGAATAGTAAGGCGAAAAAGTCACTGACAGGAGTAGTCTATCGGCCACCAAATAGTAACGAGATGGTGGGGCAGGCAATAAACAAAGAAATAACTGATGCATGTAGAAATGGTACAGCAGTTATCATGGGGGATTTTAATCTACATGTCGATTGGTTTAACCAGGTCGGTCAAGGCAACCTTGAGGAGGAGTTTATAGAATGTATCCGCGATAGTTTCCTAGAACAGTATGTAATGGAACCTACGAGGGAACAAGCGGTCCTAGATCTTGTCCTGTGTAATGAGACAGATTGATTAATGATCTCATAGTTAGGGATCCTCTCGGAAGGAGCGATCACAATATGGTGGAATTTAAAATACAGATGGAGGGTGAGAAAGTAAAATCAAATACTAGTGTTTTGTGTTTAAACAAAGGAGATTACAAGGGGATGAGAGAAGATCTAGCTAAGGTAGACTGGGAGCTAAGACTTTATGGTGGAACAGTTGAGGAACAGTGGAGAACCTTCCAAGCGAATTTTCACAGTGCTCAGCAAAGGTTTATACCAACAAAAAGGAAGGACGGAAGAAAGAGGGAAAATCGACCTTGGATATCTAAGGAAATAAGGGAGAGTATCAAATTGAAGGAAAAAGCATATAGTGGCAAAGATTGCTGGGAGATTAGAGGACTGGGAAATCTTTAGGGGGCAACAGAAAGCTACTAAAAAAGCTATAAAGAAGAGTAAGATAGAGTATGAGAGTAAACTTGCTCAGAATATAAAAACAGACAGTAAAAGTTTTTACAAATATATAAGACAAAAAAGAGTGGCTAAGGTAAATATTGGTCCTTTAGAGGATGAGAAGGGAGTTTTAATAATGGGAAATGAGGAAATGGCTGAGGAACTGAACAGGTTTTTTGGGTCGGTCTTCACAGTGGAAGACACAAATAACATGCCAGCGACTGATAGAAATGAGGCTATGACAGGTGAGGACCTTGAGAGGATTGTTATCACTAAGGAGGGAGTGATGGGCAAGCTAATCGGGCTAAAGGTAGACAAGGCCCTGATGGAATGCATCCCAGAGTGCTAAAAGAGATGGCTAGGGAAATTGCAGATGCACTAGTGATAATTTACCAAAATTCACTAGACTCTGGGGTGGTCCCGGTGGATTGGAAATTAGAAAACGTGACGCCACTGTTTAAAAAAGGAGGTAGGCAGAAAGCAGGAACTTATAGGCCAGTGAGCTTAACTTCGGTAATAGGGAAGATGCTGGAATCTATCATCAAGGAAGAAATAGCGAGGCATCTGGATAGAAATTGTCCCATTGGGCAGACGCAGCATGGGTTCGTAAAAGGCAGGTCATGCCTAACTAATTTAGTGGAATTTTTTGAGGACATTACCAGTGCAGTAGATAACGGGGAGCCGATGGATGTGGTATATCTGGATTTCCAGAAAGCCTTTGACAAGGTGCCACACAAAAGGTTGCTGCATAAGATAAAGATGCATGGCATTAAGGGTAAAGTAGTAGCATGGATAGAGGATTGGTTAATTAATAGAAAGCATAGAGTGGGGATAAATGGGTGTTTCTCTGGTTGGCAATCAGTAGCTAGTGGTGTCCCTCAGGGGTCCGTGTTGGGCCCACAATTGTTCACAATTTACATAGATGATTTGGAGTTGGGGACCAAGGGCAATGTGTCCAAGTTTGCAGATGACACTGAGATGAGTGGTAAAGCGAAAAGTGCAGAGGATACTAGAAGTCTGCAGAGGGATTTGGATAGGTTAAGTGAATGGGCTAGGGTCTGGCAGATGGAATACAATGTTGACAAATGTGAGGTTATCCATTTTGGTAGGAATAACAGCAAACGGGATTATTTAAACGATAAAATATTAAAGCATGCCGCTGTTCAGAGAGACTTGGGTGTGCTAGTGCATGAGTCACAGAAGGTTGGTTTACAAGTGCAACAGGTGATTAAGAAGGCAAATGGAATGTTGTCCTTCATTGCTAGAGGGATGGAGTTTAAGACTAGGGAGGTTATGTTGCAATTGTATAAGGTGTTAGTGCGGCCACACCTGGAGTATTGTGTTCAGTTTTGGTCTCCTTACTTGAGAAAGGACGTACTGGCGCTGGAGGGTGTGCAGAGGAGATTCACTAGGTTAATCCCAGAGCTGAAAGGGTTGGATTATGAGGAGAGGTTGAGTAGACTGGGACTGTACTCGTTGGAATTTAGAAGGATGAGGGGGGATCTTTTAGAAACATTTAAAATTATGAAGGGAATAGATAGGATAGATGCGGGCAGGTTGTTTCCACTTGCGGGTGACAGCAGAACTAGGGGACATAGCCTCAAAATAAGGGGAAGTAGATTTAGGACTGAGTTTAGGAGGAACTTCTTCACCCAAAGGGTTGTGAATCTATGGAATTCCTTGCCCAGTGAAGCAGTTGAGGCTCCTTCATTACATGTTTTTAAGGTAAAGATAGATAGTTTTTTGAAGAATAAAGGGATTACGGGTTATGGTGTTCGGGCCGGAAAGTGGAGCTGAGTCCACAAAAGATCAGCCATGATCAATTGAATGGCGGAGCCGGCTCGAGGGGCCAGATGGCCTACTCCTGCTCCTAGTTCTTATGTTCTTATATATAGTGTGGTGATCACAAGTTAACTAGATGCAATACAACTGAGCAAACACTAGAGGGGGCACGGGAGAGCCATATAAATAGACGGGGACAGGAAGTGAGGACACACTTCACTGAGGGCAGAACTTGGAGCAACACAGATACACAACACACACGCCAGCTAGGAACACTGAAGGTAACCTTAGGAAACAGCTCTGAAGAGTGAACGAACTTACAATAAAGCATCTTCTCCACATTTGAGACTACGAGCTTTATTAAGACACGAGAAACAACACATGGTACCCAGGAGTGGCTTCAGACGCTTACTACAGGACAACTCAGTGGCAGACACAGAAAGCTCAAAATGGCATGGAAATCTCCTACTGGACATTTGACTTGGGAAGACATCGCTAATTCGAGGATGTGGTATGGATACCCAGAGCAGCTAGTCCTGACTGGCAATGTAAGAGGTGTCTGGAAAAGGTTTAAACAAATGTTTGATTTGGGTCTCGTAGCTAATGAGGTACAAGACGCCTCCGACAACATTAAAATAGCAATTCTCACCGCAGGGCCTGTAAATAGGAAAGTGTATAATGGATTTAAATACTCAAAAGATGAAGACAGAAACAGCTTACAAACGTTACTAAACAAATTTGAAGAGTACTGTGAGAAATTTGAACAGCAAGACATACTCAGAGTCCAAACTGCACAGAGACTGAGTGATGCAAAACTTAAAAAATCACGAAAAGAACAAGAAATCGCGAATGAAAAGAACAGATCAAAAAGAAGAAATAACACGAATTTCTCACAAAGCCAAAACGCTGAAACCCAGTCCAGATCGGGAAGAGAAGGTAACTTACAACTTTTAGAAATCCAGCCCAGATGGGACAGAAAAATCGCTGAAATCCGTGAAAAAATGGCGTCGGAGCACATTTTGCAGTCTCCGGTAAGCAAAGAACTACAAATTGCGTCTGCGCATGCGCCAGAACCGGAAGCCGCGCATGCGCTGTTTAAAAAATATCGCGGTACCGATCGTTATGCGCATGCGCCGGAACCGGACGCCGCGCATGCGCAGTTCAAAAAATATCGCGGTGCCGATCGTTATGCGCATGCGCAAGCCGCGCATGCGCAATGGAAACAAAACCGCGCAGTGAAGGAAGAAGTCCGATTTGCGCATGCGCAATGCATTCCTGCGCGTGACGTCATGACGTCTGAGCATCCCGACCACGCCCACTTAAAAGGGAAATACCCGAAAATTGAAAACAAGACACTTAAAGTGGTAAACACAAATTTTCTTGCCTCAGAACACAGAAAAACGCCTGAACTTAAACCAACAGTTAAAAACAACTTGCACAACACCCTGAAAAAAGCAGTCTGCACCACCGAAAGTGAAGAGATCAAAAAGAATTCCGAAACAACAAAAGATGATTTGTTTTTCGAAGATTACCTCTCAGACATGGCTGAGTCATTCGGACATGCTTATCACAGCATCAGCGACACGGTCGCAAAGCACAACACGAACCAACTCGTGGTAGATGAATCCAACCAAGATGATTTGGTTTCAAAGAATACTACTCAGACATGGCTGAGTCAGTCGGATATGCTTATCACAGCATCAGCGACACGGTCGCAAAGTTCAACACGAATCAACTCGTGGTAGAAGAATCCAACCAGGATGATTTGGTTTTCGGAGAATACTACTCAGACACAGCTGAGTCAGTCGGATATGCTTATCACAGCATCAGCGACACGGTCGCAAAGTTCAACACGAATCAACTCGTGGTAGAAGAAGCCAACGAAGATGAAATGGGTTTCAAAGAATACTACTCAGACATGGAGGAGTTATTTGGACATGCTGATCACAGCATCAGCGACACCGTTGCAAAGCTCAACACGACTCTACTCATGGTAGATGAATCCAACACCATGATGCCATGGCAGCTCGTCGATACATTGGATGACAGCAATACCCTAGACGAAGACGACGCCACACAGAGAGCACAGGAAGACTCCACAGAGCGAGCGATGACAGGCTCCATAGTGCGAGTGATGAAAGACTCCAAAAGGGATGCAAGCAAACACTCCCTGGCGAACGCCATGCATGAACAAGACCATGAAGGTAAACCCGCTGTATCTGAGCAACCGCAAGCAGACTATGAAAGTCTAACAAGCTCACATGAACAAGAAGAAGACAATGCACCTCTACCCACTGCATGCGAAGACAGTGACAAGGTGATCACACTCGACGTACAGGATCACAGCGAGACTGACAGTTCTCAGCTTGTCTGTACAGAAGCACAGAGTCGGCCCACCCAAGAGTCCAGAGAGACCAAGCCGAAAGAAAACATGCAGATTTTGACTCCAGAAGAGGAGCACCTGGAGTCCAGAGAGACAACGCCGAAAGAAACCATGCAGATTCTGACTCCAGAAGAGGAGCACCTGGAGTCCAGAGAGACCAAGCAAAAAGAAACCATGCAGATTTTGACTCCAGAAGAGGAGCACCTGGAGTCCAGTGAGACAACATCAACAGAAATCATGAAGATTTCAACTCCAGAAGCGGAGCACCAAGAGTCTAGAGACACCACATCAACTGAAATCATGCAGATTTGGACTCCAGAAGAGGAGCGCCAGAGGTCCACAGACACCACGTCAATTGTAATCATGGAGGTTTTGACTCCAGAAGAGGAGCGCCAAGAATCCAGAGACACCGCGTCAAATGGAATCGAGAAGAATTTGACTCCGGAAGAGGAGCACCAAGAAAGCAAAGATGAGGAATCCAATTCTCCACAAATGATTGATGTCACCTGCACCGATGCAACATCAGATCATTCGCACCACTCTCGAGACGAAATGCTCAATGACTCAAATTATCCACTCGGGACACGAATAGAGTATAACAAGAAAAACAACAGTCAAAAGAAGCACAGCAGAAACGGGACAAACAACAGCAAGAACAAAAGCAACATGAAGCGCGACAAGACCAACAACAATAGCAAGAAGCACAGCACAAACGAGAACGACAACCGAAAGAACAAAAGCAACATGAAGCGCGACAAGACAAACAACAAAGTCAGGCACAAAGATAGCGACAACGACAGAGACAGAGACAACAAGAACGGCAACGAAAACAACAAAGTCAGGAACAAAGATAGCGACAACACCAACGACAGAAACAACAGCAATGAAACAACGACCTGTACACAATGGTACTACTCGGCACATGAAGGACAATGCCACAGCTCACTGCAAAACGATGACAAGACTACAAACATGTCATGGGATGACAACAAATCGCACAAACTCACGTCTGCTCCAGAACGAGCAAGCACACCAGCATCCAAGGCGGATGAGACAATAAATCAACACCACAAGCACAGAAAAAAGGCCATGCCAGTCAACATCAGTGAGGTGACCATGCAAACACCTCGGGATGATGCATTGGGTACTTAAAATAACAAGGAACACCAACAACATTCACAGCAGACTTGCAATATCAATATCACCACGTCATCAACAACAACAAAAAGAAAAAAAAAAAGCTCTGAAAAAATTCATCAAGTTTGGACTCATAAATGTTTTTATTCAGATTGGACATATAACTACATTGGCTTTGTACAATATGCAATAGCACCATCACCTGTATAGATACGCATATCATAAGTAACTGTTTTCTACAATTTTCTTTAATGATGTACAGCAAATATGTAAAGAGAAAAGGGGGGATGTGGTGATCACAAGTTTACTAGATACAAAACAACTGAGCAAACACCAGAGGGAGAGCTATAAATACACCGGGACAGGATGTACAATTTTCTTTAACGATGTACAGAAAATATGTAAAGAGAAAAAGGGGGATGTGGTGATCACAAGTTAACTAGATGCAATACAACTGAGCAAACACTAGAGGGGGCACGGGAGAGCCATATAAATAGACGGGGACAGGAAGTGAGGACACACTTCACTGAGGGCAGAACTTGGAGCAACACAGATACACAACACACACGCCAGCTAGGAACACTGAAGGTAACCTTAGGAAACAGCTCTGAAGAGTGAACGAACTTACAATAAAGCATCTTCTCCACATTTGAGACTGCGAGCTTTATTAAGACACGAGAAACAACACATTTCTTTTATTTAGTTAATTAACTTAAAAGTTGCTGTTTGGTCTATAAGAAGGTGAATTTTGAATCAGCTTTAAACAAGGTTCTACTTGGACTTACTTGCAGCTGGAGCTTGTTAATTAGTTAATTGCATTAGGCCAGTTTTTAGAAGCTAGAGTCACAGTATAAATAGGGGCTAGATACAGTGCAGACTTTGTTTGCACTGAGTGCTGAGCTTGTGGCATTTGAGTGCTACAGTGAGAGTTTGGTGACTGAGGGAGTTAGGTGAGGAGGGAGTAAGGTACTCTTTTCATTTAATTTCCTATATTTATCAAAGAGCGTGAAGGGAACCAGGAGTTTAGAGTACATCTGACTGGGAGCAGAGTCGGAGGGCGGAGGTCCAGTTGGTCCACAGGGCAGCTAATTCTGTAAAGTAAGAGGGGATGGAGGCTAGGGCAGTTGCATGCTCCTCCTGTAGGATGTGGGTGGTGAGGGATACCACTGGTGTCCCCGCTGACTATACCTGCGGGAAGTGCACCCAACTCCAGCTCCTCAGAGACCGTGTTAAGGTACTGGAGCTGGAGCTGGATGAACTTCGGATCATCCGGGAGGCAGAGGGGGTCATAGAGAAGAGTTACAGGGAGGTAGCCACACCAAAGGTACTGGACAAGAGTAGCTGGGTTACAGTTAGGGGAAAGAAAACTAACAGGCAGACAGTGCAGGGATCCCTCGTGGCCATTCCCCTTCAAAACAAGTATACCGTTTTGGATGCTGTTGGGGGGGATGACCTACCGGGGGAAGGCCCCAGCGGCCAGGTCTCTGGCACTGAGTCTGGCTCTGGGGCTCAGAAGGGAAGGGGGGAGCATAGAAAAGCAATAGTAATAGGAGATTCAATGGTTAGGGGAATAGATAGGAGATTCTGTGGTCGCGAGCGAGACTCCCGAAAGGTATGTTGCCTCCCGGGTGCCAGGGCCAGGGATGTCTCTGATCGTGTCTTCAGGATCCTGAAGGGGGAGGGTGAGCAGCCAGAAGTCGTGGTGCACATTGGTACCAACGATGTAGGTAGGAAAAAGGGTGTAGAGGTAATAAACAAGTTTAGGGAGTTAGGCTGGAAGTTAAGGGCCAGGACAGACAGAGTTGTCATCTCTGGTTTGTTGCCGGTGCCACGTGATAGCGAGGCTAGGAATAGGGAGAGAGTGCAGTTGAACACGTGGCTGCAGGAATGGTGTAGGAGGGAGGGCTTCAGGTATTTGGATAATTGGAGCGCATTCTGGGGAAGGTGGGACCTGTACAAGCAGGACGGGTTGCATCTGAACCAGAGGGGCACCAATATCCTGGGGGGGAGGTTTTCTAGTACTCTTCGGGAGGGTTTAAACTAATTTGGCAGGGGAATGGGAACCGGATCTGTAGTCCAGCAACTAAGGTAGACGATAGTCAGGACGCCAAAGCACGTAGTGATGCAGTGGGGAAGGTAACAATGACAAAGGAGAGTACTTGCAGGCAAGGAGATGGGTTGAAGTGTGTATACTTTAATGCAAGAAGCATCAGGAATAAGGTGGGTGAACTTAATGCATGGATCGGTACTTGGGACTACGATGTGGTGGCCATCACGGAAACTTGGATAGAAGAGGGGCAGAAATGGTTGTTGGAGGTCCCTGGTTATAGATGTTTCAACAAGATTAGGGAGGATGGTAAAAGAGGTGGGGGGGTGGCATTGTTAATTAGAGATAGTATAACAGCTGCAGAAAGGCAGTTCGAGGGGGATCTGCCTACTGAGGTAATATGGGTTGAAGTTAGAAATAGGAAAGGAGCAGTCACCTTGTTGGGAGTGTTCTATAGGCCCCCCAATAGCAGCAGAGATGTGGAGGAACAGATTGGGAAACAGATTCTGGAAAGGTGCAGAAGTCACAGGGTAGTAGTCATGGGCGACTTCAACTTCCCAAACATTGAGTGGAAACTCTTTAGATCAAATAGTTTGGATGGGGTAGTGTTTGTGCAGTGTGTCCAGGAAGCTTTTCTAACACAGTATGTAGATTGTCCGACCAGAGGGGAGGCCATATTGGATTTAGTACTTGGTAATGAACCAGGGCAGGTGATAGATTTGTTAGTGGGGGAGCATTTTGGAGGTAGTGACCACAATTCTGTGACTTTCACTTTAGTAATGGAGAGGGATAGGTGCGTGCAACAGGGCAAGGTTTACAATTGGGGGAAGGGTAAATACAATGCTGTCAGACAAGAATTGAAGTGCAGAAGTTGGGAACATAGGCTGTCAGGGAAGGACACAAGTGAAATGTGGAACTTGTTCAAGGATCAGGTACTGCGTGTCTTTGATATGTATGTCCCTGTCAGGCAGGGAAGAGATGGTCGAGTGAGGGAACCATGGTTGACAAGAGAGGTTGAATGTCTTGTTAAGAGGAAGAAGGAGACTTATGTAAGGCTGAAGAAACAAGGTTCAGACAGGGCGCTGGAGGGATACAAGATAGCCAGGAGGGAACTGAAGAAAGGGATTAGGAGAGCTAAGAGAGGGCATGAAAAATCTTTGGCGGGTAGGATCAAGGAAAACCCCAAGGCCTTTTACACATACGTGAGAAATATGAGAATGACTAGAGTGAGAGTAGGTCCGATTAAGGACAGTAGCGGGAGATTGTGTATTGAGTCTGAAGAGATAGGAGAGGTCTTGAACAAGTATTTTTCTTCAGTATTTACAAATGAGAGGGGCCATATTGTTGGAGAGGACAGCGTGAAGCAGACTGATAAGCTTGAGGAGATACTTGTCAGGAAGGAAGATGTGTTGCGCGTTTTGAAAAACTTGAGGATAGACAAGTCCCCCGGGCCTGACGGGATATATCCAAGGATTCTATGGGAAGCAAGAAATGAAATTGCAGAGCCGTTGGCAATGATCTTTTCGTCCTCGCTGTCAACAGGTGTGGTACCAGAGGATTGGAGAGTGGCGAATGTCGTGCCCCTGTTCAAAAAAGGGAATAGGGATAACCCTGGGAATTACAGGCCAGTTAGTCTTACTTCGGTGGTAGGCAAAGTAATGGAAAGGGTACTGAGGGATAGGATTTCTGAGCATCTGGAAAGGCATTGCTTGATTAGGGATAGTCAGCACGGATTTGTGAGGGGTAGGTCTTGCCTTACAAGTCTTATTGAATTCTTTGAGGAGGTGACCAAGCATGTGGATGAAGGTAAAGCAGTGGATGTAGTGTACATGGATTTTAGTAAGGCATTTGATAAGGTTCCCCATGGTAGGCTTATGCAGAAAGTAAGGAGGCATGGGATAGTGGGAAATTTGGCCAGTTGGATAACAAACTGGCTAACCGATAGAAGACAGAGAGTTGTGGTGGATGGCAAATATTCAGCCTGGAGCCCAGTTATCAGTGGCGTACCGCAGGGATCAGTTCTGGGTCCTCTGCTGTTTGTGATTTTCATTAACGACTTGGATGAGGGAGTGGAAGGGTGGGTCAGTAAATTTGCAGATGATACGAAGATTGGTGGAGTTGTGGATAGTGAGGAGGGCTGTTGTCGGCTTCAAAGAGACATAGATAGAATGCAGAGCTGGGCTGAGAAGTGGCAGATGGAGTTTAACCCTGACAAGTGTGAGGTTGTCCATTTTGGAAGGACAAATCTGAATGCGGAATACAGGGTTAATGGTAGGGTTCTTGGCAATGTGGAGGAGCAGAGAGATCTTGGGGTCTATGTTCATTGTTCTTTGAAAGTTGCCACTCAAGTGGATAGAGCTGTGAAGAAGGCCTATGGTGTGCTAGCGTTCATTAGCAGAGGGATTGAATTTAAGAGCCGTGAGGTGATGATGCAGCTGTACAAAACCTTGGTCAGGCCACATTTGGAGTACTGTGTGCAGTTCTGGTCACCTCATTTTAGGAAGGATGTGGAAGCTTTGGAAAAGGTGCAGAGGAGATTTACCAGGATGTTGCCTGGAATGGAGAGTAGGTCATACGAGGAAAGATTGAGGGTGCTGGGCCTTTTCTCATTGGAACGGAGAAGGATGAGGGGCGACTTGATAGAGGTTTATAAGATGATCAGGGGAATAGATAGAGTAGATAGTCAGAGACTTTTTCCCCGGGTGGAACACACCATTACAAGGGGACATAAATTTAAGATAAATGGTGGAAGATATAGAGGGGATGTCAGAGGTAGGTTCTTTACCCAGAGAGTAGTGGGGGCA